>NC_137774.1:83826049-84254470 GCF_963455305.1 Plecotus auritus | reverse complement strand
ATTTTTGTCCAGTCTCTTCCTGCACCCCTCATACCCTTTCCCCCTGAGAATTATCAGTCCACTCCCTTTCTATGCCCCTAATTCTATTATATTCACCAGTTTATTTTGTTCCTCAGATTTTTAATTCACTTGATTTTTAGGTTCACTTGTTGATAGATATATATTTGTTGTTCATAATTTTTATCTTTACTTTTTTCTTCTTCTTCCTCTTCTTAAAGAATACCTTTCAGCATTTCATATAATACTGGTTTGGTGGTGATGAACTCCTTTAGCTTTTTCTTATCTGTGAAGCTCTTTATCTGACCTTCCATTCTGAATGATAACTTTGCTGGGTAGAGTAATCCTGGTTGTAGGTTCTTGCTTTTCATCACTTTGAATATTTCTTGCCACTCCCATCTGGCCTGCATAGTTTCTGTTGAGAAATCAGCTGACAGTCGTATGGGTGCTCCTTTGTAGGTAACTAACTGTTTTTCTCTTGCTGCTTTTAATATTCTCTCTTTGTCTTTTGCTTTTGGCATTTTAATTATGATGTGTCTTGGTGTGGTCCTCTTTGGATTCCTCTTGTTTGGGGTTCTGTGCACTTTCTGGACTTGTAAGTCTATTTCTTTCACCAGGTGGGGGAAGTTTTCAGTCATTATTTCTTCAAATAGATTTTCAGTATCTTGCTCTCTCTCTTCTTCTGGCACCCCCATAATTCGGATGTTGGTACACTTGAAGTTGTCCCAGAGGCTCTTTACACTATCTTCATATTTTTGGATTCTTTTTGCTTTTCCGGTTGAGTGTTTTTTGCTTCTTTGTATTTCAAATCTTTGACTTTATTCTTGCGTTCTTCTAGTCTGCTGTTGGGTCTCTGTATAATATTTTTTATTTCAGTCAGTGTATGTTTAATTTCTAGTTGGTCCTTTTTCATATCCTCGAGGGTCTCGTTAAATTTATCGGCCTTTTCTAGGATATTCTTGAAAAGCCTTATAACCGTGGTTTTGAATTCTATATCCAGTTGTTTGTTTTCCTCCATTTCTTTCGTTTGTGACCTGTTTCTTTGCCTCCGCATTTTTGTTGCTTCCCTGAGTTGGTAGGGTAGATTTGTGTGCTAGGTTTCCTATATGGCCCAGTGGGTTGGCCTCCCCAGTTAACGTGAGGTGGACACTCTTGGTGCACCCTTTTGTGGACTGTGTGTACAGCCTTGTTGTAGTTAAGTCTTGATTGTTGTTGGTATCACTGGGAGGAATAGACCTCCAGGCCAGCTGGCTGTGAGGATCAGCTGTGTCTACGCTGTGAGAAGTTCGGTGCTGGAGACATCCTTATAGGATTAGACTTGCAAAATTGCAAAAGCCTCTGTGCTCAGCTTGGATGGGGCGGAGTCTCAGGGTGGAGCAGACAGTCTTGGCTTCCCATCAGCCCTGCCCTTTCGCGAGTGCCTCTAGACCTTTGCCTTCCGCAACTCTCCTGAGTTTCCGCCTGACAGTCCAGATTCCCCCTGTAAGAGCGTGGGTCCCCAGGGGTTGCCCGGAACTGGGGTTCAGTGCAGTCGGAACTAGGCTTCAGTGCAGTCAGGAGCTTCCGACTCCCTTCCGCTAGGGAATGCCTGCGGCAACCTCCACATTCAGCTTTCTCTGTGAGTACTCGCGTGCGCGCGCGTCTCAGACCTGCCGCAGCTCCCCCGGGTCTCCGAGTCTCTGAGTCTCCGTGTGTCTTTCTTTCTACCTGACAGTCCAGACTCCCCCTGTATGAGCCTGGGTCCACGGGGTTTCGCCCGGAACTGGGTTTCAGTGCAGTCGGAACTGGGGTTCAGTGCAGTCGGGGGCTTCCTTCCCTCTCCCGCCAGAGAAAGTCAGCCAGGCACTTAGTCGCCCTTACTCTCTGCGCGTGTCTCCATACCTCAGCCCTCCTTTGCTGCTCCTCTGATTCTCTGTGAGTTTTCCTCTTTCCTTCTAGTTGTAGAATTTCCACTCAGCCAGCTTTCCTGTGGTTCTGGATGATGTCCGTTCTGTCTTTTAGTTGTAGTTTTGAAATTGTTGTGCGAGGCAGCAGTTTAGGTGCTTACCTATGCCGCCATCTTGGTTTCTCCGGGTCATGTTTTCTTATCCATTCAGTCACCCTATGTCTTTTGACTGGAGCATTTAATCCATTTACATTAAAGGTTATTATTGATAAGTATTTTTTATTGCCATTGTTATTTTATTTATGCTTATGATATTCTTTCTCTCCTTTTCTTCTTCTTAAAGCAGTCCTGTTAATATTTCTTGCATTGCAGGTTTGTACTCCTTTAGCCTATTTTTTTTTTTTTTTTTTTTTTTTGATCTGGAAAGCTTTTGATTTCACCATTGATTTTAAGTGATAGCCTTGCTGGATACAGTAGTTTTGGATTTAGGCCCTTGCTTTTCATTACTTTTTTAAAAAATTATTGTTTAAAGCGTTACAAATAGTAGTACATATGTCTCTCCTTTTTTCCCCATTGACCTCCCCCTGACCTCCCCTACCCCCTGGCACATTCCCTCATCGTCACCTCCACTCCCCCAGTGTCTTACGTCCATTGGTTTTGCTTATATACATGCATACAAGTCCTTTGGTTGGTCTCTTACACTCCCCTCCCCACAACCTTCGTCTGCCTTCCTGCTGTTGTTTGACAGTCTGTGTGATGCTTCTTTGCCTCTGTATCTATTTTTGTTCATCAGTTTATAATGTTTTTTATATTCCGCAAATGAGTGAGATCATGTGGTATTTATCTTTCGCTGACTGGCTTATTTCACTTAGCATAAGGCTCTCCAGTTCTATCCATGCTGTTGTGAATGGTAAGAATTCCTTTTTTTTTTTTTTTTTTTACAGCAGCATAGTATTCCATTGTGTCTATGTACCACAGTTTTCTAATCCACTCATCTGCTGATGGTCATTTAGGCTGTTTCCAAATTTTAGCTATTGTAAATTGTGCTGCTATGAACATAGGGGTGCTTACTGGGTCAAATGGCAGTTCCATTTTTAATTTTTTGAGGAAATGCCATACTGTTTTCCACAGTGGCTGCACCAGTCTGCATTCCCACCAGCAGTGAAGGAGGGTTCCTTTTTCTCCGCATCCTCTCTAGCACTTGTTATTTGATGATTTGTTGATGATAGGCTTTTCATTACTTTGATTACTTCATGTCATTCACTCTGGCCTGAAGTTTTTCAAGTGAAAAGTCAGTTGACATTCTAATGGAAACTCCTTTGTAGGTAATTTTCCATCTCTCTTTTGCTGCCTTTAAGATTCTTTCTTTGTCTTTAACATTTGCCATTTTGATTATGATGTGTCTAGGTGTGGGTTTCTGAGTTCATCTTGATTGGGCTCTCTATGCCTCCTGAACTTGTGTGACATTTTCCTTCACCAGGTTGGGGAAGTTTTCTGTCATTATTTCTTTAAACAGGTTCTCTGCTCCTTACTCATCCTCTTCCCCTTTTGTTATTCCTATAATGCAGATGTTGTTATGTTTCATATTGTCCCAGAGCTTTTTAATTCTTTTTTCTATTAGCTGCTCTAATTGGATATTTATTTCTACCTTGTCTTCCAAATCACTGATTTGATCCTCTGCTTCATCCAATCTACTTTTAATTCCTTCCAGTGTATTCTTGATGTCAGATATGTCATTTGTCATTTCTGTCTGGTTCTTGCTCATGGCCTCTGTTTCCTTTTCCATGCATTTATAATTTGCACTAATTTCCTTAAGCATCTTTATGACCATTACTTTGAACTCTATGTCTGATAGATTGCTTGCTTCCATTTCATTTATTCTTTTTTCTGGAAATTCCTTCATTTGGGGTTTATGCTTTTTGTCTCCCCATTTTAGCTGTCTCTCTCTTTTGGCTTCTGTGTATTAGATAGAACTGTTATGCTGCTCAGTTTTTGTGGAATGGCTTTATGTAGAAAGTTTCTTGAGGGGTCCAGTGATGCAGTCTTTGTTCACCTGAGCTGAATACTCTAGGAATGCCCCTTGTGTGTGTTACTTGGGCTCTCCTATTGTAATTGGGACTTGATTGTTGATGTCCTGTTCATGGGAGGGAACTGCCCTCTGACTTACTGCCAGTGAGATTCAACCCCAATGTTGTGCCAGCTGGTATACAGGTGCTGACAGAACCGAACAAGACACAACAGGAACAAACCAAAAATACCACGAAAATATTGCTACTTAGTGCCATAACAACAGGAAAGACTAAGAAGGAAAAATAAGAGAATGCAAAGCAAAGGAAAAATAAAGAGAATACTAAAACACACGTGGGCAAAGACTTAGAGGGGATTTTTAAGAAAAAGGGAGAAAGAAGAAGGCAAAAAAATGGCTATATGGAAGCAAGGAGGAAGCTAAAAGAACTAGTATAGGAGGAAAAAAGAGAAGGAAACAGAAAATAAGTGAAATAATAATAATGAATTTAAAATATAGTGATAATGGATGTAACATATAGATAGAAAAAGTAAAATGAGAAAAAAGAGAAAAGCACAATAAAATAAGGAAAATTAATGATAACAATAAGAATAGACAAAAGTAGAATAGAACCAAAGGGAAGAGAGAAATTGGAGACATGCAAGAAAAAAGAGAAGAAAAAAAAAAGGGGGAAAACAAATATACATAAAAATTACACATACACACACTGACCAAAAACAGAACTGCACACACTCACACAGTGAAAAACCATTGGGTCTGCTATTTGTGGAGCTCGCTGGGTTTTGCTCTGATGTTGTTGAATCTGGTCCGTTGGTGTGTCTATCCTGCCCCCCAGAAGCTTCTCTGGTGCAGATCCATGTGAATTGCTGTCCCTTTCTGGCCCTGGGCAACCTGATTGAGGTCGATAGGTTGAAGCCCCTAGTAGTCCAGCAGGTGGCAACTCCTTAGCCCAGAGGCTGGTTCTGCCTGGAGTCTCACACCTTGATTGTCCCTGTTCTAAGCTCTACTCCTTTCCCCCATGGACCTGGGCTCTGCAGGGATATCCTGGTCTTGGCCAGGATGGTTTGATCAGACTCATGTTGGGCTGGGCATGGTGCCAGTGGCTTGTAGGTGTGGGGGAGCGGTTCTCTCCTTCTAATGCCTCAGCTCTGTCTGGTTTGCTGGTACCTCCTCTTTGTCACCTGCAGAGGCAGAGATTTCCTGCCCCAGGGTGTTCCCCCCTGCCTAAGGTTGCTGTAGGTCTGGTCAGAAGCAGCTGTGTTGCTGTAGGGGGTGGGGGGAGGGAAGGATGAGGGGGAGGAAGAGGGGACCTCCCCTGCATTCCAGGTGGGCAGGGCTGATCTTCCTGGACCTACTGTCCAGCCCCCTTGCTGCTCACCCACAGGAGTTCCTCCAAGAAATAAAAGCCCCGCTCCTTCAATGTTAAGTGTATTCAATGTTAAGTGAGCTCCATTGTGTGGCCCTTCCCACTGGTCAGGAGGAACTCCCCAGGCTTCATGATGGCGGGGTGCTAGGGCTACTCTATCCAGGGACCTCAGCCCCAGGCGTCCACAGCTGCACCCACTCGCAGTCTCCACAGTCAGTGTCCTCGAGGCCTCCTCTCTCAGTCCCAGACCCTCCCGTCTCACCTGCAGATCTGCAGTCTCTTCAGTCTCCTCAGGTCCTCAGTTCAATAGATCCAGGTCAGGGGAAGCTGCAGCCACCTCCCGGCCTTTAGCGCAGTTCCCGCCCCTGAGCCCTGGCGGTGGAGCTGAGCAGCTGGGTTCTAGGGGAGGTGGCAGCACCACAGTGGTGGCAGTGGTTGAGTACACGGCAGGGGCAAGAGCCCTGCTGGGTCAGCGGTGGTCGCAGAGCGGTGGCACAGTGTCCAGGCTGGGTCCTGTCGGGCGCACGGGTTCAGGCTGGGTGTGTGCCAGGTGCACAGAGGCCCCGCAGGTGTCTATGGCAGGCGTGTGGGTCTGGGTGTCACCTCTGTGGGTACACAGGGACCGGGGAGGGGTGCATGTGGGTTCGGGCCCAGGCCATGGTGAGTCTGGATGGTGGCGAAGCTTGGTACCTAGCCACTGCCTCCTCCCAAGGAGGACCTTGTAAACCTTTGAAGGTGGCACGCTCTCCACACTGGAGCTGTGCCCAGGGAGTGGCTGTGGAGGTAGCAGAGGCTCCTTGTGCCCATAGTACAGGGTCCCACAGCTGTTTCCTTAGGTGTACAGCTGGGCGTTGTCTGTGGTGGGCACGCTGGGGCTCCCTCTGCTGCTGCTGCTGTTTACTAGGTGTGCGGACTGGGGGTTGTGTCCTTGGGACACATACGTGTGGGATATGGGGTGGGGGTGCCCCATGGGTTCAGGCCTCAACCGTGGCTAGTCTGGGTGGTGGCAAGTCTGGACGCCTAGCCGCTGCTGCTCCGTGCAGCCTCCTCCCGAGGAGGACCTTGTAAACCCTTCCCAAAGCCTTTTTTTGAGGACTCATATTTGAGCAGAGGAGCGATTGGCTCTAAGATCAGACTAGAGAAAAGGTTTGGGCAAGTGAATCTGGGACTCACCATCTTTCCAAATATAGTCACTCACCACCTCTACCCTATTTAGTGCCAGCTGTAAATCCCCACCTGGGTCTCAGTGCTACTCTTTGCCTTTAAGGATTTGAAGGTTAGTTAAAACACCTCTGCAACCCAGCCACCTGGGTCCTCTCCATCCTTGGTCACAGCTTTCAGGAGCCACATATAAACATTGCTGTGAGGGCAATGGAAGGATGCAGAACCAGTCCTCCTAATGAAGGTCTCTGGGGGATAGGACACCTTGGCTGTAGTTCTGTGATGCCAATAGCTCTGTAGCTTCAGGCAAATCACCTTACCCATCTGAGTTTCTGAATTTTTACCTATAGAATTAAGGGGCTGAAATGTGGACTTTCCCACAGGAACATCTGAGTTTGCATTTCTGGGTGAATTATTAAATATAAGGTTTGCTGCTGTAAGAGATAAATTTTCAGTTGCATATGCAGTATATGCTTATTTCTTTTCATGTCACAGTCAAGAGGGTTGACAGGCCAGATGGCCTTCCATGTTGCTACCCAGGGGCCTGCTCCTCTCTCATTGTGGCTCTCCCTCTTTTAAGTTGGGGTTGCAAGAAGAGCAGTCGATCAACTAATCAATGTCTCAAATCAAGATGATTCAAAACACTTGCGCTGGTACACAGGGAAATAGAGGAGGCTTCATGGGAAGTTTTTTGGTTTTGTTGTTTCGGTGCACTGTTCCTGGAAGTACTGCTATACCGGGTCCATGTGCAGAGTGGACAGAACAAGCTCCTATTCCTTCTCCCTGCTTTGAAAATCCATTTACTACGGTACATTGTCCTCAGAGGATGTATCGGATCTTAAACTGATAAGAACAGACACTTCACTTGATCTTAGCCTAAAGGCTGAGAAGTGAATTTCCTGGGAAATTTTATGGGCCAGGTCTAAAAGTGCATTCACCTATTCCACCTGCATTCTATTGGCCAAAGTTGGTCATAGAGCTACACCTAAGCACAAGGAAGTCTGGGAAATGTAGTCTAGCTGTGTGGTAAAGAGGAAAGGAAAACAGATTTGCTACATAACCAGCCAGCTGGGTGAAAAAAACTGTTTGCCACCTTAGATGGCAGTCCCTCTTCCCTAACTTCTACTTAACCAAGGGTGTAAAACCATATACTTCTGCCTCCACCAGGGGAATCATTTCCAGGCGTTGAGAGAGGACAGCAGGCTTGATTAGGAAGTGTGTCCTCACATCTAGCTTTTCCCAAGAGAGGCCCAGTTTATGCCTGTGGTTTCATCATTCCTTTTAGTTGGTGTTCCCTTGATGCTCTAAAGTTCCCAGTGTGGATGAAAATTACATAGTCACCCTAATCCTGGGGGTGGATAGCACAGAGGACGAGAATACCAGGGTGTGCAAAGGTACATGAAATTGCTAAAAAGAAGAAGCCACACAGCCACTGTTCCATAAAGACAGTATTTTTTTTTTTTTAATTTTAAAATTCTGCTTCTGAAAACACGGTATGACAGAAAGCATCTATGTACACCTGCAGTGTTTTTGGTATGGTACAGTATTTATTACATCCACTGTTTTCTGCAAAAAAATTTGCTTTGTCAGACAGAAACAAACTCCCCTAGACACAAAAAAATACAGCTAAGGCACAATTTCGTTGTTTTTCTGCTAAATGAAAAGACAGAAAAGGTGCAAAAATGGGCAGGTAGTGCAATCATTTCCGAGAATCACATTCTACCTCGAGGAAAAAGCATTCGGGTGATTGGAACTTTGATTACTGGTCAATTTCAGATAGCTCAATATCTCTTAAAATACTCCTTTAAATAAATAGCAAAATATCTACATCTTTCAGCGTGTGCCGTTTGAATTCTCTCTTTTTTTTTAAAACTCTATTTACAGATTCTCTCTTTTTAAAAAAATCAATACGTTACAAAATATTTCTGTACAGTTTTATGCATATTATGATCTATAACAAAATAGTTATTTTTAAAAACTATATCACCACATGTCTTCGGGAAAAGAAATGAAGGGGACGGTAATAACTTATTGTGAGGCCTCTAAAAAAATACCCAATGCTACTGACAACATAATAAGAATTTAAAAAAAAAAAAACAAAAAAGGACTACAAAGACGATTGCGCGCAATTCCAGTGAATTTCCTATGAAAACCCTGGGTTGTCTTTGGCCTCCATCAGCCCTGGAGCGACGGAAGGGAAAAGGAGGGGCTCTGGGCGTAGGGAGAGTGTTGCCCCTTGGAGAACACGACCCATTCGCTGGGAATAGTTAATGCTATCTCTTTCCTGGCAGGAAGGACGAAGAGATAAATTGAGAAACTCTCCTGATTCACCCTTGACTGAAGTAGGTAAGTCACGGCGTCTTTGGGAAGGGGAGGGTTGGAAAGCCGGTTAGCACTCCGCGGGGGTAATGAAACCAGCCCACTCACCACAGCGGTGCTGGGAGGGGGGAGAGCTGCAGGAGCTGGCGGTGAGCACCCAAGTCTTCATTTCGCCCATGGGAAACACTTACGAATATTTTTCTTAAAGACGACAGTTATTAGCAATTTCTAAGCATCTGCAAACTACAGATTGGCCGCCCCTTGCTTAGGAGGTTTCCAAGAAAGCTTCAAGGGGCTCTTTCTTCTCGGATGTGGGTGGAAACGGGAGGGAGAGGGCGGTCAGCTTTCCAAAAATAATTTTAAGGCCACATTTCAAAAAGGAGAACCTAAGGCTTTTTGGGGGTGGGGATGGGGAGAAGATACACAAGTCAGAAGAAAGCGAGAAATGGAGAAGATGAATTAGGAATGGAGGTGGTGGCGGGCAGAGCCTGCTTTCCTGGGCAGAGGCAGCTGGAGAACTCCCAGCAGAGTGGACGGGGAAGGGAGGGCCACGTGCTCCCCACATGGGGCGGGGCAGGGACAGAACCAAAGACAACGTGAGGGGGTGAGGGGCGGACACAGGTGGCGCAAGAAAGCCCTCCTCAGTCTTAAGAGGGGTCTATACAGTATTTTGTTTGCAGGGTGAAAAATAATAAAACTTCAGAGAGAGAGAGAGAAACACAGAGAATTTGCATAGATTGTACATTCAGCCCAAGCAGATTTGGCCACCTTTATCCCCCCCCCAGGTAAACTTCTCAGCAGACACAGTGAGGTAGCGCCTGTGGTAGACCCATGGGCAAAGTAAGGTAACTGAGGCAGAGGCTGGGAGGACATTCTGGGAGTGAGCTCAGCTCCAGCAGGGCTTCCTGGGAAGCTTCCAGATGTGTGGCAAGCTGGCTGCTAAAACCTGGGATTTGGAGAGAGCCGGGCTGTTTCCCATGCCACCCCCTCTTCCTGGCCCCAGTCCTTGACCCCTCTGCCTGGGTGTGATGGAATTCCCGAAGGTGTGGACCTCCTTGGGTACAGGAGCAACCGTTGGGGTCTCCAGATTGTGTCCCTCCTTCCCTTCAACACAAACTGTGTGGGGATCAGGAGAGCGGGATGAGCCAGTTCTCCCGGGATACCTCCTTGGTGGGAATGACTAGGAAGAGATTCCTGTTCCCTTCAGCGTTCAACAGGAGCTACTATTTTTGCCCTTTTCTTAATGCTGGCTTTCCTCACCTCACTGGGGCATGCCTCACCTCCTTTTCACCTACTTTTGCAGAGCAAGGTGCACAGGCTGAGCTGTGGAATTTCTGTGCCCATCCTCTGTTAAAAAATAAAAATTGCCAACACTTAAAAATCAGATTTCCTATTGAAGTCTGGATTTCTGGCTTCCTTCACCAAACTGGAAGGTTCTGCTGAGCGGCACCTGCATGCTCACAGGCACTGCAGGCTGGAGCTGGGGAGCCGCTGCTCTTTTTGGAGGGGCCGTGTGCCGCCAGCAAACCCCAGACCCCGCCACTCCCTACTGTGTCACACCAACTACTAGGGTCCCGGACCCCCTGGATATCTGTGACCTTGACCATGGGGTGCCTGGCAGGCCTTTGCCAACAGCTTTTCTAGTGTCTCAGCCTTGGCTGCTGCTGGGGGAGCTTGTGTTCTGAGTTCCCAGGGACCGTGGCTGGGAAAGGGGTCTCTGCTCACATCCCACACCCAGCAGCCACTTCTCCCCTCTATTCTGCACCTTCTCAGCAAAGAGACCAGGTTCTAGCCTGTGACCTTCTTGAACCTGGACTCTAGAGAACCAGGAGGAAGCATGGACCTGGGCCCAGAGTAGGTGCGATCTGCACCTTCATGGGCTTGTGTGGCCTTCCGTGCTCAGCCTCTCTCAAGGCCACCTGCATTGTAAGAAGTTCAGCCAACAATGGGAAATGAAGTTAGAATGCCTCAGGACCTGATCAGAAAGGCCTTGCTCCATAGGAAGGAACGGGTGCATTTGTTAAACATGGGGGGCCATGGGAATTTCTCCCCGCCCTCCCTCACCGCCCCCCGGAGACATAGCGTAAGGCCTGGGCAGTGGCACTTGGGAGGGCTGTCTCCCTCCTCACCAGGCCACTAGGAGGGAGAGTGGTTCTAGGGACCTCAGCGGTTCAAATGGGAACTGTGGAAAACACTGTGAAAAAGAGAGTCCTCGTAGCCTGGTGAGGAGGGAGAAAGGGGGCCTGCAGGTCACCGGGCAGGCTGGGAAATCATGCCGAGTGCCACAACCTACTCACTGCTTCCTTCTGCCCAAAGCTGACCCTGTCCCACCTTCCAGCTTTCCTGCAGTCCCGGGACCCAGCGGTGACGGCCCACAGCCACTGTGCCGCAGCCTGCACAGGGAGCGCTTCCTGAGACCTCGGCCTCATGCTTTTCACTAACGCCCTTGGGCACCATTGCTGAAGGCTGCCTGACCAATAAACCATACTCAGGCAGATTAAAGAATGAATTAAACCATTTTCCCTGGAAAAGATCGCTTTTTATCCAATCATCCTGGGCTTTGTTTGGAATTCTCTCTCTCTCTCTCCCTTTTTTCCCAAATGTAACATCTGCAAAGTTATTTTCTGTCCAGAAACAAAAGACATTAAGAAATAGCCAGATGACTTCTCTGTGTCCCAGAACTCACTGCGGGAAGCGGTGACTGAAGCCAAGGACAGGGATGGGGTGTGGGTGTCCCCAGAATAAGCCAGCTCTGCCACTGCCCCACCTGTTTCAGGGTGGGAAGAGGAGGCAGCCTCATCAGCAGGTGCAGGAGGGCCTGTGCAGGAGCCTGCAGGCACACACTTCGCACAGGGGCCTGTCAGGGCTGCACGATCGCAGCTGCTGCAAATGACATTGCGGGAAACACCCACATCCTCGTGGCCTGGGGTGGAAGGAGGAGGGAGGCTCCCTGGGCAGCTCGGACAGGCGCAGGATCACGGGGCAGAGAGAGGATGTGGCACAGGCCTCCCACAGCTTGTAAGTCCATTTAGAGATTACAGGGGCTTTCTGAGAAAGCCACTCTGAGGTCCCTAGGACCACTGTTGACAGTGGCCACCACCTGGCCCCATCCGACCACCTACCCTCTTCCTGACATGGATTCTTTTCCTCCCAGGCTCGGAGCAGCCGGCTTCCCTGTGCATCTTGTCATGTTACATGGAAGCGCATGGGCAGACTGGCCGAGGGAGGTATGTCAGGAGGAGGCAGAACGGTTGAACTCTGTGGTCGGCACACTCTCCCGCCACAGGTGCTCGGCCTGTCCTGTGCCTGGGGTGGGAGTGGGGATGGCTCAGGAATTCCAACACCCCCAGGAACAGGAGCGGGGGCTAGATGAAGCTAACACCCTGCATAGGGAAATGTGAGGCTCCGTTGTTCCCGAGGTTCCCCCTTTCAGCCAGTGCATGATGCTGAACGAAGCATTCACCTCATGCTGTCCAACACCCCTGCTGAGGACACGGAGAATGTAGGGCAGACACACACACGCATAGAAACAGAGAGAGACACTAGGAGCTGGGTGAAGGGGGAAGTACAGGGAGGGGGAGGGCTGGGGCGCCTTTTGTGAATAAAGGCAGCTTCAGTTAGTAAGATAACATAATTGACAAGCTGCAAAAACAGCACCTACTAATTAGTCATTGACTAAAACATATAAATAATAAATATCTAAAGTGTCCTTTCTCTATATCCTCCATTGCCCATAGGACATCCTGCCTTGCTGGGTGGGGGATGGGGTGGTTACAGGGGCAACAGCTGAAAGGTCATCGGAGCAAACTGCAGTACCTTCATATTCACGCTGGGGAGACACACCAGGAACTGGCTCTCCTGGAAGGGCAGTTTGCAACCAGGGGTGGGACTTGTCCAAGGGAACCCTGCCCTTTGTGGGAGGTGGGATCAGAGGAGGAAGCGAGTCTCCTGCGAGAGGCTCTCAGAGGAGCAGGGGACCCTCCACGGGGCACATGGCAAGGAAATTCTCCAGGCTTCTGGGAGCTCAGGCCGCGGGAATACCACTATCGTTTAGGCCAGTGGTCGGCAAACTCATTAGTCAACAGAGCCAAATATCAACAGTACAACGATTGAAATTTCTCTTGAGAGCCGAAAACCGACTTCTGCACATGGGCCACGAAGTTTCTATCGCACTGTACATGCGCGCCTGCATGTGGTATTTTGTGGAAGAGCCACACTCAAGGGGCCAAAGAGCCGCATGTGGCTCGTGAGCCGCAGTTTGCCAACCACTGGTTTAGGCTTTAAACAAGCAGACACTCAAGTGTCCCACTTTTACACAGCATGTCGCCTGGGATAAAGAAGGGCATGAATTTAAAAACCAAATCGGAAATGCTTTTTCCTGGACGTGAAAAGTCTGGTTTGGTCACTCCCAACAGCACCGACTGTGCGATTCCCAAAGGTATGGGGGAGCCTGACCTCAGAATGGAAAGGCTCAGGCCGGGGACGGATATTGCTGTGCTGTCTAGCTCAGGAGTTTTGCTCCAAACCATCTCTAGGAGTTTCATGGCCATGGGCCCCAGTGTTCCCACTGTCAAGGATCAACAAGGTCCTGGTCTTGGTCTCCTGGCCCATGAATGGCTGGAGACATGATGTTCATCATCCTATTTTCCCTCGAGGGAGGGGGCATGGAACCCAGGACATTTGGCAGTCACACCTTGCTGGACCTTGGCCATGTCACACCACAGGCTTCCCTGCTCATGTAGTGACTAAGAAGGGCTGGTGGGAGGCCTGGAGCCGTCCTGGGCCTGCTGCCTCCTTGGGGAGGGCCCGTGAGCATGATTTCAGTGACCTGTCATTTCAGCGCTGGCACAGGGTTTCCTGGGCCAGAGGAGCGGGAAGAGGAGCCGAAGGGTGGGGCTGGCGATCAAACCCACCATCTGGGCAGTGCTTTTCAAACTGGGTTTTGCAGAGCCCTTGGGTTCTGAAGAGGTACCTTAGGAGATGCCCTTGGCGAAGGGACCGCCCGGTGGGCTGAGCGCTGAGGAAGAACCTCCCTCTCCCTAGCTTCGCCCAGAGCAACCTGGATTTAACCTGCACCTGGAACTCCACCCACCACTGCGCTTCGTAAACAGAGTTCTGCTGCTCAAAGGAAAAGTCTGAGAATCACTCGTCTGGGGGGTTGGTCACTGGAGGGGAAGACAAGGACCCTGTAGGACTCGAGGACCAGCCGGAAGAGGTAAGACCACACCCCCAGGAGCCAGCTTGCCAAATGCAGGTCATCGGCAGACCCTGCTTTGGCCTCAGAACCTTCCTTCTCCATCATTCTATGGCCAGGAGAGCCCCTCCCACAAAAGGCACCCCCAGGGTGGGAGGCCCTCTGGCTGTGTTCCCTTTGACATCCGCTGCGGCCCACCCATATCCAGTGCTACCTGAGCCGGCCGTCGGGTTTGACTGCCCCCAGCTCCGACTTGGGGTCCGGGCTGAAGGAACTCCAGGCCGTCTGGCTGCAGGTCTGCATGACCGGGCAGGCGGTGGGGCCTGTGGTGCAGATGTCCATGGCGGTCCACATGCTGCCCACCAGCGAGTCCAGCCAGCGCTCCAGCACAGCGCCGGTGGAGGCCGCGTTCCTCCGAGCCTGCTCCACCTGGGCCGGGCTGACGGGCAGGCTGAGGACGGGGTTCAGGCTCTGGAAGCTCTGCTCCATGTAGGCGCCACGGGGGGGTCCGTTGTGCAGCTTCAGCGCCTCCTCTGAAAGCAAAGGGAACCATCACATCATTAGAAGAGCCATGAACCTGGCACCTGCTGTGTGCCTGGCACCATGCTGGGCACTGGTGTGGCACCACTTAATTCGCAGGACAGCCTCATGAGGAGGCTGTTTCCTTAGCCCCACTGCACAGATGAAGAAACTGGGCCTGAGACAGCTATGAGCCCACTTCAGAGCAAAGTTCATTCATCCACAGATTTTCCCAGCATCTTCTACAGTCCAGACATTCATTCAGTTCATGTTTACTAAACATCTACTATTTGCAAGGCGTTCATTCACCCATTTATTTGGTAAATGTTTATTCCAAGCTCTACTCTATGGGATGGAGAGAACAAGACAGTCAAGGAGATTGCAATCCAGTGGGGTGGACTGATGACAATAAAGGGGGAAAAAAATAAGGTTGTTTCAATTAGTGATAAGAGTCATGAAGGAAATAAACGGGGTATTGAGTCAGAGCAGGGGGTTGGCACACTATGGGCCCCCACCCATTGTTCTAAATAAAGTTTTATTGGAACATGACTAGACCCATTTGGGTAGATATTGTCTGTGGTTGCTTCTGTGCTACCACAGCAGAACTGAGTGGTTGAGACAGAGATTATAAGTGGCCCCCAAACCTGAATATATTTACTATCTAGCCCTTGACAGCACAAGCCTTCCGATCCCTGAATTAGAGTTACTAGGGTATTTACTTTAGATGAGGTGAGCAAGGGAGGCCTTGCTGAGGAGGTGACATCTGAGCTGAGCGGTGATTAATGTGAAGGAAGAAAAAAGCCACATACAGATCCTGGGCAGAGGGAGCAGTGAGCACAAATCCTTATTCAGCATCTTTTCCCAAATCACATAGGTAATGGGAGTCGGAGCCGGGGTTTGAACTGGGTCTAATGATCTGAGATCCTGGTGAGGAGCCCTGCTCTTGGCTGCTGAGTGCCCGCCATGAACTCTGTATCAGCCACGGGTTTCTGCTTTGTCCCGGACAGGGTTGGAGCATGAACAGACTACTGGGAAGTATCCTGGAGAGCAGATGCTTGGACCAGAGTGGGCGGGAGGTCCCACTGACTCTCACAGCAGCTCCTCCTTGCTGAGCAACCATGCCTTGGGCAGAGCACAGGGACTGCAGTTAGACTGTCTGGGTCTGAATCGCCATGTCCCACATACCAGGGGTGTGACTTCTGACTTCAAAGCCCAGTGCCTCAGTTTGCTCATCAGTAGAATGGGTAGAGTACTAATACCTTCCTCACAGCTTCATGATGATGAAATGTACTGACTCACACAAAATGCTTACAGTGGCAATCAGAATATAAGTGCTTGGAAAGGTTCAGCTTGAATGACTGTTGTTGGTATTATTGGTACACAATACACACATGCACAACTATTGGGCTGGTGTTATTCTCCCCATTTTATAGATGGGGAAACAGAGGCAGCTCTGCTAGAGACAGATCTGGGGTTAAGTCTAAGACTGGCTGACTCCAAAGCTAGTGTTTGTCTTCATGATAATCTACTGAAGGCTCATCCATCAACTGGAAGCTAAAGCAGTAGTTTTGTTTTTGTTTTTCCATCGCAGAGCCAGTCTTTCAAAGACTTGGTTTCCCCACCTGTAAAATGGGGACACTCATCCTTGTACCAATTGGATCCGCTGGGCTGGCAAGAGGCTCCGATGGAAGTGCACACGCTTTGTCAACGGTAACGTGACATATAAACCAGAGGCACTTAGCAATGGGAAGCAGAAAGGGTAGCCATTTGGGCTGAAGGAAATAAGTGAGTTGTTCCTATTTTGAAGGAGCTCCCACTCGTTGCTTATTGTCAAACACAAGAATATATATATATATATTTAAAAATACCGACTAATGATCCTGATGAGAATTAGAAGAAAAGATTAGAAGGAACTTCCTTGTAAGACTAAGTGGCGTTCAGAACATAACCCTTCCTGCTTGCTGGACAGTGCCCATCACCCTTGGCGGCAACCAGGACACCCTAATAGTCGGCAGGTTATTTTCTAACAAGTGTGGTCCTGAGTGGGAAAGAGGGGGAAGAAAGACCATGTACAGGGCGTCCCGCAAAATGCATACACACTTTCACAGCTAATAGCTCAATTTTAAAAATGAATGTATTTTAATAAACACTGCCTTTATGATTATTCAGAGTGTGTGTATATATTCTGGGGGCACACCCTATATATGTCTGCCCTTCTAAACACAACGGAAAACCCAGTTGAATTAAAAATATGTCTTGACTAACACAGACAAGAAAGTCATTCCTTCCATTCCTAATGCTTCAGGAAGCTGATGGGCCGGGCTCTACAGTTTGGAGGAGCAAGTGGGAGAGAAGAGACCGGCAGGTGTGAGCATATATCCTGTCCTGCTATGACTTAGCGGCGCTTCTCCCTTTCACGTTAGGTAAGCCCGGTGTGTCTATCGGCCCTAACCCACCGCTCCTTGATGCTCGCAGAGGGCAGGCAGCTCCTGTGTCCTTCGCCAGGAGAACAGAGGCTGTTCTCTCTGGTGCGGGTCTAATTTCTCTACTTGCCCCTCTCCATGCCTCCATTCTGCAGGTGGGGAGTGGGGGGACACCAAACCCACAACACGCCGGCATGCAGAGTGAAGAGAGCAGCTCACATCTAACACCAAATATTGCAGTGGATGCAGAGAACCCTTATGAAAAGTGAGGTTACCGTGGGACGTGCTCTGACAGCATCAGCCTGCAATGCTCACCTCTGTAATTAAATTTTCCTCAATTCCATCTCAGATTTCTTGAGATTACTAGGGATGCATCAATAGCAAATTGCTCTTGATGAATCGTTTTACAAATTGCACGGCTCCCTCCTTCGTGTTCCCTGTCGTTGGAACATCGTTAACACATACAATTACCAATGATGACGATGGGGCGGGGCTCCCAGTGGGGTACAGTGACCCCCGGCTCATGCTGGGCATGGGTGGGAAGAGCCTCCAGGAGAAAAATATTGGGAAACTCTGGCCCCAGTGAAGGGCCTGGGCTGTTTGCTGAGGTGGGATGGAGTCAGGACCACACCTTTGTTCTGTCCAGCAGGTGCATCCGCCACAGGGGTGTGGACTGCCCTTTCCATCGCGCCCCTCCACACCTGGCTGTGGAGATCCCGAGGGACGCCAAGGACGTGAACCTGATCCGGGACACCCTGGGGGCCCTCAGGGCTGTGCGCTGGCCCAGACAGTTCTGGGGAGCTTTTGTCTGTTTCCGAGGGGAGTGGGGAAGCAGACTTCCATCTTGAGAAAACCTGAGGGCTCTTCCTTTCTGCTTGCTCAGCACAGAAACTTAGCAAAGTCGACAGAATCCCTTCAACACTCCCTTTTTATAGGACTCCGCCCCTCCGCTCCCCATATCTATGTGCCCTCTCCTTGTGTCACTGGCTAAATGGTACCCAGCTCAGAACCAGAACGCTTAGCTACCAGAGGATGCAATCGTTTCTGGCTTCTGGTCTGCGATCCGTTCGTTAGATGGAGACAACACCAGGTGGCTACTGTTGTGTTGGCTGTTGTCATTGTTTTGCTTGACAATCTAAGGGAAAAGAGGTCAGTGCCCCTGACTAAATAGTCAGGTATTGCATGCTTTAAAAATTCTTGTGGCACACCGGTTGAAAAATCACTGACCTACTGTATCATCTTTTTGATGAGCAGGATTTCCTGTTTTAATTAATATTTTTTACACAGGGAACAAGATTTGCTAAAACTCAATATCTGCCTGGGTTTATTTTCCATCCTGTCTTAAATATGATCAGAGCTTTCTGGGAGCCCAGTGGGAGAGCATCTAATCAAAAGTTACCTAAGTCATAGACAGATGACGTCATCTCCGTGTGCAGGCAGAAAAGCAGCTACTGAGAGCAGAGAGCATGGTTCTTGAAAGTGGCCCCTCCCCCCACATCTGGACAGCACCACCGCCC
Source organism: Plecotus auritus (assembly GCF_963455305.1). Taxonomy (NCBI): domain Eukaryota; kingdom Metazoa; phylum Chordata; class Mammalia; order Chiroptera; family Vespertilionidae; genus Plecotus; species Plecotus auritus. The sequence continues at coordinate 84,236,063 of NC_137774.1, read as the reverse complement.
AGGCGATGGACCCATGAGATCCATGGGGATGGCATATGCCCCCCGACCCTGGACTCCCAGCGGAGACACGGGGAGTACTCACCCGGTTTGATGGGCTGCCTGTTGGAGAAGGTCAGAGGTGCGACGAGGAATCTGGTCTCTGCGACTGGCACCCAGTGGTGGAGAATTCTCACTGTCCAGACCCCAGGCCGCAGGGGCAAGTTCAAAGGGGGCTTGTAGTGGGTAAACTCGGCCGTGGACTCGATCAGGATGTCATAGGTGGCTGCGATGACGTTGACAGGATCCACCCAGATGACGGTCACGGTCACGTTGGGGCCCTTCCCCCACTTCTGCATGCCTACCGGCTCGTCCATGGGCCCTAGGAGACCCCCAAAGTTGCGGAAGAGCCGCTCCTTGGCATCCCAGTCAGTGCCGACCTGAAACAGGAGAGCGAGTCCTGAAATCACGGAGACTGAGCTCTGGTGTGGGTCCCAGAAAGGCTTAGGATCCTACTTGCTGGGCAGGATATGTCCATTTTACAGATGAGGAAATGGGGAAGCTAAGGCTCCGATTCAGTTACTTGCTCAAGGTCAGACAGGAAGTAAGCAGATCCGGTATTTGGATCCAGGTTGGAGGACTACAAGGCCTGTGGTCCGTTGACTAAACCTCAGGGCCTCCAGTGCCTGGCACCTGTTGGGTGCTTTGGAAAAAAAATGTGCACTGAATAAAGGAATGAATGAATCCCTGCTTGAGGCCATTCCCAGAACACACACCCCCTGCCATTCAACAGGTACAGGATTCCGCTTTGCTCCTTGGTTTTCCAGATCATGTGCTTCCGTTGAGTGTGATTATTCTGAGACTAGAGCTCAGGTTTTGGAGCTGCCCTGTCATAAACTAGAAAAGAAGAGTCCCTCAGTATCGCCTGTCACCTGCAGGAGTTCACACGGCTTTCCCAGGAAGATACAGCTCTGGCCTCCCTAACACATTCTGAGCTGGACCCCAGGGATGGGAGATGGTTGTACAATCCATCCTTCCTGCCAGCCAGTGGCTTTTGCCCTCCACGAATCCACGCTTGCCTTCCCTCCTTCCACTTCTGTCACCTGCAATCTATTCTCCACCCAGCAGCCAGAAAGACCTTGTGAATTGTCCTCAAACTGCTCAGATCCCTGTGCCTGGGTCCGCTGCTCTCTCGTGGTGCCTAGCACTGGGCTTGGTGCTCCATCAGTATCTGTCGAGGGAACGACTTGACAAACAAACAAATGAACTGCAGAGATCCCTGATGCTGTGCTCTGCTGCTGTTTCAAATAAAATTAAACGAGGGTCTTCTGCTCCCCAGGAGCTTTCATTTAATGCTCTGAGGACAGCGTGGGACACGTTGGCAGCCGATAATGAGCACACTGCAAGGCTTGCGCTGCTTCTGTGGCCTTAGCATGACCATCATCTCCAATGTGTGTGTTTGCAGGTCAGGGTAGGGGAAGGTATATACATCTACACCCCGAGAAGATTCCACATTAAGGTGCAGACAGGAGCTGGTTAATTTTCTCTTTGTTCCCACCTCAAGTCACTGTGTCCATTCCTTACACAGAACATGGAGCTACATGGCCAATACCAGGAGCTTATGCCAGGCATAAGGCTAAATACTGATGCATCAACTCATTTAATACTCACTTCCAACTCCACATTATCCCCATTTTACAGATGAGGCTCAGAGCAGCTTGATAACTTGCTATGGTCAGTGAGGGGCAAAGCCAGCAGGGGGACCCAGGAAGTCTGACCCCAAAGGCTGTGCTCTTATTTACTCTTCATTGTATTGCCTCCCATTCATTCACTCATTCATTCATTCATTCATTCACTCATCAACACATATGTGCCAAATGCCTACCACCAACCACATGGGACTATTATACCTGCCCTTCATGGGCCCACAGCTTGCTTCAGGTTTCCGTCTTTAGACCGCAGCCTAAAGAGTGGTCTTAAGGGCAGCAGAGGTAGCGATTGCTGTGACATTTCTGCTGGGCACCATCCCTCCCAGGGTTGTGAAATCTTGGCCACCCTATGGATCAGCAGGAGCTGGCTGCTCCTGAGGACCCCTGATGCCTAGCACACTGTCTGGGACACAATAGAAATTAAAATGATGCCATTGGTTGAAGAAATAAACGAGTGAGCAGGATTCAAGCTACACCTCCAAGTCTTAGAGATTTTTCTAAAGAAACCTGATTCTAAGCCCAATCCTTTTCAGTATCTCATTGTTCCTAAGTCTGGTCTCTCACTCTGTCCTACAAGGTCTGGTCCTTTTGGGTCTGTTCCTTTCTGTCCCTCTCCCCATCCTCCACTCACCCCTGCTCTAGACCCTCCCTCCCCCGCCCCCGAGTACTCTCAGCACCTCCTTGAGAAGGGCTCACTCTTGCCTCTCCTCTTGTGTCCACACCCACCTCTCTCTGGTATAGTCTGCTTACTTTCCCCACCCTCTTCCCGACCAGCTCTTAGTTATCATCTGGGCCTCAGCCAGGGTGTCACCACGACCTGGAAGACTTGCCTGCTTAGAGGCACCACTAAGGTGCTTCTCTCAGCGTTTGTCCATGGTAGTTCTTTTGTGCAGTATTGAAATCTTTAAGTTAATATCTCTCCCTGGCTCAACACTATCAACTCCATGAGAGTAGGAACAACATTCGGATTGTTCATCAATGTAGCTCTAGTGCCCAAAACAGTGCTAAGCACATAGTAGGTGCTCAATATCTCTCTCTATATTTATCTACCCAGCATATATTGATCTATCCATCCACCATCTATCTATGTCATGAATTATTAGGGTCTGAGCACATGGACATCCCTATGCACCCAGGCCTTGCATATACTGACTCCAATAGACACAGATGGATCAATGGTCACAAAACCATGTTAGGGTTCTACTTCAGGAAGGAACTACCCACCAGTTAGGGGAGTGTGAGGACACTCCAGAAAGCATCCTTTGATTCCCTATAGAGTTGGGGGTGAACAAATCTCTGAAGTCAGTTCTAAAACCAAAACAACACAGCAGAAGAGTTGCAAAGCAGCTGACAGTGGAAAAACCTAGATCTTGTTTCTAAACTTTGAGAGGAGGAGAAACTCAGCTGCCACCCCCACACGCAAGGGAGGAGGGTCTGCCTGAGATGGAGCCCTGTTGCTGTCACATCCTCGGTGGCCTTCAAGGTCTTCTCACCATTGCTCTGGAAGTCCACACTGTACTCTGGTACAGTCTGCTTACCATTTGTACTACAAAATGATCAACTGCTCATATATGAGTGCGTGTTCAACTTGAAGCTTAACAATTCCCCCAGCTTCAAACCCACCAAAGGTTTCCCACAGCCCTTAAAATACAACCCAAACTTCTCTCCAGGGCCTGCAAGACCCCTCATGATCTGTCCCCTGTCCCCTCAGAGACCTCCTTCCTATCACTCTGCCTCTCGCTCACTGTGCTCTGGCCACACTGGCCTTGATGCTCCTGGAGTCCGCCAAGCTCCTGCCTGGAGCCCCAGGGCCTTTGCCTTGCACATGCTCTTCTCTTAGAAGGTCCCAGGGTACAGTTTTCAGCTCTAAAATTATTCTTAGAAAAGCCTTGCTCAACGAATTACCCCATAGAAAGTAGTCCTCATCAGCCTCTCAAGGCCTCAGCAATCACATGAAGGGAATTTTACTTTCTTTGTATAATGCTTGTTATTAGTGGAAATGTTCTTGTTCATTTGTTTGCTCACTCATTGGCTGCCCCACTAGAGAACATTCCCATGACTACAAGGGACTGCTCTATCTGGTTGACGCTGTTCCTTCTGCATCTCGCGTACCTTGGGCACTCCATGACTTTCTAAGCCACTGGCCTAGGACAGTGGTCAGCAAACCACGGCTCGCGAGCCACATGCGGCTCTTTGGCCCCTTGAGTGTGGCTCTTCCACAAAATACCATGGCCTGGGCGAGTCTATTTGGAAAAAGTGGCATTAGAATAAGTTTAAGTTAAAAAAATTTGGCTCTCAAAAGTAATTTCAATCGTTGTACTGTTGATATTTGGTTCTGTTGACTAATGAGTTTGCCGACCACTGGTCTAGGACATCCACAGGATGGAGAACTCTATTCAAGCTTCCCACCTGCCCTGGGCCAGGCCCTACGCATAGCCCTGGGACTGTGCTGATTCGAGAGAACTTCTCAACACGTAGTTCTGTTCCTTCTTCTTGTCCAATTTCATGTTTGCCTTAAAATTAGGCTTTAGAAAAAAAAAATCGAAATACAAGATCCGGGGCTCCCTGCTCATACGTTGGTACTCTGCCAGAAATCTCGGTAGCTCTCACACCAAGGGTATCAGAGCTATCGCAGGAACCCTCACAAATCACCAGCCACGAGTGGCCAGTGTCATTTGTCACTGCCAGAAGTGCCCGGTCCCCCAACGGCAGGCTGATAAACAGGGAGAGCCCAGCCTCCAGGCATCCATCTCCTTAATGGGACATTAATGTCTTCAATTGGCCGCCTGGGCCCCCAGCACAGATTCCAACTGGGGCAGCAACTAATTGCCCCCTGGCGCCAGTAATTTATGGAGTGGGCTCCCATGGCAGCTCAAATCCAGCCAATCTGTTTGGAGCCTTAATTGAAAACCGTGGCTTCACAAGAAACTCCCACCAGTGCCTGTTTAGTGCCCACTCAGCAGGGCACAGGTTGGCCAGGTGGGCCACTGGGGACTGGAAAAAGACTAGCAAATGAACATAAGTGGGTGCGATACTTACTCCCATCCTTTAAGATTCTCCACATTCCAAAATCGGCTCCCAAGCCAGCAGCCAAACTCATTGGGGGCGCTTCACTCCAGGAATGAATCACTGCTTTAGAAATCCCATGAGGAGTTTTGTGTGGGCAACCCTCACCAAGCTTGATCAGGCTTCCCCTTCCTTCCAGGTCACCAGCCAAGTGCAGGCACTCAGTCATTCAGAAATCACTGTTGCTGACACTAGTACAGATGTCTCCCATCTTCCCCCATTTGCCCACCTCCACCCAGCCTCCATCCACCTTCCCTGGCCTTCACCACACTGTTGTCTGTGTCCATGGACTAGGCATATATGTTGTTTGGCTAATCCCTTCACCTTATTCCGCATCTGCAAATGCTACATACTCTCCTACGTGCTGGTTTACAGCAGTGAGTGAGAGGGATATTATCTTCCCTCTCTTGCGGACAATCACCAAATGATTAGTGAAACCAACAAGATGATGTAGATGGTAAATGCTAAGAAAAAAACTAAAATAAGGATGTGTCAGGCAGAGAGGGTAGCTATCATGGCCTAAGTCAGTGGGCAGAGGAGGCTTCTCGGAAGGTACATTGTTTGGATTTAGATCAGAATGACCCCCAAAATAGGTGAAAACCTGTGAAAGCATTCGAGGCAGGAGGATCAACATGCCACACCTGAGGCGGAAACAAACTTGGCATGCTTGACAAAGACACAACAAGTGTGAGGAGAGTGGTCCTGGATGAGGCTGGAGAAGTAGAAAGAGGGCAGTTCAGGTCTAGAGGTGGGGCTGGTGTCATAAGGGTGGTGCTGGATAAATCCATCTCCCCAGGCAGGAAAATAACCGAAAGCTGATGCTGTACTGGAGAGGTGGAAACTGCATTCCATAGGTCATGCCCATCTGTCTAAACACTGACATCTGTCCATCCGTCCATCCGTCCATCCATCCTTCCATCCGTCCATCCACCCATCCATCCACTCATTCACCCATCCATGCATCCATCCATCTACTCATCCATTCAATGATTGATCTGGTGCTTATTTTAAGCTAAATCCTGTGCTAAGAACCGGGAGACAAAAGCACAATTAAGCATGGGACTTGCACTCCAGGAGACCTTGGTTCCAGTGTGAGCTCTCCCACTTCCTAGCTCTGATCTAGAAAATCACTGAATCTCCATAGGCTTCAATTTTCCAATATGTAAAACAGGATTGATGCCCCTACTTCATCAGGAAACTGGTTATTGATCCATTACTAACCCAAGTTTAGGAGGAATCACTAGCAAGGATAAAAAAAAAAAATTAAAAGAAATAGAAGTTCTATGAAAAATAGACCAAGGGCCCAGGTTGGTTTGGTCCACTGTCCTTCTCCTCCCGATCTGTTTAAGATGCCAGTTCCAGTATTTGGGGCTGGAGAACCTCTACAGGCACAGGGTGAGCCTATCTTGGTGCTCTCCAAGTCCCCTTGTCCTCCATCTCCAACTATAGGTGTCAGATCATGGAACAGGACCCAGCCAGGGGGATGCAAAAGGCAGTGAAGTATGACAATGTTTAGTCTCTTACCTCGGAAAACTGGAGCCTCCCAAAGTCGCTGGGTGGGCTTGCGATCTTGAAAACTTTCTTTGGCATCACCCATGTCTCCAGTGTCTCGAGTTTGCTCACGGCCAGATTGGTAGCATGATGCTTGATCAGAAAGCCCTGGAAGCGGTCAGCAAGGAAGTACAGGTGGACAGATGCTGGGTGGCCCATGGGATAGTACCTGAAAAACACACACAGTATCATATGAGGTCATGAGTCAGGGCTGGAGATGTGTAGGCTCATAATGGGGTGCCCACCCATCATGCTGGTCTTGTTCCTAAAATAACCCCCATTTTATACAATGCTTACCATATTCCTGACTCTGCTCCCTGTGTATCTATGATCTCAATAACTATTACTAGCTTTTTGGATGATTACAAATGTAAAGCATGTTGATTGTATGAAAGCACAATAAAGAAAATAAACATTGCTATACTTTTGAGGCTTCTTTACATAGATGGTGTCAATTCACAGATATTTATTGACTCTCTGGTGCTAGGTATTGGGAAGCACCAACGGTGTGCAAACAATGTCATATTGACTCATTTCCCTTCGGCCTTATTCCCTATGCATATATTTGCATAAATCTCATACTAGATCATAATATACATACTGGTTATATCCTGCTTTTGCTTCATAATATTTCGCAGGCATTATCACATGTTTTTGAAAAGTCTCTGAAAAAATGACACACACACGTATTATTCCACTGTATGTAATACCGTATAGTACAGAGCAAGTTCCCCATCATTGGCTATTTAACTGGTTTCTAATTTTTTGCTAAGGAGCGTCCTTACTTGTCTGCCTCCTACTTTTGTCCATAACCTTATAACAGCCATATCCAGCGCCCCTGCTTGAATACCACAAGCACCCCAGTTGTCCCTGCCAGCAGCTCCCACTTTAGACAATACTGCATTAAACATCCTTGAGCAAAAATGGAACCTCTCTCTTTCTCTTTCTCTTTCTCTTTCTCTTTCTCTTTCTCTTTCTTTCTCTCTCTCTCTCTCTCTCTCTCTTCCAAAGGACCCTTCATGCCTGCTGTCCAACTTTATCAAAAAGGTTATACTGTCCTTCTCAGTCAAGGCACTGGGCATTATCCTTAACAATGTATCCAAGGTCCATATATTCAGACACAAAGAGGTAACTTGTTTTAAGACGCTTGACTTTGATCCACAATCACTGGGAGAAAGGGGCCGGGGAACTAAGCCGAGATGCCCAGGAGGGAGCTCAGGTGGGAGGAACTTGGGATGAGCCCAGCTTTCTTTCCTTCTTGAGGAATAAAAGGCTGCTGGCCTCTGCAACGTGTCAATTGCACAGCACTCAGAGGGTGCTTGTGGCCCCTTAACAACAGTGTTCTACGAATCACTGTTTCTGCTTAGCCTCCTTCGCTCTGGTCCTGATCTGGAGCTTAAGTCTTTATGTCCAATTACAACGGTTAGGGAAGCCACCTTCCTGTGCTTCCCCATCTCTGGAAATCACTGCCTGGTGACTGGGATGCCTCGGGGGCTCTGAGAAAAAAGCCGGCACCCTCTTCAGATGGCTCGCTGGGCATCAGCTCACACATGTCTGCACTGGGCCTGGGCTTTGGGAGCAGAAAAGCCTCGCCCTGGACGGTGCTGCGGAGCTCTGTGCCGGGAGGGAGGCGGGTTGCAGAGGTGCTCTCTCCGCCACAGCAGCCACTAGCCACTGCAGCTACCGAGCACGTGAATGTGGCTGCTGTGGCGGAGGAACGGAATTTTTTATTTCATTTCACTTTCATTAACTTAAACTTAAATACCCACTGGTGGCCAGTGGCGACTGTACTGGAGGCATAGATAGTCATGACAGAGTCTCGTGGCTGCTGGCATCAGTGCCTCCGATCCTTCACCTCCCTGTCTCCACGCTCTTTCCCACGTGGCTTCGCAGGGTTCCTTGCCCTGAAGAGGCAGAGTCCATTTCCCCACTCCCGACCTGCCTTGACCTGAAGGCGTCATTCCAGCTCCCAGCCAGGTCCCCAAGAAGCCTTGCACATTTCCTCTCTTGCTCTTTTGTGATGAGAGCATGCCTTTGCAGAGCAGAGAGGATGCCAATCACAAGCATTAAGCAGAGCCACTTGTGGTATTCAAGCAGGGGCGCTGGATATGGCTGTTATAAGGTTATGGACAAAAGTAGAAGGCAGACAAGGACGCTCCTGCGGAGGCCCAGGTAAGGCACAATGGTGGCCTGGACCGGGAAGCTGGCAGTGCAGAGGTGGACTGAGGTGGAGGATGGATTCAGGTGGAGACAGCAGGATTTCTTGAAAGCAAGCAAGCAAAGATTGACCCCTAGGGCAACTGGGAGCGTGCCTGGGCCACCTGCTGGAGGATGAGACATTTGGGCACAGCAGAGCCACCCCAGTTGTCCCTGCCAGCAGCTCCCAGCCAAGAACAACAGAGCCCTGATCCCGACCTGCAGCGGCTGCAGATTCAGGAGAGATGCCAGCTGAGACCAGGAACCCTGCCCAGCTGACCTGAGAACTTGAGCTCAATGTCAATGCTTATCATTTCAAAACACTGATTTGGGGCTTGTTTGTTATGCGGCATTATGGCAGGAGCTAAATAATACACTGTCAATGTTTGTTCTGCAAGGTGGTTGGGTCAGTGATGGTGGGAGAAGAACAGGAGAGCTTGTTGGCTTGGGAGTGAAAAAAAAAAAGTTTCCAGAAGGGAGAGGTCCAGACGGGGGTGCTACTAAGGGGTCAAGTAAATGAGCAATGGGCAAGCACTCTAGAAACCAAGTGTGACTGCCTGCTTTCCCTCCCTTCTATCACGAAACCCTGCTGTCTCCACCTGAATCCATCTGCTACAGCCAGCATCCCGGTCCAGGCCACCATCGTGTCTCCCCTGGACCTTCGCAGGAGCTTCCTTGTCTCCCTCCTACTTCCGTCCACTTTACCCTCATAACAGCCACACCCACCGTCTCTCCTTAAATACCACAAGTGGCTCTGCTCAATGCTTACGGTGAAACCCAAACTCCTCGCCTGGACCACAAAGGCCTGCCTCTTCCTCTAGCCTCATTTTGTTTCCCTCTGCCCCAAACCTCCACCGTCCAGCCACGTGGACCTTATTTTAGATTCTGCACAGACATTCTTTTTGATTCTTGAACACAGCAAGCTCATTTCCAGCTCAGGGCCTTTGCACGGGGTAATTCTCTGTGCCGGGACGGCCCTTTTCCTCTTAGATCGCATGGCTGGCTCTGTCTTATCATCTTGCTTAAGTGTCACTACTTCAGAGACATCTTCCTTGACTGCTGAATCTTAGTCACCAACTCATTGCTATCAGGTGACCTTACCTTCATTCTCAGCAGAGCATTTATCCCTACTGGTCCTTCGTTCTTGTGTACCAGTGCTTAGGCACAGTCTGTCTTCACACTAGAATGGGAGGGCCTTGAACACGGGGGCCTGGTCTGTCTGGGTCATGGCCGAGTGCCCAGTGCCTAACACAGAGCCTGACACATCGTAGATGCTTCAAACAATACTTGTTGATGGAGAGAAAATTCTAGGAGGATTTTCTCTTGAACGCTTTGCTTCTAAGGTACATCTAGGATACATGTAACCCAGGAATGAACACAAAACCTCCCGGCATTTGTCTTGACTGTGTATGATAATTAATTAAAACTAAGGCGGGAGTTTGTTTTCAATAGATGCAGTACAACAGAACCTAAAGGATGCCACAGATAGATGCATTCATCTCACCCAAAAGTGTGTTTTTTCTTACTGAAATAAGTGGGCATTGAAAAAATTAGGAGACTCACAAAAATCTAAGTTTCTGATTTGTCTTGAAAAATGGCTGGCAGTTCAATGTCTACATGCCCATTGGACAAGAACGTGCTGGGGCTCAGCACTGGGGCCCCGGGCGGTCTCCGCTGGCATGGTGAGCCGGTGCTGCAGGGGCCAGCCAGCACTGGCTGCCACATGCTACTTGCCTGGCCCAGGAGGGCATTTGAATTTGAGGACTTGTAATAAAATACTGACATCTTTCTCTCTGGAGGGTGACTCACAAGCAAATTTTATTTTCTTGCGCTCTCAATCTGCCATTTTGAAAATTTCTGCAACAAGCATGAGTTATTTTATAATGAAAAAAATCAATAAACATTATTTTTATGAAAGGTTATCCCGCAGACTGGAAAGACACAATTTGCATGAAGTGCCCAAAGAAAATGAGACTCTTGAAATAAAGTTCTCACTTGCTGTTTCCCCAGATACCCTGGGGGTAAGAATTTACTCTCCACTGCCTTTTGGGATAAGGGTCCTTTGTCCTGATTTATTTTCAGGCTCATATTCATAAATATATTGGCTTTGCCCACAGCAAGGCACAGTGGTTGTAGTATGATTAAAAAAAAAAAAAAAAAAAGGGAGCGAGAAGTCAAAGGATTCTGCCGGGGGCACCTTGATGGCCCGCTTAATTCCCAAATAAGTCCTAGGATTTGTTTGGGGGTATCTTCTAGAATTTCCTATAAGATTATTTACTTTATAAATTCTAAGAAGCCTGGGATTAAGACTATTCTTGAATAATATTCCACTTCCAAGAGTGGCACTGGGTTCTGTGCTGGGGATTTGTACTGTGGTTCTGTGAGCAAGGGTTCTGTGCCCAGACTAGCAGGGGCAGAAGACCTTCACCGTTGACCTTGACCCAAAGTACTGCTGCTACATGCAATGGGGGGTGGGGAGGGAGGGTTGGAAGTGAGTCTGAGCTACTTTCAGCTTGGGAGAGGGAGGGGATGGGCTATCAGGGGGAGTGCTCAGCAAGCTTCACAGAGGACATGGTGCCTAAGATGGCCCTCAGAGACTGGGAGAGAGTTGGCTGTGTGGGGACAGTGGGGGCGATAAGCAAAGGAAAGCACAGAGGGAGCAATGAGCAGTTCATGTAACTGGTTACGGAGCGTGTGGCTCACACAGTAGGCTCCCTGTTGACGTTGGCAGCTTAATAATAAAGGCATGCACATTTACTAAGCACTTTGTAAGTAAAACATGGTTAAAAATGGGGATAATAATACGTAAGTCAGAAGGTCACTTTTGAGGATTATCTCCTTTAAACCTCATAACACCTTATGCTGTAAGACTTATTATTATTCCCATTTTACAGATGAGGAAACTGAGGGTCAGAGAGGTCAATCACTTGTCCAAGGTCAACAGGTAGTAAATAAAAGTTGAGTTCAATCTGCAGGTCCCGTTCCCAACCCACACTGGGCTTTCCTTAAACTAAGTCAGAACCCGCAGGAAGAGGATAGAGGCTGAGGCCATGAGGAAATAAGAATAAACTGTGGCAGCCCTACAGAAACCCAGCTGACCATGTAGGCAGTCCCAGCCAGGAACCCTTCCCGTATGTTCAGGATTTAGGCAATAGTTCCAGAGAAGAGGGAAGAGCTAGGCAAGGAAGGGAACACAGGAGCAGCCTCAGTGGAGAGAGACTAATGTTAAACCTTTTTATTTTTGCTTTAAAAGAGGGAGGTGGGAGAAGGAGAAGGGAGAACGAGAAAGAGGAGAGTGATTAGAGGCACTTTTGAAAATCCAACCTAAAAAAATAACCAGAAAAAAAGAAGGGAAGAAAGAGGCTTTCTGCAAAGAAGAGAGTCATCAGGATGTTATTTACAATGGCCCATTACTGACAATAGTAACAGGAAAGGGCTGGATTAAGCAAACTCCCGAGTTTCTGCTCTTTGGAACAGTAGCGGCATTAAAAAGGATCATTAGCATGAAGGAAGCTGCAGAGAGCGGGAGACGGGGCTAATATTATAATGCCGATCAGGAATATAACAGGGCTCCAAACTCTTGTTGCAAGTATGTGAATATCTGCAATGCACATTGCTAGAGAAAGGAAGCCACGCCAACAAAAAGGCTGCTTGGTTTAGGGAAAGACAGCGGAGGGGAGGGGATTCTGTTGAATTATTTTCCTACCTTCCCCTCTGCTTTCCATACTTTCTAGAACACTCTTTCCTCAAGTGTCAACCTGCACCTGCTAGTGGCAGGTGAGGTGATTCTAAGTGACACCTGAAGGGATGATTCTAAGGGGTACCTGAGCGCTCTAAATAATCGTTCTGCATTTTGCCGATGTCTTTGGTCATATTTTTAGGTGTGGTAATGATAACATGGTTATGTTTTGAAATGGAGTCTTTCTTTTCGGAGACATACATTAAAATATTTATGGCTGAGGTGATGTGATGTCAGGGATGTGGCTCAATCAGACCCATCTGGGAGGAGGCGCCGTGACACGGGATTGGCCTGGAGCTGGTCACCGGGAGAGGTGGGTGGTGGGAGCATGGGGTTACACTCTCTTCTCTATTTTGAATATATTTGACATTTTCCATAATAAAAAGAAAAAAAAGTTCTGCATTTCCATGGTTACCTTCCATTTAAGACAAATACAACTATATAATAAGATGACATAGAGCTTCCTTTTAAAACACCTATGCTTAACATAAAGAATGAGTCCACTGGAAGGAAATGATTGGGTAAGCATTAGATCTGATACTCTGAAAAAGTAAAATTCTGATGATGGCTTAGACGGGGGTGGAGGGTAGACGGGACATGCTCTAAACGCGGAGATGGTTGCGTAGGTGCTTTCTAGGCAAAAGAAGAGAGGGAGAAGCACGCGGCCGCTAACACAGAGGAAGGTCTGCGCCTCCTCCCTGGTCCCCGCCCTGTCCCTCCTCCACCCTGCCTCTCCTCGCCTTGCCAACCTGGCTCACCTGCAGCTGTTCTCCCCGTCGGTGTGCAGCGACGTCTCAGCCCTGCGGAGGCCCAGGCGGGCGAAGGAGTGGTACAAGGTCAGTGTCACGTCACTGAGGCTGTGGATGCCATCAGGCTCGTCATAGACGTTCTCCCAGTAGGAGCGGAGCCCAGGGGTGCCTGCGGGGTAGTTTCCATACAGGTAATAGTCCAGCTGCCCTATGATCTCCTGATTCACCACGGCTTCGAACTTGCGGGCAAAGAAGGTGGGCCGGGCTGTCTGCTGTGCTCAAGGGATAAAAAGATTAGCGTCAGCAGGTGGGGTGGGTGGGTGTGTGTGTGGGGCGGGTGGGAGCAGGGTTCTGCAGCCAGCCTGCCTGCCTGCCTCTGTTCTCAGTGTCCTCCTCTGTTACATGAAGACAATACTAAGGGTGTTAGGATGGAATGAGTTAATGTTGGTAAGGCATTTGGGGCCATGATGGGCATCTGGGAAGCATCATGTTTGTTAAATGTTGGTTAAATAAATCACACCCTAGTGTTTACAGCTGGGATGGGTCTCCAAAATCACTTAACTGAAGGTCTAGGGCAAATACAGCCTACGAATATATATTAATTGTCCAGCAGAGTGTTTTAAAATTGAATTAGCTGGCAATATTTAAAGAGTAGAAGACTTCACAGAAACAATTCTTGGCTTCCCTTTAAACAGAAATAGATCCAGCAACCCCAGGCCCATGTTTCTGCATGGTAACAACTGCTTAAAGCTGGAAAGCAGCTGTCCCTTTAGACAGGCATGGCTTCTTCGGCTCACCACCGTCCCCACCACTCCCTACAGTATCCTGGGCATAATAGCAGAGTCAGCATCTCCAGAGATGAGGTTTAGGAATCTGTATCCAAAAATGCTTTCCTGGTGGTTATGATGCAGAATTTGAAGACCATTTATGTAGGCCAAATTTTCAAGGAGACTGGGGCCCCGTGAGGAAAAGGGATTTATCTAAGGTCACATAACAAGGTAATGACAGAGTCAGGATTAAAATGCAGGGTCCAGGATTAAAGAAATAAACTACTGAGTACCTGTTATCTATCAAGTCTTATACTACGGTCTGGGCGGGGATCAACAATTTTTTTTAGGAAAGGGCCAGATAACAACTATTTCTAGCTTTGTAAGGATTCAACGCTGCTGTTGTAGGGTGAAAGTAGCCTTGGGCACAATAGCAGGTGAATGGGCGGTGCTAAAAAGGAACTTGCAAAAGCAGGCAGTGGGCTGGATTTGACCCAGATTAATTTGTCCAGGGCTATGGAAATAATTCAAACATAGCCACTCCCTTGAGGGGCTTATGGTCTAGTGCAGTAGTCGGCAAACTGCGGCTCACGAGCCACATGCTAATGAGTTTGCCGACCACTGGTCTAGTGTTATTATTGAGCTAAGTTTGGGTCTAGCACTGTTTTTGCTGCTGTGAATAAACAGCAACAATCATGGCAATAATTACCAAGCACTGGAGTTATGTCATCACCTCAAATCCTCCCAACAACTCTGCAAAGTGGGTATTCAGATTCCCATTTTACGGATGAGGAAACGGAGTTCAGGGAGGGGAAGTGATATGGACAAACTCACACAGTCATAAGATTTGAACCCGAATCTGATGCTCCTCAAACCGAAGCTCTTTCTATGGCACCTCCTAGGATCCAGCTGCTGCGTAAACTGAAAGCTCCTGATCACAAAAACCTTTCTTATTATTCTGAACTTCCCATCACTTCTCTGCTTCCTGGACCCTTGGGACGTCCTGCCGCTGTGGCCAATTCAGTTCAAATCCTCACTCTGCTACTTTCTAGCTGTATATGCCTCTGGGCAAGTCACCCAGGACCTCAGCTTCCTCACCCTTAAAATGGGTATCCTATGGGTACTTAGCACAGTCTGGCACAGAGTGTTAGCTGCTATTATTATGTGACTATTATCACTCCCATCCCCCCGGCCTGAGCCTGCTACCAGGGGCTTCTAAGTCTTGATTTTCTGGAGGAAGAAAATCGAATTCAGTGGCAGGGCAGCCTTCTTTCCTCATCCATGATTCTTTGATCATAGCTGGATTTTCTAAAAGGGCATGTTTCTATATTTATCGTCCTCTTCCTCAGAGTTCTTTGAACAAGAACTCTGAGTTCCTTATAGGCAGCAGTTTCTGGATTCTAGATGTTGGGGGATATTCTTGATCTCTATTTACTGTGGAAGAAAGAGCTGTGAGCACAGGGCACTGTCTCTGTGTTAGTCGGTCTTTATCAGAGACCGTGGTCCATGGGATGCTGGGCCTGGAGTACAGATGTTGCTGTCCGCAAGCAAGCAGGCTGGGAGGGCGCGCTCCCAGGAACCACCTCGGACTTTATCTACATGATGAGGTCCTTTGTGTGAGGACGACGACTGGTCCTCTAAAAAGTGGGAATTCTTTTTTTCCTTTTGAATAGGTCAAATATTCCCCCTGCAATCCTCTTTCTGCTCAGCAGATCCTTTCTACATGGACAATGGAGCGAAAATGTCACCCAAGTTTATGCCCAAATTAACATGGGCTTGGGGAGATCCCTGGGTAGCTCTCAATCTGCCACCAAAAAAAAAAAAAAAAAAAAAAAAAAAAAGTCTAGAAAAATACTATTGCAGCAACCACTTACAGAGGCGAAAGACATTAGGTGGGGACCTTGAAGGAATAAGAACCTTGAGGGGTGAAACCTGCTGTGTATTCTGCACCTGTGCAGACACAAAGCCAGGAAGGCAGCAGGGGCTGGTGCAAAAAGCCCGGGGCTGGACCCGGGAGCACCTGGGTGGGACCTTCAGCCCTACCACTCCGTTACGTGTGTCTGTGGACAAGTAAGTTCGCCCATCGGTGCCTCAGTTTCCCCACCTGCATAATGGAGATGATGTCTACCGCAGGGAAGCCAATGAAATGCCCACGGGGGGCCTGGCACACAGCCTGGGAGAGAGCAGATCCCAACTCCTGTGCCCAAACGTATAGAACCTCCCAGCCCCCTGGGGATCTTGTTCACGTGTAGATTCTGATTCAGCACGTCTGAAGCTGCACAATATGCAATTCATTTCTAACCCTCTCCCTGGCGACGCTGATGCTGCGGGTCCAGGACCACACAGAGGAGCCAGGCTGAGAGACTGAAGCCTCATGCGGGCAGCGGCTCAGTTATGTGCCAGTGAGTCAGCGGGGGCACCTCGGTTACTGCTGTCCCCACTCTCCCTCTGGGTTAGTAGCAGCATACCATTTCCATGTGACAGCTCCAGTGACCTCAGAGTGACGTGTTTAACCATTTTGTAGCCTCCTGTTTGTGCCTTCTGCAGCTGGGGTCGAGCATGGTGAGTGGGAGGGTGCTCACACAGTATGGAAACAGGGGGCCATTCGGGATGGGTCTGGGGGCTCAAGGGAAGCAGATGGAGCATTTATCGCCCTCTGCCTCTGCTCTCCCCCCATCACTGTAAACAAGGCCATGCAGAGACACCTGTGAGGACAATAATGCTCCTACCTCTTGTTACTCCTTTCAGTTCACAGATTGTGCTGGTTTCCAAACCTGGCTGCTCATCACAATTTCCCCAAGGTGTAATCTATTAAAAATTCCTGGACCTCACTGGAGATTAGTGGTTTGCCCGCAGGGCTGTATGGCGATGCCTGAAGACATTTCTGGTTGTCACACTGCGGCGTGCTACCTGCAGTCAGTAGGTAGGGCCAGGGATGCTGCTCAACGGCCTGCAATGCACAGGACAGCCCACAGCATGGGATTATCCAGCCACAGTGTTAACGGTGCTGAGGTTGACAAACTCTGCCCCAGATATACTCAAGTTTGTACCCAGGAATATGTTTTTAACAAATGTTTTCAGGGGATTCTGGTTAAAAGGCAATATAAAGAAATGGATACAAATATGGCCTTTGGGAACAGATACATGGAGTTATATGACCTTGGATAAGGTTTTTGATTTTTCTATGCCTTGATTTACCTATTTATAAAATAGAATAATAATAATTTTAATTATCTATCTATCTATCTATCTATCTATCTATCTATCTATTTATCTATCTAATAAGTTGTTGTGGGGTTAATGAATCAAGACAGGCAAAGTGGTTAGAATTGTCCTGGTCTGGAATCATTAAAAAATGTTGGCTACTGTTGACATTGTCATTATTATCATCAATAGGCAGGGTTGAAAACTGGGGGGTGAGGTGCTCAACAGGCCTGGCCTTGGTTGCCTGCAGAGGATGCTGGGAGGCATGGTTTGGGGGCTGCAGGGCACAGTGGGCTCACCTGGAAGCGGTGGAAGTCCTGTGGCTTGAAGTCGTTGGGGGAGCAGCCACACCAGTCCACGATGTGCTTGTACTGGCACTTGCAGCCCAGCTTGCGGTTCCAGTTGGTGATGCGCAGGTTGTTGTCTACCATGGTGTCGCAGTGGGGGCTGTTCTCCAGGACTGTGTGGAAGAAGGACTGCAGGGGAGAGAGGGACCAGCCTGAGACCGCTTCCCGCCTCCCTCGAATGGGCTGGGTGGGGTCCTTCCCTGGGACCACCTGCCTGTGAAGGGGCTCTCGTAGAGACTCTTCTGTTCTTTCTGTAAATGGGGTCAGTGCCAGTCTGGTCCTACTCAGGGTGCACTGGATGTTTCGCCCAGAGTGGCTGAATTCTGCTCAGCAGTCTAATGTCCTGAGTGTTCCTCTAATGACCTTTCCCCAGCAGTCTAAAACCTGATTTCAACATATCTCTTATCAACCAGGACATCTTCTGTCTGCTCAGCAGAGAGGAAAAGCCCCTTGGGATATGTGAACACATGGGGACCAGAGGAAAACAGGGGGAAGATTATTCAGAAAACCTGGGGCCCTTTGGCTCTTGCTTTGCAAATAGCCAGGACTGAGAACAAAGGGACTCAGCTCTGAAATATCTTGAGAAGAAAGACCAGTGCTTTGGAATTTCACCCCTGGGTAAGGGAGGTCAGATTCATGGGTGCATCAGGCCCCAGGGAGCCCTCCTGACTTAGCTGCTGGAGTAGGTGACTACAACACAGGGAGGTGAAGGGTGGGGCTGCCTGCTGTCCATGGTGCTGAACCAGGCACCATTGCTTCCCCCAAATCCTGACTCTTGGCCCACCTCTCCTAGGAACCTACGAAAGAGGCAATGTTGAGAGTGAAAAGAGAGACTGGAGAGGAGAGATTTGGTTAGAGATTCAGAGAGACAGAGACAGAAAGAGAAAGAGAGAGAGAGAGAGAGAGAGAGAGAGAGAGAGAGAGAGAGAGAGAGAGAGGCTTTTATTTGGACATTGCTTTAACACAACCCAGATACCAGGCAGATACATTTCCTCTGCTCTCTGCTCGCTAGGGGAAGCTGTTGGGGAATATGTGTTTGCCTGTTATAAATTTATGGCATAGCTTTCAGATTTCTTCTGAACCAGTTCCCTGGAAGTAGTCTGGGAGAAGGGAGGGCAAGGCAGAGATGCTGGAATGGAGGAGGGGGTCTAACAGGGACCTGGAGTGTCACATGCCTGTGTGTACTGGGACAGGGATGGGACAGAGAGCCAGCGCCAGGACCAGTATCTTGATGAAAAGAACCAAAGCCTCAAACAGTCTCTTCTCAAAGGGTGGGTGGGCACAATGAGGCTCCCCTCCCGCTCCGCCCCGGCTGACCTTCCTGTGATGCTAAATGACATGTCTGTGAACCTGGGTTTTAAGCTTGAGTTGTCTCCAAGCCCATAGAGGCCCATATTCTCCATCAAGCAGTGGGGAAAAGTACCCAATTACCAGCTGCCCTGTGTCCTTTCATAATGATACCGAAAGTCTCTTCAAGATAATGGATGAGGAGGTTATCGGAATTGAGAGAAAAGGTGATGTTTTGCTGAAATAGGATTAAAAGCTGATTATTTAACATGTCTGCAGAATAGCAAAACCTGGCCCGGTGACAAGAAGCCCATCATCTCTCTGGAGTGAAGCGGGCAGTCGGCCCTACTCAGAGCTTGTTATTGCCCCAGATGTTGGTGAGAAACATGGAAACCACCAGATGAGATGCACTGTCTTGTCTGGACTAGAAACACAGTGGTGCAGAGAGGGGGCACAAGCCAGAAGGAATGGTGGGCCACTCGTGGGAGGGGTCATGGGCTCAGCGGAAACAGAACCAGCTCTGGAGTTTTCTGAAGTAGGAAATTAGGAGCTGGAGGTCAGGAATCTTAACCTGGACTCTCTCAGCCCAGGTCTGATGAAGAGGCTGATGGCACATCAGTGGCCACACTCCAGATGGGGCCAGAGCTGTTTCAGAACAGCCTGCAGTCTTCCACAACAAGGAAGACTAAAATGGGCTGGATGTTTGTGTCGCCCCAACATTCAAAGGTGGAAATCATAACCCCCAATGTGATAATGTTACAAGGTGGGGCCTTTGGGAGCTGATCAGGAGGTGAATGGGGTTTGGTGTCCTTATAAAAAGGAGCCCAGAAAGATCTGTAATCCCTTCGGTCCTGTGAGAACTGTCCGCAGGCAGTCTGCGACCTGGAAGAGGGCCCTCTCCTGATCATGCTGGCACTCTGAGCTGGGCCATCTCGCCTCCAGACCTGTGAGAAGTACATTTCTGTTGTTTGTAAGCCACCTACCCTATCGTATTTTGCAGCCCAAACTAAGTCCGCTTCCCACCCTGGGGTCTGAAAAGTGGTGACAGACTCCCCAGAGCTTTTCAAATACTTCTGAAAGCTACGGGAAGCGCTGAGTCCCAGGCACTTGGCCATGAGGGCTGTCAGTGCAGGGGCCCCGCCTGCTGTCTTTGGGACCACTGGGATTTCTTGTCTGACTGATGAGGCCAACACTAGTGTCTGTCAGGAACTGAAAGAACAATATTCAAAATCAGAAGAGGGATTCTTGGTTGAGAAAGCCGTTACAGGACTGGTGACTGAAGAGCTGATGTGGGTGTGTCCTGAAAGGGCCGGCCTGCACAGATGTGCGGATTCCACACTGCTCCACTCCGGTGTGAAGGGCTGCTGTCAACACAGCAAATCAACACTCAGAGGCTTGTCATTTTTTAAATAACAGTTTTCTAGAAAATTGCAGTGTCTTACTCTAATAAAATTAGTATATGATTATTTTAGGACCCATCCAAGCCAAGTGTCTTAAGAAAGGGATGCCTTTTCCACTTGGCATGAAGACGCTGTGGATTGCTGGTGGCAGCACTGTGCTGCCTCCATAGATTGGAGGGGACCAGGGTCCCTGCCATTGCAACTAGGTCCCTGGCAGTCAGTGCCGCTCTCCATCCTCATCTGGTTGTTTGGAGGGCTCTGTATTGAATTCAGCATTGCTCTACCAAAAATTCAGCATCCGCTTTGCTCTAAATGCTAGAGCCAGCCCCGGCCATTCTGGGGGATTTTTTTCTGGGACGCTCACCTCGGCAGGAAGCAGGGTGTAGGAGTAGAACTGCTTCATTTTAGTCACCAGATCGTCTGTGGAGAACGTCACATACTCCACAAACTTGCGGTTCAGCAGGAACCAATCAGAGCCGCCATCCACGGCAATGCCCTCTGGGATCCGCCGGTCCCCCAGGCGCCACATGTGGGCGTCACACTCCAGGAAGAGCCGGTCCAGGCCCTGTTTCCGGATGAACCTGAAAGACACAAAGAAGTGATTAGCCCAAAGGTGCCTCCACCCAGAGTCCAAATGAGATGGCACAATCCCAGCGATCAAAGCATTTATGGAGCACTGACTGTGTGCCAGGCACCGAGCCAGGGCTCTGTGTATACGCTGTCCCTTGGTTTACACGGAGACAGGTCACGCTACCCCTCTGAGGTGGGTACTATTATTACACCCATTTTACAGATGGGGACACTGAAGCTTAGAGAGTTTAGGGCACTTGTGGAGCACAACTAGATAGCAATGATCATCCAGCACATCGACTTCCTCTTTAGAGAACTTTGAAATCATCTTTCACTGCCATGGATGCCTTGGTAACTTAGTGAACACAGCCTGTGGACACTCATCTCAGAATAATGTTCTTAAATCATAACACACAGAATGACAAAGTATTGAAAAAACAGAAAGTTTATGATATAGTAATTCTGGTGCTTTTTGACTCACACATTAAATACAGGATTACAAAATATTTCTTATAACACCGAATTTATGATAATTACCTGTGGTGTGTTTCTTTCTCGACACATGAAATAACAAGATCTTGTGGCAGGTCTAATGACCACTGTAAAGGTGAGGAAGTGGTGAGTGTAAATGACACTTAGGCGTAGACTCATCAACTACTATGTGATATGAAAATATGTGACTCTTAATAGTTACTGCTCATACTACTGTGGTTTGGACTCTATATTTACGTAGATTTCAGTGAAAATAAAGAACGTTTTCCTCCCATTCAACATCATGGGCCCTCAGAACTCCATCTATGAACCTCAGATGGACAACTCTTGCTTGAGAGAATAAAACATATAAATATTTGGGATTTTGCAAGGCAGGCTGGTAGCTCTGGCACTTCCTGTTTTGTAAATGCAGAAAGCAATGGTCGAAGAGCTGGTAATACAGTTGTGTGGGGACACTGGACAGAGCAAGAACCCAGCCTCTGGCCCAAACTCTGTGCATTTACGGTGAGCATTAATTGCACACTTACTATGTGCCAGGCATGGTGCTGGCCCTGTGCAGGGCAAAGAGGAGTAAGGATGATCCCTGCTCCTCAGGGGCTAGTTACTGAGTTAGGAGCTTAGTCTAGAAGCCTCCCTGCTCAGGGATCCTGCTGCTCCCCCAGCTCTACAACATAAAGTCACCCGTTTTAAAGTGTACAGTTCAATGACATGGAGTTCATTCACAATGTTGTGCAACCATCACCTCTATCTAGTTTCAAAATATTTGAACACTCCAAAGGAGACCCCATGCCCATAATCAGGCCCCATGCCCAGTACCCCTTGGCCCTTGGCAACCACCAAATTATTTTCTGTCTCTACGAATTACCCATTTTGGATATTTCATATAGAAGAAATCCTATAATATGTTGGCCTTTTAAAAAATATGTTTTCATTGATCTTAGAGAGAGAGGAAGGGAGAGGGAGAGATAGAGAAACATCAGTTGGTTGCCTCCTGCACGCACTCCGACCAGGGACCAAACCCACAACTTGGGCATGTGCCCTGACCAGGATTCAAACCGGTGACCTTTAGGTGCATGGGAGGATGCTCAACCAACTGAGCCACACCAGCCAGGGCTGTTGGTCTTTTTGTTTGGCTTCTTCCACTTATCATAATGTTTTCAAGGTTCATTCACACTGTAGCACATACTGGCGCTTCATTCCTTGTCTCTGTCTATCCAGCATCCGTTTCTCAGTTTTCTGGGAACCACATCTTGACTTTACTTTGGACAGTCACTGATCTTCAACTTGGGTTTGCACCTAACCTTAACACCAGGGGCTGAACATGACCCAGGCTGGTCAATTCCATCTGCTTGGCTGCCATATTGGTTCAGGAATGGGTGAGAGATTCAAGCTGGTTTTGCGACTGGGTCCTGGATTTTTGCTTAATTTACCAGGATGGAAGAACCTTCTATGGGATTCTTAGCTGAGAGAATGCAAGCCTAGAGCTGGCTGGCAGCCTCTTATCACCACGAGTATAGAGGTTGTCTGACAGTGGAGGTAACAAAGAAAGAAGTGGGAGGGAGGCCACATTACATGGGAGCCCAGGGAAAGTGCCAGCATTCTGAGGACGCACAGAGACACATGAAGGACATCAGCCAACCAGAAGACCCAGGTATCCAGCATCTCTGGTCTTGTTCTTTCTCTAACACATCTTTCCACGCGCCAAATCCAAGTTTGGCCTCACATGGACGAAAGGTTAGGGATCTCTTTGGGGGATGTGACCTGACGGAGGTTTTTCATTATACTCACCATATCACACCAAACTTGGATTTAACCAGTTCATTAAAAGGAGGCCTGAGTTTAGGAAAATAAAATCCTATCTTGACTCTGATTGATGCTAACTTATACAATAACATACAATCGGTGCATTTAACCATGCTTAACACTTTAAATTTTAGATAATTGATATCAAAACTTACATGGTAACCAAGACTAACCCAGAGAGAGAAATAAAAGGTATCCAGGTGCGAGGACTTGCAAAATTTTTCTTTCCATGGACCAGCGTTTTAATTTTATGTTCCATTATATGGGATAATAGCATCGCCTTGCAATTTTAATGTGATGTCCCAGACCATAATATCCAAATACAATATTTATGCAGTAATCTCCACAATGAAATATTCATGGGGTTGGGAGATTGGTTGCTGTATTTACTGCATTCCAAAACTGATAAGCTGCAAACACAAGCTTTGGTTAATTATGAGTAAAAATAGAGACAACCGCTCCCAAGGTCTCAGAATTTTCTAAGTTCCTGGGTTGAGAGGCACTACTGGGACCGGTGTCTGGGCTGGGAGAAGGTGTCAGAGATCCAGGGTCTGGGTATCTAGCAAGCGAAATGAATCAGCTGCTTAGGAATGACTTGCTGTTTTTCCTGCCCTGTGCATTCACCATAACTTGGAAAGGTCAAGGTTGAAAATCAAGGTAAGTCAGTAAACTCCTGGATGTGTCTTTTCATAGATGCAGGCTCACCAGGAAGCATGGTTCTCAAGGAGGGCAGGTTGATTTGCAGCAATGGGCCCAAGACACTGAAGGTGACTAATGACACTCTCCTCCCTACAGTTTCATTTCCCATTGACTTGGTTACCTGGGGCAACTGGGTCAATATGTGGAACTACAGAAAACTACAGTCATAGCTCAATAGGATTCTACTGGGATGTCACAGGTACCCAGTCTACTCGGCTGAGCATCAAGGAAATTAGATGGGAGGTGAAGAGCGGCCCTGATTCTCGCCCCTAGGAGAAGAATTCAGTTAAGAAAGCATCTGTAGCCTTTGGAAATGATCTCCGAAAAGGCAGGCAATGAAGAAGCCCCTCAATTCAGTTAATTCCCTCGCTGCAATCTCAGCATCATCATGGAGTAGGAAATTATTCCAGAACTGTCTTGTCCTATAATGAGTTCTCAAAGGAAGAACTCTGCCCCTCGAATTTTACAGCATGTTTGAGCACGAAGGGATCTTAGCAATCAGCTAATATAACTAATTCTACAGACTAAACACACAGACACAGACGCACTGAGACCCAGAGGGATGGATGAGCCAAAGTCATCCAAAGTCACATAGCCTAGGGAAAAAAATCTCCCCTTCTCCGCGTTTCCTGCCCAGTGATCTGTCACTGAACCCAGATTACTCCTTTAGCATAAGTACAACCTAAGCATTTTAGTTAAAAAATAAAGCCATGGGACAAAGCATGAAAGCCACAATGTCTGAAGTCAGCCAGCTATGTGAAAGGGCTCACTCATGACAGCCACATGATAATGCGGGGGCCAAGCTTTGGGCACTGGAGCCAGACTATTTGACTCAAGTCCTGCATTTGCACTAACCTTGGGCGACCTGAACATGAGATGGCTCAGTTTCTCATGTGGAAAATGGTGATCATAATAATAGCTGCCTTACAGAGTGGGTGTGAAGGTTTAAATGAGACGATATATGGAGAGGGCTTAGCAAAGTGCTCAGCACATAGTAAGTGCTCCATAAATGCTCACCAAGATGCTTAACATTTTTCCTTTGTCAAGATAGAAAATTTAAGTTTCTATCTCTCCTGCCATTTGGTATAGGTACATGCAGGGCACACGCGTAACTAAGGAGAAACCCTGCATAAAAGGAAAAAGCAGGATATTTCAGCACCAAGGACAGAAGCCCAAAGCCCCCACACAATGAACCCCATCTCCTGCTATTATGTTAGTTAAGCAATGCCCATGCTTGTGGTGGTAGAGGTGGCAAGTATCATGGGTATCCTAATTCTGTCCGAGCACCATGAATACAAACCCCTCCCACCTTTCCATGCCATGAGTCAGTGAGGGTTTGGCTCACTGGGTTCCTCGTTTGGCAGCTCCATAGGGGCCTTGTTGGCCATTTGTCTCAGGCCCAGGGTGGGTTGTGACCCTTCCTGACCTCAGCTGCTGGCAGAACAAGGGGGCTTGGGGCATTCCCTCATTCAGCAGCTCTAGAGAGCCCCTTCAATACTCCAGGACTACGTGCTGAGAATATGCTCATAAATAAGATGGACACCACCCCTGCTCTTCTCTCTCTTCTAGAGATAGAGACAAAGGAATGAAATAATACCATCTACCATTTATTGAGCATGTACTATTTTCTAGGCCCTGCTCCTCATACTTAATATCTATTCTCTCCTTTAGTATTCACCACAATCCTTCTTTTTACAAATGAGGGTTCATCTTACACATGAAGGAATCAAGACACAGAGCGAGTGAGTAATTTTTCCAAGGCCACCCAGCTGGTTAGTGGCAAGAGTGGGATTCAAACCTTAGCAGTCAGACTCTGGATTCCACACTCTTAGCCACAAGGTTATAATGCTGCTCTAACAAATAAACAAGTAGACACAAAAAGCTACAAAACACATTAATATGTAATTAGATGTTTGTGGTAAGTGCTCTACAGAGAAACTCAGAGTGCGATGACAGAAAATAAAGATACAGGGGCTTAGCTAGTGATGACTGCTGGGGAAGCTTCCCTGAGGAGGTCAGATTTAAGTTAGGTGAGAAGCATGAGAAGGACTCGGTTATCGGAAGTGTTGTGGGGAAGAGTTTTATAAGCTTTGTAAGAAATAGCATGTGCAAGAACCCACACGAGTGGAAAGAGGCTAAGGTAGCTGGAGTCAGAGCTACAGGGGAATGCTCAGCTTCCCTGCCTCACTGAGGAGTAGACCAGCCACAGGACAGGCAGACTCTGACCCGACCGGTGGAAGGAACGTATCATCCGTATGCACATGTGGCCTGGACAAGGTAGGAAATGCTACAAGGAACATACTTAGGGGATCAGTGTAGCGCAGTGGCCAGGAGTGCAGACTGGAGCCAGACTTCCAGGGCTCCAGTCTGTTTTGCACTTAGGAGCTATGCATCATTTAATCTCTCTAGCCTCAGTGTCCCCATCTGGAAAATGGGCATGATAATGACTTATATCATGGGGTTGTTGTGGGAATTGAAAGAATATCTGTAAGGTGTTTAGGACAGTTCCTGGCACACAGTACATTGTCTACGTGTTACTATTATTATGTGCCTTGTGCTAAGAAAGCTGATTTAGGTTTGACATTCAAGGATGAAAGAAAAACAGAGTCAGGGGCCCAAATTCTGGAACCTACAGTTTCCCAGCTCCTGTGGCCCATGCTCTTCACCACACTCAGGGCCCACAGCAACTTGCACCCCCAAGAGTCTAAAGGTCCATTGAACGCTGATTGGTTTTCACATTTCACACATTTTTAAAAACAATGTTTGCTACCTTTTATTCTGATTTTAAAAGTAATGCATATGTTTCGTAGAAGCTTGGAACATAAAAAGAAACTGAAGAAAAACTATACTCTGCCTCTCAGAGATGATGCTGTGAAATATTTTCCTCCTGGTCTTTTGTCCTACTTGACATACGTTGTTTGGAAAAAAGAAAAGTTCCAAAGTTGACCTCAAAACCCAAGCAGAGGCCAGGGGCAGGTAGGTGTGCACAGTGGTGTGGGTGCTGCGCGATGCTAAGCAGTATTTTGACACGGTTGCCATAATGGAATTAAATAAAATGAACATGCAAACAGCGATAAACTCACCGGTTGGGTTTAAGAAAAGCTAACGCAAAAGTCAATGTGCTTTCCGCATTGGAGATGAGATACTGATTATCTTCCCACATCAATCATGGTGCTACAAGACAGCTGGGAGAGAGCTCTTCTGCTGATGAACAAGTTGGCACCAAAGGGCCTCCTGAAAGCAGGTTTGCTTGGAGGAGGTTCCTGGCCTGGCTCTCGAAGGATTTGCCAACTTTTGGCTAAATAGTTGCCTGTTTACACATCAAGGGAGGTTTGGGTCTGAAGATTAGTTCAGTGTCAGAGTGAGGGTGCTGCCAATCCTGGGGGCTGGGACCTGTCCTAGCTTCTTTCCGGTCTAGCCTTCTTACATTTGAAATGCTAATTGTTTCCCTAGGAACTGCAGGAAGTGTTTCTAAAATGTTAATAACTTGTATACCATCTTCAAGATTTTTCTCCATTACCATCACCATCATCATCATCACTAGCACCATCAACTTAATAGGCAAACTACGTGTTCCAAGAGCTTATCCATATATTCATTCATTTAATTCCTTTATATATATATATATATATATATATATATATATATATATATATATATTTATTTCAGATAGGAAGGGAGAGGAAAGAGAGAGATAGAAATATCAACGATGAAAGATAATCACTGATCAGCTGCCTCCTGCACACACTCCACTGGGGATTGAGCCTGCAACTAGGGCACATGCCCTGACAAGGAATCAAACTGTGACCTCCTGTTTCATAGGTCAACGCTCAACCACTGAGCTATGCCGGCCAGGCTCATTCACTTAATTCTTGCAGTAAATCTATGTGGTTGGCTTTATCATCATTTCCACTTAACAGAGGAGACAACTGACACACAGGTGGTTGATGTAACTTACTCAAGGTCACATACCTAGTGAGCAGTTAGCATGTAAGTCCTGCAGAGTCTGGTCCCAGAGCCTGGGTTCTTAATTGCCCTATTGCCCTGCTATGTGCATAATGTAGTAACTATAGGAGAAGTCCCTTAATATTTTTATTGAAAATGACTTTAAGTAGCTTCAACTTTTTTATTTAAACTTAGTCTTATTCTAAGCATAATACCCATGGAGTCATGGGCTAGACTGGCAAACTATATAAATTTTCATTGATGCATATTGGATCAATACCCAACTTTCCCAGTATGCCCATTTAGGAACTATCCAGAATAACGCCACACATCACGGGTGGATCCTGAACACACTCTGGGATAGGCTGACGGACCTGATTTCACTCCCCTAATCACTTAAAAAAAAATGATTCTGCTTAAAGTCATCACCTGTGTACCCCAAGAACTTAAACAGGGGCCTCTCAGATCCTGGGGTGACAAAAGAACTCAGGCCTTAAAAGTGGGACTGAAACACTTCTAATCCCAGCTGTGCCATTCACTAGCTGTGGGGCCTTGAGCATGTTCAAGCAGCTCTCCACGCCTCAGTTGTACTCATCTCTACAATGGGGTAACACCTGCCGAGTGAGGCTGGAATGAGATAACATACTTGGAAGCCCAGGGCCTTCCCATGGTCATTGAGGAAACTCGGTCCTCCACAATTCCGACATCACTGTCCAAACTTTATAAAGACGAGGTAACGAGGGTATGGGGAGTCAAGGTAATTTTTGAAGTTCTACGGCTGTCACATGACATAGCTGGCTGTAGCCCAGTGCTCGCGCTCTTAAAACTACATCACACTGTACCCCAGAACTGAGCACTGGGCCTCTGTGACCTTGAATTAGGTAGAGAACTTAGATCAACCAAGACAGGAAAAGTCCCTGAGGAAATGCTATTCTGGCTGAGGGAAATGCTTTTTCCT
Source organism: Plecotus auritus (assembly GCF_963455305.1). NCBI lineage: Eukaryota > Metazoa > Chordata > Mammalia > Chiroptera > Vespertilionidae > Plecotus > Plecotus auritus. Next base: position 84,207,605 of record NC_137774.1, on the reverse strand, counting down.
CTCCATCTCCCTGTAAGGGACTTGTCCCCACACACTGCGACTTGATCAGGTTGCCAAGATGTGGGAAACTTCCCCGATGATCCCTAAGCCAAAGCCAGGAGCTCCTGGAGGTGTCTGCAAAGACCCGCTTACTCAGGCTGCGAGTAGACTTTGGGGCACCTGCTTCTGCTAGTCCTGCCCAAGCTATCTGGGAAAATGGTAGTTGTGCTATGTGTCTTTCAATCTAGTTACTTTATTTTTGGAGGAAAGCAAGGAGGAGCAGTGAACACAACACTCCCCTTCATTTAATTACAGGGACAGTCAGGACCAATTTGGCAGCTATTAAAATACTAGTTTGCCTTTATGCCATCTCTTCGCAGTGGGAGCTGGAAGTCCAAATTGGCTGCTAAGGGCTGGCGATGGGGACAGAAGGTCAACACCGCTATTAGGAACCATGTGGAGTTAAAAACAGAGGCACTATGTGGCCTGTTCTGTTTGTCTCACTGCTTGCTTTTGTCCCTCCCCATCTCTTTGTCTTTTAAGCTCTCTGCTCTGTCACAATGTCTTTTACAAGAAATTGGCCCAGAAGCATCGGAATGGGAAGGGACTTTGGGGACCATCTTGCTCATCCTGCTTGTTTTCCAAAGGGAGGAGATGAAGCCCAGAGAGGCCGAGTGGCTGCCTCAAAGCCAGCCAGCACGTTGGAGGCAAGCAGGACCAGAGCACAGAGAGGTGTCCCCATGCAGGGACGCCCAGCTCTGGGGACACAGTCCCCTGCGTCTGAGCCCTGGCCCTGGCCTCGCTGTGTGAGCTTAAGCAACTCCTTCATCTCTCTGAGTCTCAGTTTCCTTATCTGTGAAATGGGGCTAATAAGCTGGGAAGAGTCACCAGCTGGAGCCACAAATTAAAACCACCACAAAGGACAATAGAACCAATGAAAGTTAAGTTAATGGGAAAAGGGGGGTGGTCACAAGGTACAAACACCCAGTTATAAAACAAATAAGACCTGGGGCTGTCATGTACAGCACGGTGACTATAATCAATAATACTGCAGTGTGTATTTGAAAGCTGCTAAGAGAGTAGATCTTTAAAGTTCTCATGGCAAGAAAAACATCTGTAAGTACATGTAGTGATGAATGTTAACAAGACATTTTACAATATCTACACATATCAAATCATTATGCCATACACCTGGAACTAAGCTGATGCTATATCCTAACTTAAAAAATAGACTCCTGCCAGTGAACTACTTGGTGATTTGATGGGATGCGTTTATTTTACTTTAACCCTCTCCAGAAATAATGAAAAAGAATTACACGATCAAAAAACTAAAAGCACTACGAGCCAGGGCTTGGCGATAGCAGGTGGACCGCTTGAGTAGCCATATCTGAAGTCAGACGCTGATGCTTGAGTTGCATTATACAATGACTCCCTTTCCTCCTTAAGCCACTTGGAGCTGGGTGTCTGTCATTTCCCACCCACTGCGTCCTTCCTGACACAGGACCAGCACAGGGACTGGAGCTGAGCTCTGCACATGTGGGACAGAAGACGCAGGAGATAGGCATAGGCTAAGCTTGTTCGTGTCGTAGGTGAGACCGCAGCTAATGAAGCAGAGAGTGGCAGACGATGACATGTTGGTTCATGTTACTATTAAATTAACACTAAATTACTGACTTGATTCATCAAGTGAGAGAATCCAAGCTGAGGACTCATGGGTGGGTGTTGGAACATGTGAGCTATTCTGTCCTTGGATTTTTAGGGTTTTAGAAGGAGGTACAAGCAACATCTCTTTAGCCTCAGACTCTGTCCTGTCCCATGCTATTCGGATACCACCTGTCAACTGTCGATGCACATCAATTAGATGGGATATACTCACACACCCAGAGGCACGACTCTGACCCATACACCATCTGTTTCTTTCTCCCAACAGCAACATTTTAGTCCAGTACTTATCATGGCACTGCCATCATTATCGTCACCACCACCATCATAGGGCATTTACACTATGCCAAATGTCTTTATGCAGCATCTCATTTAATCTTCCCAACAATCCCATGAATGTAGGTCTGTTAATATTTCCATTGTACAGGTAAAGGAAAAGGCTCAGAGAAGTCAAGCCACCTGTCCAATGTAACACAGCTAGGACACGGTAGAGCAGAGCTCTCACCCTAGAGGTGTAATCTCAAAGCCCGTGATTTTAACCTTTGTCTGATACCCAGTTCCTAGTATGGCGGCTGGAAACAGTAATCAGAGAACAAATACTGACTAGGCTGAAACGAGAATAGTAGGGTAGATGTAATTCAGACATGTCTATCAACTTACAAGCTCTGTTCTCTATGTGCGACTTTATTTGCCCAAAACATGTATGACAAGGTTACCTAGAAGGGAAAAAGCGTCTTCAATCTCTACCGAAGGTGGGGACATGAAAACGTGGCCTAGTTTTGATAGCTAGCCACCTCTAAGGAATCTTGTTCAGCTCTGCCTCATTCCCATGGGCTTTGGGACTAGAGACCTGGGTTCAAATTCCAGCACTTTCCAGCTATGTGACAAGGGAACCACCCCCCCTCTTTTTTTCTGACAAATGGGGCTACTAATTCTTGTCTCTGCATTGAGTGACTGTAAGAATGAAAAGGGTCCAGCAGAGCAATGGACACTTAGCAGGGACACAACACACAGAGGCTATAATTCTTCTTCCTCCGCCAGGCCTCCCCCACCTTAGTTACCGGCCATGCTATACTCATCTGTGCTAATTTACAGAGCGTCCTTAAATCTGGGGCTCTTTTTATAATCCTCACATGAGGATATGTTTATTGATTTTTAGAGAGAGAAAGGAGAGAGAGAGAGAGAGAGAGAGAGAGAGAGAGAGAGAGAGAGAGAGAGAGATTAGTTGCCTCCCATACACACTCCGACTGGGGACCAAGCCTGAAAGCTAGGTATGTGCCCTAAATGGGAATCGAACCCGCTACCCTTTTGGTGTACAGGATGATGCTCCAACTGAGCCACCCAGCCAGGGCAAGTAAAGAATGCAAGTTGTCAATAGGACAGGAACAATCTATAAATAGACAGCTGGATGAAATCAAAGTTAAACTGTAGGAAATCGATACACCACAAGGACTCTGGGTGACTGCTCCAAAGCTCAGGAAACAGAGCCTGCAGCTTCCTTTGTCCCTCCCTGCTGTGGATAACTGGGTGAACTAAGTCACAGAGCCAGCCAAAGCCACACCTCCACCAGCAGCGGCGAGAACACCAAAAGCAGAGATCACAAACTGAAATGCCAATGGGGCCAGGTAGGGAAGGGGGACAGGTGAGAACTTCAGAGACTTGGAAAACCTTCTTATCTTTTAAGATGAACTGGAAATCTGGATTTTCATGGGAAATACTGCTATTTTTAAATGGGACTATTAATTTTCAAATAGAACACTTGAAGTAAACACAACAAAACAAAACCAACACGAGGGACAAACAAAACAGGTTAACAAGCTAACATCACCCTATGAGCTGCCAGGTTGTGTCCCGAGGTCAACTCTAAGATGCTAGAGTGCTCCTGGGCTGGATTTTAATGGTATTTTACCTCTGGATGGTGTTGCTGATCATGCAATCCCTCCTACAGGGGTCGTGCAAGACTGTATCCCTTCAGGCTGATCTCTGGCCATGGAGATTTGGACCCAGTTTAAAGCTGGATGGTAGTGATGCTATTTGGCACTGTTCATTTTAATGAGGGAGGTGCAATGGGTCCAAATGGGCGTTGGGTGCCTCAAATTCCTGCCAAAGTCTTGGGCAGCAAAGTGAGGCAATGGTGAGGGCACAGGGCTGGAGTCAGGATACTGGAGTTCAACTCCATGCTGGAATGAGACTCTTTTCCACTAGAGAGTAAATTCCCTAAGAGCGAGGATTTTGTTTTGTTCACTGCTAGAAGGCTGCCCGGCACACACGCTTGGCATTAGGCTAATATTTGTTGAATGACTGGCTGACCAAATGGTTGGGGACATCACAAGCTATGGGCCTCAGTCTTCCCACCAATAAAGTGGGAATTAACAAGGCTGCCCTATTTACCTCGAAGTTGCCACAATGGGACACTGGATGCACAAAAGTGCTTGACAAAAGGTGTAAAGGGCAATGACCTGAGGAGAAACATTTATTATGATCTCTGCCCTTCACTGACATCAGAGGGACAACTTTAGATCCCACCGTGGCTACCTTTCTCCCACCCTCAGTTTTCTTCTGGCTGCACCAAACTGCTTAAAAGGAAGCCCCAAAATGATCACTCAGATTTTCATTTCCATTTTGTACAAAGACGAGGGAAGATATGCTACCTTGCATTGTCCCGGCCGTGTGACTTCAAGAAATTCATATCTCGGTATCGGGAGAGAAATGCCACCAGTTGGTCATTTGTCCTGTAAACAAACAAAGAGTAAAGTCAGAATCTACCAGAGACAACGGGGAATTGAGTCTTGGCTCCATTCTTTGTCACGGAAAACAGCATCCCTCCTTTCACACCACACCCGCTGTAAAGGCTGTATTCTTTCATGAGTCGCCATCACTGGTCTCACCACACCATACTAAAACGGACTGTCTGCGTGTCTCCTGTATGGTCCCTGCACTGTGAGCTCCTTGAGGATAAGCATAACATCTTATTTTGGAATCTTCGGTGCCAAAGTTACTATTTGGGCTTGACAAATAGTAAGTCATCATTGCGTAGCTCAATGCAAATACATAGCAACTCCAGGGCCTTTGCACTTGCTGAGTGTGGCAAGTCCTGTCCTGTATCTTCCCTTTACTAGCCGCCTGTGGTTATCCAGGTCCCCTTTCAAATGTCATCTCATCAGAGAGGTGTTTTATAGCCACCCCACCTAACGTGGCACCCGCGCCCCCCCCTGCCTTTATCATATCACTTTATTGACTTCACCCTCTTACCAACATCTGAAGATGTTGAACTGCCTGACATTAGGATTTTACGTTCCATCAAGATAGAACTAGCTGCATTTGCTCATCACTGGCATGTAGCAGGAGCTACATGAATGTTTGTGGATGAATAAATGACTCAAAGTGAGATGAGTGTGAACTGACTCTTTCAAATGTATTTTGAGAAATGAATGAATGAGTGAATGAACGAGTGACTACCAAGTTCTCAATAACCACTGGGCCACTGATTGAGAGATCTTTAAAAAAGATAAAGTGCGACACAAACAAATGACAACGTTCCCTGCATTGTTATCCCAAACGTATCACCATCAATCTCGGCACTAGCTGTGTAGTCACAGCTAATCAGCGTGTGCACACAGCTGTGACAGCATTTTAAAAGGCAGTCACACCGGTTTCCATCTGCCAGAAATGTAGTCGCCGCTTCCACTGAATAAACCCAAACAGGTAACCTGTGCTGAAGTGACAGCTCCTTTATCATCAGGCTTCTCTGCTCAGGGTTTTTTTATTTAGAAGAAAAGGGTTAACCATTGTTTCAAGTTGGGAGAAATGTGCAGGCAGTGGAAAGGAAGGACATTTATGGAAACAGACTGGGACACCTTTGGGCGGCAGGCAGGTACCTTAGAAGGTGATGCCTGGGCTCAAGATGCAGGAGAATCTGGAGACAGATCCCTGGGGCTCTCCTGACCAGGCTCTGTCTCGAGGTAAGTCATTTACCTTCCCTGGACTCACCTGGGTGGGTTTAAAGGGCACACAGTAGGTGTACAATAAGTACAAGCTTCTCTACTCTCTTTGCCTCCCATCATCTGGTCCAAGCTGCCACAACCCCTCACTGCTCGCTCCTTCATTTCCCTGCATCTCCCTGCAGTCGCGCCTCTCCAAGCCCCTGTTCTGTGATTGGATGACTCATGTTTGACCAACTCATAATTCCAGCGGAGGGGGCACAGAGCAGTTAAGAGATGCTGCAGTAGAAATGAGCACTGCCGATGTCCCGTCTCATTACTGAAATAAACACCAATTCAAAACCAGCCCTTCCAGCAGGCAAACTCCGGAGAAACCCCGTGCGCCTGCCACGAGCTAAATCCGGCACACACAGCGACTCAGCCCTGCTGGTGCTCAGAGGTGAACCCCGGGGATGCAGACAAAGGCTCGCCCCACGTGTCTGCACAATGATGGTGCATCTCCTGTGTGGACAAACCTGCCCACTCACTGCAAGGTGAAGCCCACGCGTGCACCACGCCAAGTGACGGCAGCTTGTGGGCAGAGGGCCTCTTGAAGTTGCTGGGAGAGGTCTTAACTGAAGCAGCCTATAAAAAATTAAAGCGAGCTCCCTCCGAACCATCTACACGTCCTAGCATTTCCTATTCACCAGCCCCCTCGCTACTCTCTGTGCCAGTTCATTATTGTTGTCCTGATGAATACGGGGACAAGTTAACCTCTGAATGGGTCCCTGGCAGCAGGAATAATAAACAGGGGCCTCTCAGTAGACTCAGGGGAAGGATTGAGGGGGCCGGGTTGGGGCTCCCGGGGGGCCCCCCTCTCTCGAAGCCTCAGGCCTCCTAGGGTCAGCGGTTGCAGCTCCATTTGGCAACCCCAGAAAGCCCTTTCAGGGCCCTGAGCTGGGGCCATTTTCACATTTACCGCTTCACCAAGTCCCCATCTGACGGGGATGAATAGGCATTTAGCGAATTTACTTAGCGATGCTTCCACATGAAATCCTCTCAAAAGATGACATCTTGGGGGAGGGAGGGCTGACAGGGAGGGAGCCGTGGATTCCAGGCCCAGAGCTTATGGGTAAAGCTGCTTTTCAAAGCAGAGAGCACACAGCTCTCTGAGCGGTATCCCCTCTCCCTGGGGCCCGGTCCCCCTCGCTCTCCCTCTGCTTAAAAAGCCTGCTGGGAATTCTAAAGCCTGTCTCCCAGCCCTCTCCAAGGGGAGAGGGAATTCGGCTGGGGACCAAGTTTTCCTATTGTTGCTTGCAGACGCCTGTCGATAATTGCCTACATAATATTTAGTTCTCTCCAGATAATTAACAGCTTGCGATCTGTTGACATTTTACCCAGTCCTAGTCTCTCTCTCCCCCTCACACACACTTCTCACTCACTCTCTCTGGTGGAGTCATTTGCCAAGTGGCTCCCACAGCTCAGCACTGTGTCTGTCTCCCCACCAATTTCTTTGCACCTTGTGCAGAAAGCATTAGAAGGCGTTTCTCTTCATCTGTTCTCTGACTCATGATGGTGACTCAGGTCCATCACGGTTCCCTCCGGAGACACTGGGACATCTTTGTTTTAATAAACATGGTTTTCAATAAACACATATTAAAATAAGTATATTGGAACCATATGGGGATATTGGTTGAAACAAATAAATAAATGAATAATGAAAGAAACTCCACTGACCACGTATGGAATGTCCACCATAGCCCAGGCCCCATGTTATTGCATTGAGTTTTCACAAAGATGCCATCAAATGTGAGCTTCATTTCCATTTTACGGATGGGCAGCTGAGACTCAGAGAAGTCACCCCTTTAGTAAAATGAAGATTCAGGATTGGAACTACCAGATCGACCACTTCACCAATGAATGTGTGAATAAATGAACGAGTGAGTGAGTGAATTCCACTCCTGGTGCAGAAAACATACGGTGCTCTGAGGCCTCCCCATTGCATCTGGTCTTCACAGCAAGAGCACCAGCCTTCTGCTGTGAGATGCCGTATCTCAGGCTCCCCCAACACCTACTGAGTTAAACTCTGCTTTTTAAAAAGATTCCCAGGTGAGGCGCCTGCCCTTTAGAGCTTAAGAAGTGCTGCTTTAAGTCAAGCATGGATATCGGTAGTTAATTCTCTTTCCTTCTTCATCTTCTCCCCATGGGCTCTTCCTGAAAGCCCAGACCTCGAGCATGTTCCTTTCATCTCTGTAAGCCTCACGTGTTGCGAGTATTAAGTAAAATAATGCGTGTAAGACCTGTGCAGTGGCACCTGGCATATCCTAAGCCTTTGATAAATGTTGCCTATTACTTAACAATACAGGGTGGAGCAAACGCAGGTTTACCGTTGTGAGTACACGAAACACAGAGTTTATTCTTATGTTCTTATTTATTGATTATTGTGTTAGTTTCCATACGGAACACTGTAAGCCTCCTTTTGCCCCGCCCTGTACTGTTATTGCCATTTTGAGCGCCTAAGACATTTGCATAGGCTCAGCAGTGCAAGGACGCAGCCTACTTTGAACTTGGAAGGCTTCCTGTGCATCACACCCACGCGACGTTCTGCGGAGCATGGTCTGAACACCCCTAGAAGGGACTTATCCAGTCTCCAAGCTGGTGTCAGAGTTGGGAACTGTCTCCCAGGGGCCCCTGCATCACCACATGTGTCTAATTTGCATAATGGCTCTGGGCTGCACACACAGGGAGGGGCATGGCTCACTCTCTGGTCCTTCCCCACACACCCCCTCACCCAGGAGCCCAGCCACAGCCATGCCATCTGCTGGCACGTGTGACAGGCGAGGAGAGGATGGAGCCTGCTTAGCCTCCACTAGGAAGAGGCCCAACACAGAGCTCACTTCCCTTCTCTGGGTCCCTCCTGCCCCCCACACTTGGGCCCCAAATCTCCTCCAATAGAGGATGCTGAGAAGAATCAGGGGTGCTCACGACGAAGGGTGAGGCTGACGGTGCTCAGGCAGAAGTGAAGCACAGAATTTTGTGAATGTCAGGATTCAGGATTTCAAACCCCTGATGCAGACTGGCAAGTCTGCACAGACCCGAGGGACCAGATTCAGCCCTCCTGGGCATGGGGCGTGGGCCACCTGTGGAGCAGAAATGTGCAGGAGGGTAGTGAAGGAAGGACAGTGGGATGGGACAAGCAGAGGGTGGTGAGGGTCCAGGAGGCACCTTCAGTCTGAGCTCAGTTTCTACTCCTGGTATATCATCTGTACAGTGATCTCACCTCATATGTATGTTCCATTTATATACCACTTTAGCTTCACCCTGAGCAACAATCTATGTGATCGCTTGTGTACCTTTTCTCCCTCAAATTTTAAATTGAGGTAAACATATAAGCTTGCATTTGCCATCTCAACCGTCGTTAAGTGTAGAGTTCCATAGTGTTAAGTACATTCATACTGTTGTGCAACCACCACCACCATCCATCCCCAAACTTCTTTTCATCTTGCAAAACTGAAACTCTGAACTCATTAAATAACGACTCCCTATTTCCTCGCTGCCCCGAGCCTCTGGCAACCACCGTTCTTCTGTCTCAATGAACAGTCAAATTCATACAGTAGACAAACGCTAGATATCTCACCTAAGTGGAATCACACGGTATTTGTCTTTTTTGTGACTGGCTTCTTTCACCCAAAATCCTGTCCTCAAGGCTCATCCACATGGTAGCATGTGTCAGAACTTCCTTCCTTTTTAAGGCCAAGTAATATTCCATCAGGGAGTACCACTGTCATGTATTTTCCTGTTACATGTGAAAAGCAACAACTACTTGTCTGTGTGACTCTGCCAGGGGCATATGTAGGGTGGCCAACGGATCTGGTTTGCCCGGGACTCAGGGGATGCCCCGGGCATAGAGTTCTTAGTTTTAAAGTCAGACAGTCCTAGGCAAACCTAGATGAGCTGGTGACTCCAGGCAGATCGATCTGCTGAGGGATGTGTGACCACAGGAGAAATGTCACACTCTGTCCTTCGATGACGAGCCGAAGCGTACAGAAAACACAATGGTGGGATGGCCAACTGTAACCCTGTCCTATGCTTTTAAAATGATGATTATGGAAACTCAGATTACAATGAGATAGAGAATGAAATGACAGCAATGGCAACAACATCTGACACTGGAGTGCCTGCTGTGGGGCCAGGCACTATTCTAAGCATTTGTTAACCCACTTAATCCTTATGGCAACCCTGTGAAGTAAATGCTATTATATTCATGTCCATGTTTTAGGACAAGTACGTACCTGTTTTATGCAATGATATATCCTGCTGTTCTGTCTAATAAGCACACACAGGTGAACTTCACCTTTTAATGGCTGCACAGAATTCTGTGGATGGGCACAGCTAATCCCCTAGCGATGGACATTTAGATTACTCCCCCCTCCCCTTATAGATTCCGCTACTATGAACATCTTTGCATATTTATCTTTCCAGATGTAGGTAGGATAGATGGATTAAATTTCTAGATGTGGAATTGTTCATGCAAAGGGCACTTTTTAGTCTCTCTTTGCTTTCAGAAAGAGGCACGAATAGGAATGAGGCTGCCCCAGTGGAGGGCATGGCTGGGGCCCCTTGCCATTGCACAGGAAGCAAGCCAGCCAGCCACCAGGCAGGTGGGGAGGGGGAGAAAATGGCAAAGATGACAGAGTAAGAGTGGGGAATGCCCTGCAGAGGCTGGTGGGCCTCTCTGGCAGGCTGGTGAGGCCAGGCAGGGGCCATCTAGCTTCCTGCTACCAAAAACCAGTGGGACCCAAATGGGCTTTCCGTCCAGGAGCGAGGGGTGTGTGTGGGGATGCACAGAGCTATCTCCTCCAATGCCCGGGGAGCTGCTCCAGCTGGTGCCCATCTGTCTGCTAACTGGGCCCCTTAGACAATACTTTTTGGGGAGCCTGGCTATAGTCCTGAGATGAGCAGGCATTGGGTCTAATTCTGTTCTGTTCCTCCAGGACTTGACACATAGTAGGTGCTCAACAACTATTTACTGTCATGCTTAATAAATGCCCCGGGGGTGGGGGGCTGGTGTGCAGGGCTCCTAGGTGCGGCTCCGGGCCTAGCACAGCGCCTGCCTCCCTAGAGGGGCTCTGCCCAGGAAGGCAGAGAGCTCTGTCCCTCACTCTGCATCCGTGCCTTTGCCCAGCCCATTCCCTCACCCAGGATGCTCTTCCCCATGTCCTCACCCAGAACTGGGAGAGTCGTGGGGCAGCGAACCCCAGGGCATGGGCACACACGGAGTCATTCCATTGCAGAAAACCTCTCTTCATTGCCTACAAAGTGCTAAGTGCGCCTCCTCCCTCCTTTAACCTCACCATCACCCCAGCAAGCCAGCACTAGTTTACAAGTGAATAAGGTCGGGCTCAAGGAAATTTAACGGCTTGGCCACAGTCTTAGGAGAGGGGAGAGGAGGTAGGGACCTCCGCGCTAGGTCCAGAGTCAGGGCTCTTCTCAGTCCTGCTTCCTGTGGTGAATATGCTTCATGCATGTGCTCTGTTTCGTTAGAAAGAGCCAGGAAACAAACACAGGAGTCCGCAGCGGCCGTCTGAAGCCTCCTACATCCCTCCCAGGGGATCACTGCCCACACCAGTTGCACACCAGGAGTGACAGATAAAGCCTCTGTCCCGGGGGTGGGCTGTGCTGCTGCGCTTGTCTGACATCACCTACTTTCCTCTCCCTGCATTCCACCTCCCGAGTGGTTCGAACCCATTTCCCATGTGGCTTATTTCTGTTTGGGTGGGGGCAGTGACTGCCATCACTTTGTCCCTGACTCTCTGGACGGGTCATGCTTGGACCCTACTGAAGTCTTCTTGTCTAATAAGGCAGCCAGGATTCCAGAACCGTAAGAAAGGTCCAGAGCAAAGCACTGGGATCAGAAAAGGGTGAACCCCGATTCAAATGCAGTCAGTTTACAGTGACACCCATGTTTGCGAGATGCAGGGGAAAATGGATGGGAAAATCTAGGTGCTGTATTTCTTCCAGGATCCCGTGGGCACAATTACAGCCACAGTTGGGGACCCATAAGCTCTTCTGGAACGTAAGTGCGATCACGCCCCCTTTTCTATCAGGGGTGGGCAAACTTTTTGACTCGAGGGCCACAATGGGTTCTTAAACTGTACCGGAGGGCCGGAACAAAAGCATGGATGGAGTGTTTGTGTGAACTAATATAAATTCAAAGTAAAGGAGTGGAGGGGAGAGCAAAAGAACCCTCCGCTCTTTCGGCTCCGCGGGCCGGAAAGAACAGCCGAACGGGCCGGATCTGGCCTGCGGGCCGTAGTTTGCCCACGGCTGTATGCTCTCCATCCCCTGCAGGGCGGTGCCCTGACTCCCTAACAAGCATGCAGAGTGGTTTGTGAGCTTGCCCTGCCTGCTCCATCTTTGCAATTACTTGAAGTTTTCTAAGCGTCCTGAGCTCTTCATCACTCTAAGCCTTTGCACGCTGTCTGCTCTCCTGGGAAACATCTCCCATTTCCTGACGGGTCAGGTGCCAGACACCTGGAACAGCAGCGGATAAGGTAGCTGTGGTCCCGTATCCTCAGGTAGCACACAGGACAGTGGGGAAGGGAGACCTACAGGTATAGTCTTATGATGGGGGGTGAAATATCGGGTGAACTGACACACCATGCACACTAGAGACGCCAGGGGCTGGTGGCTCCATCCACTCAGGCAGACAGCACATCAGAGAACCACCTGGATAACAAAACCCGCTCACTTCTCATTGGATTTGTCATTTTTTTTGTTACCGACAAAAACATTTCAGAATTAAAACATGCTCATCGCCGTTGCAGGAACTAGCAAATCATTTCTCAAACTCTCCACGCTTTCACAGAACATTTGTAAGACACACATTTTTCTTTTTGATTGTACACAAGCCATTCTGAGCAGCAGTTTATCTGACCGTCCATCAGTGGGAACTTTTCACACATCAGCCCTTCCTCCAGATATTATGGAAAGGTCACTGATAAGCATCAGCATCCAGAGGCTACGTCTGATCCTAGAACACCAACAGGAATCATGAATGAAGAACTAAATTGTCCTTCAGCAGTGGCGTGTGTGTGTGTGTGTGTGTGTGTGTGTGTGTGTGTGTGTATGCGTGGTCTATTTGATTGTTATTTTAATTATCTGAGATCTGGTTGTCCTCTTATATCACCAGACATCTCAAACGAGCAGAACATTTTGGTTAACTGAATTGCGCATCCCCTTACAGCCACTGATTACAGGCAGTTGTTTGATTTGGTTCTGGGGGGAGGGAAGGGGAACAAGACCAGGTCTGCTCTGGAGGACAAAGATTGAATCTTAAAAGTACATGTGATTTAGGTAGAAAAGTGAAATCCCGGCCACGATAAAAGCTATTTTCAGAGAAGCATTTGTAGAAATTTCTCTCTGATCTTTGCCACGTTGTTGCTGTTGATTTTCAGCCAGTTTCTCAAGTTCACTGAGCCTGCGCTTCCCAATCTGCACAAAGGGGATAACAACCAATGGTCTCTAAGTTGCCTGTGTGTTGTGGGCGTGGCACACATAGTGGTTGGCCCGTAGTAGGTGCTCAGTAAATGGAAGCCCACAGAAGGAGGTTCCTACGGCCTTTGCTTAGAAATGCCAGAGGAGTCATTCCATTGCAGAAAACCTCTCTTTTCTATCAGGGGTGGGCAAACACAGGAAACAAACACAGGAATCCGCAGCGGCCGTCTGAAGCCTCCTACATCCCTTCAAGGGGATCACTGCCCACACCAGTTGCACACCAGGAGTGACAGATCAAGCCTCTGTCCCGGGGGTGGGCCGTGCTTCTTCGCTTGTCTGACATCTGAGCCCCTTCACCTACTTTCCTCTCCCTGCATGCCCACTGCTTGCCAGTCCTCCACCAACCTGTGACATTTTTATCCCACACACCTGTGTTCTTAGCACCAGTGTAAGTTAGGTATGTTTACCCTTGACTGTAAGCGACTTGAGGACGGGAATCTTGTCTGATTCATCTGTATTTCCCCAGTGTCCAGAATAGGCCCTATACCTCTAGCAGGTTCTAGCTGCCTTATGCATCTTTCTCTCTGGGGTCCCCATGCCCATTTCAGAGTGGCCCACAGCAATTGTTCAGGCTATGTGTGTTGCATTCCAGAATAAGGGCCTTTGTCCATATTTCTGCCCAATCAGCTCCTGCTTATCTTTGTAAGAACCGGCTCAGTGTCAGCTCAGCTGGGAAGGGCTAGAGTATAAATAAGCATTAACCTAAACTGAACTGTAAAGCTCAACTTTCCCTCTTGCGTGTGTGGCTAAGACCCTCCCCCTCCCCCCCGCCTCCACACACATTTTACACTACCCTGGGTTTATAGAAACGATGGCAAAGACCTATGGTAATAATTTATTAATTCCAATTTCACCAGAAAGGAGTCCCTAATGCACCAACACTAACATATCAGAATTTGGAGCAATGAAAATAATGCAGACCCAAGACCAGAGAGACGTAGGTTCAACTCCTGGTTCCACCACTTATTAACTGTGTAGCCTGGGGCAGGTCATTTGAAGTTCAATTTCCACACCTTTAAATCTGAGGATGGTAACAATATCTACTTTATAGGTTGTGATAAGGATTGAATGAGATAAGAGGGCAGTAACTGTTTTTCACAATGGAAAAATCCTAGCTGATAGAGAAACTGGTACTGGAGGTGGGGTAATGAATGGTGCGTAGGGGGAAGCACAGAGGTCTCCTCGAGGCTGAGTAGGCTGGCCCACCCAATGCTAGACTGTTAGCTGTTATTGTTGTTACTATCATGACTTCTTCTCCGGGACTGGAGCCTGTGTTCTGCTGGGGGTAGGATACCACAGGATCTCCATCGCTCAGAATGTCAGGGCCAGGTCAGTTCAGATTTCAGCCCCGGGGTGGGACTGAGCTCGAAGGACAGCTGACTGTCACCGATAGCCTTGGGCAACATGCCAGGTTTCCTAGCCCCTCTGTCCTGGAACAAGGTCAAAATGCGCTGCCACACAGAGAAGCCACACGCTCCCCACAGAAAAACAAACACCAGGGCCACCTCGGCAGACCTCAAGCACACGCAGATTCTTGGCTCGAGAAAGGGAGCCTGGAGGGAGGACCAGGACATGCTGCACCCAGTATATTCTTTCCCCACGGAGTTCCAAGGCTGCGTGTTTATTTCAGAGGACTGAAGAGACGTTAAAAAAAGAAAGCAGGCTGTTGAAACCGAGGACACAGGCTCTGAGGTACGGATCTGCAGTTCTCAGAGACAGAAAACTTCTAAAACGTTCTAAGAGACACTTGATCATAGAGCTCAGTGGTTCTCTGGCAGCATCTGGGGTGGTCCTACTTCCTGCCGGCTGGAGGGGGAGGGGGCAGCCTCTGGCTGGCTCACTTGAGGTTTCTGCAGAGAACAGCCTGTTTACCATATTAGGATTGTGGGTGAAGCTCAAATTGAAAAAAAAAGAATATGTAGAAGCTTCAAAATAGAAGCTCCAAAATCATTAAGGAGGATGGCCACTTTAGATTCCAATCCTTTGGTTTGGGAGGAGGGCAGGGTATAGCATCTGTGTACACCTCTGGCAGGACTGGCTGGGCTCTGCTCTCACTCACTGTCTCACCTGGGCTGGTGCAATTACTCTGAGCAGCACAACTGCCTTTTAAATAACGGGATTCATAACAGGACACATTTCATAAAGGTGTTTTGAGGATAAAAGGCATGATGCACTCACCATGGGTGCTTGCTATGCAGTAAACACTTAAATATTAGCTGGGTTAGTAACATGTGTGAAAGGCTTAGTCCAGTGCCTGGAACATATGAAAATGCTTGATGATCTCATTGGTCTAGTTACTTCTTCCTTCCGAGGAGGGATGTGATGGCTGGGTTTCCTAGGCTGCAACATACAGGCCTTGGGGGGTTCCCCAGGGGAAGCTGTGGCCCTGAGGACATCAACACGGCCCACAAACCAAGACCAAGCCCTCTCTGGTCAGTTCCCTTGCTGGTCCCAAAAGGCTGACTGAGATTGGCCAAAAGAGGAAACCCACGTAGAGAAGCCGGAATCCCCTTCCTTTCCTACTCTATCTTCTTACTCTTTCTTCCCTTTCTCTCTTAAGTAGTTGAATCACCTACATTAAAAAGGCACCATAGTACGGAAGAACTGAAAACAGTTGCTCAAACAATAACTTGTGCATGAACATTCATGGAAGCCCCGAAGAGGAAATAACCCAAATAGCCATCGACGGATGAATGGCTAAGCCAAACGTAGTCTGTCTGTACAATGGAACAGTACTCAGCCATAAAATGCAAAGAAATGCTGGACAAAGGCTACAACATGATGGACCCTGAAAACGGATGCTCCGCGAAAGAAGCCAGGCACCAGAGGTCGTCTACTGCAGGGTTCCTTTTATGTGAAATGTACAGAACAAGTAGACCCAGGGACAGACGGCAGATTGGTGGTTGCCGGGGACTGGGAGAGTGGAAAGGAGAGGAACTGCTTAATGGGTCCAGGGTTTCCTTTTGGGGTGATGACAATGTCTGGAACTAGATAGTGATGATGCCTGCACAACACTGTAAATGTCTCCGATGATAAATTTCATGTGTATTTTACTGTAATAAAAAAGTACCAGTTGAACCTCCAAATCAAACAGATAAAAAAGCCATCATAACACAGCTATAACAACCACGCTTGGTATGCCATACCTATTTTATAGACACTATGCACCGAACCCTCACGAGCAGCCTAGAAGGCAGGCAGGTTAGGTCCCTTTCACAAAGAGCAAACCGAGATCCTCAAAGCTTGGGCAGCTCGTCTCATAACAGTGATGCTGATATACGGAGAGTCTAAGTCACGTGTTCTAGGCATCTGACACATAGTGATTCATTCTGCCTTCCCAACAACCTCAGGAAGTAGGTGCTATTATTCTCACCCATTTTGCAGAATAGGAGGAACAGAGGTTAAATTACTTGTGCAGGGCTAGACACACACACAACAGGAGCAGGGATTTGTACCCAGGCCACCCGACCTCAGAGTCCAAAGGCCTTCACCACAGAGGTTGGAGGTCACGAGGCTTGGTCACAGAAACTGGAGAGAATGTGGGTAGCGGAGGCCCTGCCTCCCAAGGAGTATGAGTAGACTAGACACCTGCCACATAACATCAAGAGGTTTTGTGTGGGATTCAGACCTTCTCACAGACTGTGTGCAAGCCAGCCTGTGTCCGGACAGGTGTCACATGTCAACATCCCTCAGCTGCTGGGCTCCCAGATGGGGCCCCTCTAACTGGTTGAGTGGAGAAGCAGCTGAGCCAATGGTGAGATTGAGGACAAGCCACCGTGGCTCACTGTTCTTCTGAAATGGACTCTGGCTCTTTGGAACATTTTCCATTCTCATCATGGAAGCATCAGAAAATGCCTCTAGCTGGAAGAAATAAGTGAAGACAAAACCCCTCAACTGATCCTCAATCCAGGAACAAGCCCAGGGATGCTTTTCATGAGTGTGGAAGCGAAAATCATGCAATGAAGTATCAGCACGGCTTCTGCCACTTAGGAATAAATGACAACAGGCCTGCTGTTGTCACAGTGGTGGCTGTGGATGGCCACCGACCATTCATTTGATCCTTTATTCCTTAAGTCAGTAAGGACTTATTGTGCTCCTACTATGTGCCAGGCACTGTACCAGGCACTAGAGAAACAGTGCTAAGCAGCACACACATCATCTCTGCTCTCCTGGAACTGTCACTCTGGGCCACCTTCACTGTCATCCTTTGTGGAGCATTTTTTCTCCACCAGGTAAGGCACCTCGCATTTCACCGACTAATCCTCACAGCAAAGGCTGAAGTAGGCCACTGCGATGGTTCCCACTTTGCAGATGAGAAAACCAAGGTGTGGAGAGGACAAGCAACTTGCCCAAGGTTTCATGGCCAGTAAAAGGGACAGCTGGACTCGGACTCTGCCAATTCCTCAAATGCACACTTCTGATGGCTTTGCTACAGTCCTAATGGTCTGAGCTCTGGGAAATTTCTACCAAACAGAGGGCAGAGAGAGCGTTTAAGGGTCCAGCCCCAGGGAACCCAGGGCCTGGAGACCAAGCATATCGTGTGCAGTAGGAAGGCCCAGCAGAAAGGAAGTAACAGCAGTGAAACCATAGGGGTGGGGAAGTAGCGTGGTGGAAAGAAAACGGCCTGAGCTGTAATGTACATATCTACCAGCAGAAAATATTACCTATCATATTTCCCCTCCTCCAGCAGTCTGGTGAAGTTCTCTACTTCTTTCCCCTTCCTTTTGTTCTCACTGCCAAGTAGTTGATTAGGAACTAACGCTATCTCATCGTGGCATAACCCAATAAAATACTTTTCAAAGGTAACCTGTTGCTTTTAGAATAAACTTGGGCTCCTTACATGGCTCTCAGGCTTCCATACCATCTGGGCTGACCCATTCCTCCAGCTTTATTCTATTAGCATATCCCCCTACCACACCCTGTCCACATAAGCCTCTCTTGACTTGCTGCATGGGCCATGTTCCCTCATGCCCCAGGGCCTTTGCACATGCACCTTGCTCTGGTTGGAACACTGATCCCCCCATATTTTTTTTCAGTTAATTCCTCCTCTTCTTTCAACTTTTAGCTCAAAGGCACTTCTCCAGGGAAGCTTTCTCTGACTCCCTAGAAGAGAAGAGGTTATATGCATGTCTGTTTCCTATATTTATGCACGTAGACTTCGTTGTTACAATGTCATAAAGATGTAATAATTTCATGGCCCAATCCGTGAGGCCAGAGAGGTTAGCTATCCTACTGGTGGCTGTAACCCCAGATTCTAGCAAATGTCTGGCACGTAGTAGGTTTCCAATAAGTGTGGGTTGATTGACTGAATGAATTAATCAATAATGAGGTCCTAAAGCTATTTCATTAGAGGCAACATGGTCATCACCTTAGCTGAAAAGTGCTCTGTCTTTCCAAGCTGACAGTGCAGGCTGTGGTGGACTCATGAGATGAATTACAAGAGGGGAACCCAGACACATCTAGGCAGAAAGAGGGTGGGGAACCAGACACACAAGATCAGCCAGATTTACAGCAAGCAAAACAGGAACACAGGTCCAGTCACTCTGGGAAATCTTTGAGAATTAGTTGGCATTAAGGCATTAGTCAGCAACTTGCCTGGCCAGCCCAGAAAGATAAACGAGTCTTGTGCTCTCAGGGGGAGCAGTGAGCCGGGGTAAGTGCTGAAACCAATGAGTCTTGGGATTCAGCATCATTAACCTTTCTGATTCAGATTGAGGAAGGTGGCGAGGGGTGAATTACGGTGCTAATGAGAACCAGGTATTTCTGACGGGTTTATGTAGAGAAGGCTGGGTGGTTAGAACATACAGTTTGCTCTGGCTGACACTACGGGGGCTGGACAGGGCCACAGTCATGGAGGACACCATGAATAAACTGCCTGCCTCCTCTTGGCTGGTCCAGGTCAGGCAACACTGATGGGTGAGCCATATTTCATGTGCTGCTTTCTAGCTCAGGTTTAGGACTGGTAAGCCATGCAGGTTGTGGGAAAATAAAGGAAAAGGAGACTGTTGTTTTACATTGAGATACCCTGAGATGGGTGAGAGTCCAAGCCAAGGTCCAGGAGAGATTGACCAGAAGGCTTTGGGAATCTACTACTCCTCTCTCTCCAGGGTCCTGAAATCTGAAGCATCACAAGCTGGCATCTAGGGTGACAGACTCTCAACAGACAATGTAGGAAAGGTCATGTGTGGGAAGATGGGTGGGTGAATGGGGAATGAATCAGCAAGGGGTGATCTGGGCAAAGCCATTATCTGGAAGGTGGGAGATCTGGCAGAGTGATCTAGTGCAGGGGCCTGCAAAACACAACCCACCACTTGTGTTTGTAAGTACAGTTTTGTTGGAATGAGTCATGCCTACCCATGTGCACACTGTCTGTGGCTGCCTCTTCCTAAGGTGGTAGAATTGCACTGTTGTGATAGAGACCATAAGGCCCTTTATAAAAAGGTTTGCCGGCCCCTGCCATTATAATGTTTCTCTCTTTTTGGTCATCCATACACCTTCCTCACAACTTTTCCCAAAACATCTTCCTGGCCTACCCTCCTCCTCCCATGCCGTATTTTTCCTAGGACACGTCTCCACCGGATATATTATTCCTTCACTATCTAATGTCCCTTTCCCTTGGCAGTAAGATGCTTTCTTTACCGCTGTATCCTGGCATCCAGAAAAGCGCCTGGCACATAGTAAACACTTAATGGATATTTGTTGAATGACTGAAGAGCCACAAACCGCTTGTATTATTGCTTTGTTAACAATTAGATAAACTATTCTTTAAAGAAAACTTCAGCTTCAAAAACCTGGGCTAGGTAAGTTTTTCCTTATGTGTTAATGTTGATAAAACATTTTCAGAAACTTGTTTGTGTGCCACTTTAAATCGCTGCCCACTGCAAGTGGTCCCTCGGTCAGACTTGGGAAGCCTGGCTTGTGGTGAAGGACATGGGTGGGGTTGTCTGAGCTCCACCTCTCAGTAGATGAGCAACTTTGGGCAAATTCCACATATCCCTTCTCTCTAGATTGGGGGTGATGAAGGTCCTCTCTCACCAGGTGGCTGAGAAATTAAGTGAAACTGTAGAAGCAATTAGCACAGCACCCTGCACAGGCTCAGGGCTGGGTGATTAGAGGTGGCAGATGCACCCCACTGGGTACCATGGCCATCGCTCTCAGTGGAGCCCTTTTGGACACTGCCCTGGTTGCTGAATGGTTCCACAGCATCCTGGCAAAGCAATTTGGATTAATGGGACTATTTAGCTGTATGTGTCCAGAGATAGCATTGTTTAAAGTAACCTGTTAGAAACTTCCCCAAGGCGGCAAACTTTTACACAAAGATTGACTCTGTAATCAAAAACTGCCTGGTCTTAAAAAACATTCCAGCATTCCAAAGAGTGCAATTGCGTTAAGAAAGGGGTAGCAATGTTTGTGCCCCTGGGTGTGTCTGCCAACGAATGCAGACTGATGAACACAATTAAACTGCACCCAGGAAAATCCTTCTCTGAAGGAGGAAAGGACACAGGAGGCAGATGGCAGCTCTGGAGACACCTCCGCATGAGAGGTGGTCATGCTGTGGGGTTCCCGGCATGTGCTCTTGTGCCCCTGGGAAAACTGGCTGCCACCACCAACAGCTTCCTCTTTGCCATTCTCCACTTTCTGTTTAAGTGGTGTAATGGGCCCTGGGCCAAGGCTAGAGATTGCTGACCCGTCCAGGTGTTCGAGCCAAGTTTTGACACTGCCGGGAAAGCTTGAAGTGGCCACAGGCTAGCCAGAGGCCCACGACTTGAGCCTGGGGATGGGTTAGGGTGGTGAGGTTGATGAGATCTACAGGCAGAACTTTGAGGGAAGTTTCCAACTTGAAACTTTAGGGAGGTTGTGGTTGCATTGATTCAAGAGTAAGTGGATGTGAGAAGGACAGTGTTGCTTTAGCCCATGGTGGCCAAGAAGGCTGATCAACACTAAGGCTCTCTTCAAACAGCCTCATAACAGGAGGGGAAGGAGGGGCTGGGACAGCTCAACTACACATGGGTCCAAACTTGGCTCAACTGAAGGTGACCATCTTCTTGACTCTCATACAACTGAATTTTCTCAAAGGCATGCTCCATGTATCTCTCATTCTCTCATTCTCTCTCTCCATTTCCAATTTAGACCAAAGATATAGAGTTATGAAATATAGGAGAGAAGAGGTTGAGAATAAACACAGTGGCCACAGAGAAGGCCAGACCATGTTTTTATCTGTAATGATAATGCAGGATTTTTAGAGACCATAGTAACAACAAGAGAACCATTTCATAAGTACTTATAATAAATGCCCAGCTCTCTATTAGGCCCTGTGTTTCAGTATCTCTCATCTTCATTGTGACCTGATGATGGCGCTGTGGGGAGGGGGCTTGGCCTGGCTTCCCATATCAGGCCTCCAATTTTCTCTCCTGCCTCTTTGGTTCATGCAACTGGGTGGATGCAGTAAGCTAAGGTCTCCCTGGCCATCTCTCTCTTCTCTCTGTTCCTTCGCACAGCTCAGCACCCCAGTCCCAATGTCTAGGTGGTGGGAGGGATGAACATGAGGTCGCACGCAGGTGCCAGACCTGAGCCACTGTGCTCTAACCCGACTGTTTATCAGACAGCTCATGGAGCTGGGAGTAAGGCAGAGCTTGGGTTCCCACCTCACTGCTGTTCCCTGCGTGGCTCCTGACAGGTAACATTATCATCTCCCTCTTACAGGTGAGAAAACCAAGACTCAGAAAGACTGAATTCACTTGTCTTGAGATAATACAGATAGTAGGGGATAGAGACAGGATTAAAATCCAGGTCAGCTGACATCACATGGCCTTTCACGTGTGCTGGTGGAGTGAGTGATGATGTAGAAAATGCCAGCTATGGAGCAATCGTGCACATTTGGGGGGAGGGGACAGCAGCCATTCCTTCCTAATTCTGCTTGCTTGAGGCTAACATTTAAATAAGTGAGAATTTCATCAGGCACCACCCTTAGGCAGTTGGGGAGGGGTCTAGAAAGTCTTGGATCAAGAAAAAACGGGATTACAAAGGAATCGGAAGGCCGGGCTCTTCCAGCTAATGCAGGCAGCTGGTTCCTCCTTCTGGGCTTAGAGCAAAGCAATTTGTAAAGCCTCGATCTCTCACCAGCCAGAGAGAGCCCATCTGGTGATGGGACCATGCAGGCTACGGTGGCCACGGGGTGGGGTTTGTGCTCTTGTGTGATTGGTTTTCTCCCCCTGGGGTCAACTGCTTATGCAACATTCTGGCCCACCTCGCCAGTGAGGCAGCTGGGCAGAGCGAAGCCACCCTGCATTTGGTAGTCAATTGGGCCTGTGTTCAAATCCTGCCTTGACCTACCAAGCTCTGTGACCTTGGGCGAGTCACTCAAACCCATGGCATTTCAGTGCCCATCTCCACACCACCCCTGGGGACACTGTGAGGACTGAGCATGGCAGGACTGAAGCAGAACGTGACAGCAGCTCAGGCCGAGTGCTGGTGATCCTGGATTCTGGTTCTGATGTGCACTCCCGGTTATGGTCATTTCTCCCTCCTGGGTCCTCATCCAGATGAAGCGGATGAGGACTTAGACTGGAGAAGAATGAGTGGGGGAGCTTCGGTCCAGACCTGCCCAGTGGGAACAGTATGACCTGTCGGTGAGGAGCTCAGGCCTCCTTTTGTTTTTCCCAGGGATGAAAAAAGCATGGGTTTGAATCCTGGCTCTGATCCCCACCGGCTGTGAGACACCAGGTTAACCCCTAAACTTCCTTCAGCCTCAGTCTCTTCATCTGTAAAATGGGATGTGGTGACAGTATCTACCTTGTGGGGGTGCGGTGACATTTGATGACACATGGAAATCTCTTGGCCAGGACCCCCCCAGTGGCAGGAACTCACAAAATGCTAGCTGACATTAGCTCCTGGAACAGGGAAGATCTTGAAGGGCTTCCCCAGGCATCTACTTGGAGAATCCTCTACTGGCCATTCTCCATGCTGGACAATGACTCAGGGTGGCAACAGGGGGAGGAAGGAAATGAACATAATAATTTAAAAATCTATAGTTCCCATCTACCCACCCCATGGCTGGACCTTAACCCTATGAGGCCTCGCGCTTATCTAGGTTTCTGCTGTCATCAATGAAAAGGGGTAGAAACACCCCTCCCTTATCCCACTTGACCTTTAAAAGCATGGGGTCTTTCCAGACTGCCCTTGAGAGCAATCTTCCCAGGGAGTGAGAAGTGAGGGGGAGGCAGGGGAAGAATGACAGACTCTACAATCCCATCACCCACACTGCGGGCCACCCCGGCTCACACCCAAATTCCCAGGATGCACTTAGAGCACCTAGTGGCTCTTGGCCACTGGGGACAAGCCCCATAAATGAAGAATTTGCTCTCCAGAGAAGCAAATATGTTCAATGCACTGGGTAGGAATATGCCCAGCGTTGGAAATGTTCATCCACAGACAACATAGCTAGCAGCTGCTGAGAGGAAGGGGAACTAGGAGGAGGCAGTTAGGAAAAAATACCTACAAAATACAGTGAATGCATGGCCAGTCTGGGCTCTGGTGAGACCATCCAACTGGTAGAGGTTGGAGACATTTGTTTCTAAACTGGCAGTATCCACGCTCTCCTATTACCTTAACAGCATTGTAACTCTCTCCAGTGGAAGCATTTCTGCCCCACAACACAACAGTAAGGCCCATGAGGACAGGAGTTTTCAGTCGGTTTTGTTCACTACTCCACCTTCAGCACCAAGATCTGGGCTGCTCCATATGCTATTTGTTTATATTTAAATTAAAATCACCTCGACTTTGCCAGGCTGGTGTGGCTCAATGGTCACAGTTAGATTCCTGGTCAGGGCACATGCCTGGATTGCAAGCTTGATCCCCAGCAGGGGGCGTGCAGGAGGCAGCCCATCAATGATTCTCTCTCATCATTGATGTTTCTCCCTTCCTCTCTGAAATCAATAAAAACGTATTTTTAAAAATCAAATTGACTTTAAAATGTAGTGCCTCTGTCCCACAAAGCATGTTTCAAGCTCCCCATAGCCACATGGTGCGGGAGGCTCCTGCATTGAATGGTGGTTTTGGAACATTTCTGTTGCCACAGTCAGCTCTGTGGGACAGCTCTGGTCTGGAGCGTCACCCAGCGCCCAGTAGGCTCTCAAGGTGGTGAATGAATGAATGAATGAATGACCAACACACTCTACTCTCTGTTGGCCTAAGGATGGACATAGGACTCAAGATAAAAGCACCCAATTCTTTTCTCCAGAACTTCAATTTTTTTTTTTTTCTCAGCAGTGAAAGCATGAAAATGACAGGCAAACAGATAACTTGGCTGCGATGTACTTAAGCCACACGGTGGCATCTCGTGGGTGAAACAAACACGTCATTCCTGCCTTTTGTTCTGCCACCTTTTGCACTGATTACATGAACGCCCCCATCCTTCCAGAAACGTCCTTCCTTATCTCCGTTAGCCAAGACAGTGTTCTAAACTGATAGGACCGCTCCTGGCTTTCTGAGGTACCGGGGTGCTTCTCAACCCAGTCCTGTGAGGATTGCATGAACGCCAGCCCCACTCAGCTTGTCCAGGGACACTCTGGGTCAGCCCTCCCCTCCACGAGGCCTGGAGAGCGGTCCATCCTCAGACAGCTCAGGAGACAAAGAGCAGCCGGCCAGAGGGGACCATCTGTGCTCCCACAAAGGCAGGAGTGCGCAAGTCAAGCTGAAAAATAACAGAGCTGAGGAAATGACTATTTTGCTACGAGATGCAAACAAGACTGTTAACGGAATAATTACTGGCATTTTCCCCCAGTTCCTCATGAACAGCAGCCTGAGCGATACACCCTCTCCGACTCGAACATTCTCTGGGTGGAGCTTTCCTTAGATGGTGTCACACCAGGGTTTTGGGATCTCGAGAAAGAATAAAAGTGGTTGGATGCTGAGAATGTGGCCATCAAGGAGAGGATCACACCCAAAGACCTGGTGCTGGGGCCACAGCTTTGACTTCCTGTGAAGTACTGAAGTACATTTTCATCATAGCATTCCCCTTGCCATTTATTACTGTAATTAAAGTGATGAATGTCTGTCTCCCACCCAGGCCAGTGGTTTTCAACCCCGACTGTATTCCAGTCACCTGGAAAGCTTTAAAAAATACACACAGATTCTTGTCTCCCACAAGGAGTTTATATTCAACTGGTCTGCAGTGGAGTTCTGATGTTTTAAAGGAAGCTTCCAAGAATCAGGTGGAGCCCTGCCTTTCTCAGGGTGTCATGCTCCCACGGTGGGGACCCTGTCTGCCTGGCTGCCTGCTCTGCCTCCGGAGATGAGCAATGGTAGGTGCTCAGGAAGTGACGGCTGAATGGAGGCATGGGAGAGCATCAGCGCCACCCCAGCATGAGGCCAGAGGATGGTGTCTTTGCCAGAACGGCCTTCAGAGGGGGCTCCTGCCCCCTCCAGACATGGCTGGTGACCTAGGGCAGCACCACGCCTCCCAAGTGTGTTTTGCACTCAAGGGTGATGGCAGGCTGTACTGGGTTGAAGGGAATTCCCCCCTCCTAAAATTCACATCCCCCTGGAACCTCAGCAGGCACCGTTGTGGGAAACAGGAACTTTGTAGATGCATTAGTTAAGGTGGGGTCCTGCCGGATTAGGGTGAGCCCTAAATCCAACGACTGCTGTTCTTATGAGAAGGTCGTGTCAGGAGAGGCAGACATAAGAAAGAAGGGCCAAAGGAAGATGGAGGGAGATTGGAGTGACGCATCTACAAGTCAAGGAATGCCAGGATTGAGGGCAACCACCAGAAACTAGGAAGAGGCAAGGAAGGATTCTCTCTAGAACCTTCAGAGGGAGCATGGCCCTGCCAACACCTTGATCTCAGACTTCAGCTTCAGAGCTGTAAGAGACTACATTGCTGTGGTTTTAAGCCAGTGGTCATGTTCTCCTGCAGCTGCAGGAAACTAAGGCAGAGGCTAAGGGTACTGAGAGAGGAGTCTGGTGGGCAGAAGAGGAGTCGCAGGGCTGGTAAGTCCCCTAATGTCCTTCTCCAGATTTATTTTCCCCACTCCTCACCTCCATCGCTCTGCCCCACCTGACCTCCCTTCTCTTTAGCTCCTGGAATGTGCTGGGCTCTGCCCTGCCTCAGGGACCTTGCACATGCTGTTCCCCTTTGCCTAGTACCTCCACCCTTTTTACATAGCGAGCCCCATTTCAGGTCTTGGCTTAAACATCCCTCTCTAAAGGCATCTTCTCTCCCTTGACCACACTCCTTAGAGCAGGACCCCTTCTTATTCTCCACTGTGGCACCCTGGCATGATTTTATGAATATGGCCTCCACTTCTCCCTCAGATGGTGAGCTCCCTCAGTGAATGAGCAGGTCTTTCCTTGCTGCATCTCCCAGTACCCAGCCCAGTGCCTGGCCCTCAGCCTGTGCTCAACAAATACTCAGCAAGTGAACAGCACACCTGCTTGAGTAAATAAATGATTACAGGCTGCAAGCTGCTCCCAGGGGGGCTGGGGCCAATGCTTTCCCAAATGGCTGGGGAGAAGCTTGAGTCCGTTTTCAGGGTCTGGCTCAGCTCTGTCCTCCCGGGGGGCTCTGAGGGCCCCGGAGTGAAGCAATGAGGTCTGGCTTGGGCAGAGATGGAAGGGGTCCCGGGGGGATGTACATGAGAAAGAAGTCAGGGGTAGAATTAGAATGCGCAGGCCCTGGCGGGTTGGCGAGGTGGAGGGCACACAGGCTTCCAGCACCAGTGAACAGGCCAACGGATGGTCCGACTCAGCGAAGGGCAATGAAGAGGGGCTGATGTGGGTTGGAGAGAAGTTTCAGAGGAATCCTTTGAGAGCCTGGTCCTGTGGGGAGACAATTCCCTGTAGCTACCCTAACGTTTCTGTGGAGAGAAAGCTCCGTTGTTTCAGGAGTATATGCTCCTTAAAAAGAACAAGAAGCACCTCACACCCATTAGGAGGGTTACTGTAAAATACACGTGAAAATAACAAGCACTGGTGATGATGTGCGGATGATGGAACCCTGAGCACTGCTGGTGGGAATGTGAAGGGGTGGTGCAGTGCTGTGGAAAACAGTCTGGAAAGTCCACCAAAAAAAAAAAAGAATTACAGTGTGAGCCAGCAATCCTGCTTCTGGGTATACAGCCCAAAGGACTGAGAGCAGAGAGGCGAGGAGATATCTGCATCCACATTCTCACAGCAGCATTATTCACGTAGCCAAGACGTGTAAGCAACCCAAGTATCCACTGATGATGGGTGAACACGGAGCAAAGGTGGAATATTCCTACAATGGAATAGTATTTTTAAAAGGAAGGAATTTCTGACGTTCTACGACATGGAGGACATCATGCTAAGTGAAACAAGCCAGGCACAAAGAGACAAACACTATGCGATTCCACTTAATGAGGAACCTAGACTAGTCAAAGTCAATGAGACAGGAAGTAGAACCACGGTTGCCAGGGGGTGGGGGAGGGGCATGGGGCTTGTTTAATGCATAGAGTTTCAGTTTTCCAAGATGAAGAGCCCTGGAGATCAGTTACACAACAGTGTGAATGCACTTCGCATTACTGAACTGTACACATAAATAGTTAAGATGCTAAAGTTTGTTATGTATATTTTCCCACAATTAAAAACAAAAGGACAAAGAAGAGTGTGAATGCACAGGCTTTCACAGTCCCTTCCCGAGCCCCCAGGCTGTCCCCTTCTGCCGCCCTGCTCAGTGCTCCTGACCTGTTCCCCAAACTCTTGCCCCAGGTCACTGGGCAGTCTTGGCTCTCTGGGTTCTGTGCATCAGCCCTGCTCTGCCAGTCTCCTGGATGAGGCCGATTCGTGTAGGTGTGGGGTCCTGGTCCCCAAACAGAAGGTGGCTGGTTGCCTGGCTCTGTGTGACTGAAAGGCTAACCATCCGCCCTGCTTGGACTCAGGAAGCTCATGGTGGCTCCAGGACACCTGCCTCTGTCAGGAGGTTAGAGAGGAGAGGAGACTCTCTGGGCATAATTCTGGGGTCAGCAAGCACTCCCTTCCTCACTGGCCTCCCCACTGGAGACCCCTCTTCCCAGAGCAGCCAACATGATCCCTCCAGACTTCAAATGGGAGTACTGCCCGCTAAAACCACACTGCTCACGGGCTACGGCTTAAACCACCAACAGGTAACCTAAAGTCCCTCAGGGGACTGGCCTCGACCTACCTCACTGCTAATCAGGGACCCCTTGCTCTTTGAGTTGCAGCCACGTTAGCCTTTTTTCAGCTCCTCATACATGTGAAGGGCTGTCTTGCCACGGGGCCCTTGCCCCCGCCACCCCTTTTCCAGGAACACTCTCCTAGGACCCCTCACACTTCTGCTGGCGAACTCGTACCCCTCTTACTCATCTCAGTCACTGTGCTGCCTCCTAAGGGAGGCCATTCCAGGCCCCAGGCTAAGGAAGTCTCACTTGCAAAGTGCTCTTAGACCCCTCCTTCCTTTCCTTTAGACCACTTGTCTCACTTTGTAATGATATGTTCACTCCTGTGACTATTCTGATTAATGTCAGTCTCCACCCATTCATAACAGTGGCTGTCACATAGACAGTGCTTACTGAGGGCTGAGCACCTTACATACGTTAACTCGTGTCACCCTCGAGCAACCATATGGGTGATACTGTGCTATCTCTGTTTTACAGATGAGGGAACTAAGGTACCAAGACATTAAGTGATTTTTCTCAAGTCCAAGTTTACACGGCGACTACACAGAAGAGCTAGGATTGACCCCAGGTGGTCTGGCCTGAGTCTGCGCACTTGACCATGATGAGGAGGGCAAGGACTGGCTGTGCTATCCCTCACTGTTGAATGCCCGGTACCTAGTGAACGAATGGAGTCAGTAGGAGCCCCATCTCCCGAACTCATCTGTGGAAGTAGAGCATGGTCTTCAGCTGGCTCCCTAGGGGCCTGAGCTCTTTCCTACCCAACACACCCCAGGCCACCTTCAGAGGGGCTTGGATGGTGAAGGAAGAAAGAGGAGGAAAGGGGAAGCTTACACCTCAACCTTATCTTCCATCTTTCCATCTTCAACCCCAAATCTGTCTCAACTAATTGGAATCATGGCAAGAGGTAGGCAGAGGAGGACCAGGCTGAATGGGAAAGGTCACAGCCTCTTCTGGGTATGTCACCCCACCCTAGCCCCAGCATCACTGGGGCTCAGTCAACAAGAGTCCCAAGCACCATGCTGTATAGAATCCCATGCGATGCAGACACACCTTCTTTAACCAGATGAGGTCCTTGACTCAGGGCACATGGCACCATCCAAGCTAGCCAAGAGACAGAGTTTTTTTGGGGGGCTCTTAAGAACCCCAGGCCTATCAGTTCATGGAAGGCTAAACAAACGGTGGTATATCAACACAATGGAATAGCATTTGGCCATGAAAAGGAATGAAGTACCGATACATGCTACAACGTGAATAACCATGAAAACAGTTCCAAGTGAAAGAAGTCTGTCACACAATGTCACATCCTGTATGATTCCATTCATATGAAATACCCAACATAAGCAAACCCAGAGAGACAGATTAGTGGTTGACAGGGGCTGGTGGGGGAGGTGAGTGGGGGATGTGAATGGCGAGTGACTGCTTCATGGGTACAGGGCTTCCTAGTGGGGAGATGAAGTGATTAGGAACCAGATGGAGGTGATGGTTGCACACCATTGAGCATGTGCTAAAGGCCACTGGATCAAACAATTGGTTAATTTTATGGTCAGTGAATTTTACCTCAATGTTGAAATAAGATCCTGGTTCTGTCACTTACTGGCTACATCCTTGTGGTTTCTTAACATCTTTGTGCCT
Organism: Plecotus auritus; assembly: GCF_963455305.1. Lineage (NCBI taxonomy): Eukaryota > Metazoa > Chordata > Mammalia > Chiroptera > Vespertilionidae > Plecotus > Plecotus auritus. The sequence continues at coordinate 84,177,700 of NC_137774.1, read as the reverse complement.
TAGTTTCCCCATCTGAAAAATGGGGATACCAAAAGTATACTTCATGGAGTTCCTGTGAGGACTATGTAAAATATTTAGAAAAATGCCAGGGGGTATTAACTGCTATATATGCACTTGCTGTATTTGGTTGGCTATTGACAAAAGAATTCCATGACCCACTCAAGAAACCCTGAGCCAACTAAAGGAATGCAAAGTAAGGGAGAGGCTGACATCTGAGTATCCGTACCAGGTAATTTAATTTCCAATCCTAGGGTAACATGTTAAATATTATCAAAAGTTTGGCTTTCTTGCAAACTTTCCTAGAAGTTCTGTTTCAACACTAACCTCTTTACACTTTCTTACACAGAAGTTTTGTTTGGGAAATGAAATTTAAGACAAAACTTGTGTTAAAGGCCTCTGTGGCAGGTCTAGTACATAGTAGGTACAAAGCAAATGTTTGCTGGATGCGGGTGAGCCTCGCCTGATCAGTCACACGCAAACGCTGGTCTCTGGAGCATCGCGGAGAAGCTCAGCCACCTGCTTCCTGTCTATGAGCTGGCACTTCCTGGCGAGGCTCCACAGAACCGCTCTGAGCTCTGGGCTGGGTGGTATCTCCAGACAGTGGTTTAGGTCCTCAGTCAAGCGTAATGTAAATGTCCACATGGTGGGCCCAGGTGGGTTAGAAATAGAAGGCCCTGGGTTTAGCTGAAAATTTAAATACTATTTCCCCTGCCATATGCACACACACACACACACACTCTCTCTCTCTCTCCCTCACACACACACACACATGCACATATACCACAAACAGCATGTGAGCCCTGAAGGGGCCAAGGACACACTGAGCCCTCCTCCCTTTGTACTGGATTTAGCCCCAAGACACAGGGCCTGGTGAAGGTGGACAGTGTTACCACTGGCCTCAACTAAGCAACAGTGCAGACCGCTTCTGGTTTCATGCTTTCCTGTGGCCCATGTAACTAATGCATGCCAGAGCAATTTCCTGCCTTACAAAGTAGAATATATTGAATAAAAGCATGTCCTCTGATGATTCAAGACCTCACAGGGTCTCTGTGTTTGAAAATATCCTGTTTCATCCATGCACCGGATTTAGCACTGGCTCCAAACGCAGCCCGCGTGGGCCAGGCAGCCTGGTCAGCCCCAGAGCGGAGGACCTGAATTCCTGAACGCACTTAGCTTGCATGTTCCAAATGCAGGAATAGTCTGTACGTTCACAAATGAGGTGCTTCTGTCCTGCTTTCCCTTGAAACATTGGCCTTTACAGTCTAACACTGCTTTTCCCACTGTTGAAAGAGATGTGAACTCAAGAAATATTTCATCAGTCTTTTCACAATGAATGAAAATCCAAAAGCAATTCAGATGATGACCGAGCCCAGCCTGCAGTGCCCACACTATCCCATCGCCACACTAGTAACAGTCTGAGTCTACCAAGCACTTTCTATGTCAGGCACCGTGTTAAGCCCTTGACATGCAACATTTCCTTTCATCGTCCTAACCTCCCTATGAAATAGGCACTGAGATTGTGCTGTTTCTCAGGTAGACAAGCAGAGATGCAGAAAGCTAAAGCAGCCTTTGCTGAGCCGGTGGTGGCATAGAGTCTGTAGCTAGGCTGCATCCAGGGCCTACACAGGCTGGTGGCCAGCGAGTGTTCACCCCCTAAAAGAAGTCTGGTACCCCAGGCAGAGCTGGGCAGCGGACATGGGAGGCTACATCAAATCACAAACAGCTCGGAGTAGCCACGGCGAGCAGGCTCTGCCCTTGACTACTCCCATGTTCTCAGAGCCAGCAGAAGCTTTTGGGACACTCCCACCTTTGGAGAAGGCTCCTAAGTTTGCTCACCCTTCCTGGGATGGAAGAAGTCATGGTTTGGGAAGCTACAGATGGAGTGGCAGATGGGAAGTGAAGGCCTATCAGAGTTGCCCAGGATAAAACCATTCGTCTGCAAAATTCATATGTTTTTGTGTGGGGCAACTTTGTGAAAACAACAGCAAGAGGAAGCAGCAGTGCCTGATGCATGACGTGCCTCTGGCCACCAGGCTGGCAAAGCACAGTGGACAGAAGAACCGGGCGGGGGCGGGGGGGGCGGCGCAGGCACAGAAATGAGAGCAGAGAAAGACAGAGCGACAGAGACGCAGAGACCCAGAGCGTGAAGCTAAAAAGCTAGAAATATGATGACTCTCTTACCCGAACCCCCAAATAGGTGGGACACATGGTCTAAGGAAGGATTTCTGGGCCCCTCAGATATGAGGCTCAGCCTTACACACAACGGAATTGACTGTGGACTTTGACTGGGTGCTTTCTAAGTGCTCAACACTCTGCTGGTTGCATTGCTACAACCTGATCTCACAAAGATTGAATTTACCTCTGATGGTTTTAGTTCTGCCAGTGAAGTGGCAGAACTCAGACTCAAACCTTGGCCACCTGCCAAGAGTCGGAGCACTCATCCTCGTGGATGCTGAAATGCTAGAAATTCCGGTATCTGGGCAGAGCAGACTTTGTTAAGTGGTCATGGCTTCAACTTGCAAGTCAACAAAAAGCCTCTAGGGGCAGTCTCCAGACCTGGCATGAGTCTCCCGGGAAGGGTCAGGGGCCTGGCCACACCTAACTGATCTCAGGAGGTCTCTGGCCGAGTTCCACCATCTGATGTAGGCTGAAATGACCTCTGGGGCCTCCCCGGGAGGCCTGGAAGACAGTGTGGGAATCTTGATCCTAGCTAGTCAGACTCGGGGACAATAGGTGACCTTTACTCATGAGATTTCCTGCTGCCAGGTGGTGCAATCACACCCCTGCCCAGCCTGGAGTTTGAGGAGTGGCTATGCTCTCTAGGCAGCCTGAGGCCATCCCGCCACTCTGTGCCAGCTGACTTCCCCAGGGACCAACTTCAAGCAGAAAGAATACCAACCTTAGAGCCAGACAAAACTGGTTCTAAACCCCAGCCTGCCATGTATTCTTTATATGACCTTGGGCCTCAGCTTGCCCTTCAATAAAACAGGTTTGCTTTGAGGGCTGAAGGAAGCACCTCCCACATCAGCTGCTACACAGCAGGTTAGGATATTTCTGAACTCAGTCCTTCCTTGGAAGATGGAGGAGAATGTTCTAACTCATCTTGCCCTGTCCCTCTCTAACTCACCTCTCCTCGTTCTTTTATTACACTATCTTTCAATTTCTCTAATGCAACTAGTTCACCTCTGACCCAAGTCTTATCCAGGCTGTCCTTTCTCTCAGGAACTGGAGAGTGATTCTGCCCCTGGGGAAACAGCAACTGGAGATATTTGTGGTTGTCACAGTGCCTGGGGGTGGGGAGCACCACCAGCATCTGGTGGGTGGAGGCCGGGGATGCTGCTAAACACTCTACAGTGCCCAGGACAGCCCCTCGGCATGGAATGATCCAGCCCATTATGCCAATAGTGCCCAGGTTGGGAAATCCTAGTCTAGAATGATCTTTCTTTCTCATTTGCTTGCCAATCTTTTTTTTTTAAACCTCACCTGAAGATATGTTTATTGATTTTGGAGAGAGAGGAAGGGAGAAAGAGTATGAGAGAGAAACATCAATGGGTTGCCTCCTGCATTCGCCCCAACCAGGAATCGAACCTAAAGCCCTTTGGTGTATGGGACAATGCTCTAACCAACCGAGCCACCTGGTCAGGGCTGACAATCCCTTCTTATCCCCAGGTCTCAACTCAAAACTGCACATTCAGAGGCCTGTCTGACATCCCGATTTTGCCCCTCTTGCACTCAGACCATCTGCTGCTTCCTCTTGATAGTCCTGTCACCTTGCATGACACCTCTCTTACATGATTATCTGATTCCTTCTAGGGTACCACCAGGTAGGGGCTATGTGGCTTTTATTCACTAAATGCCCAAATGATGCCTAGCACAGTAGCTGCTTAATAAATCTTAGTGGAATGAATGTTTGAATAAGTAAATAAGTAAAAACCTGCCAGTGATGTTTTAAAATCACCTCCTTTTTTTTTAATCCTGCTATCCTACAAGCAAAAGAAAATAACCCCCATTATTTTTCTCAGGGTCAAGGGTGTCAGGTGCATTTTGCCTAAACTGAGCAAAGACTGCTTTCCCCAGATCTCCTCCAGAGTCCAGGGTCCCCTGGCAGATGATGGGATGCCTCCAAGCCCAGAACTAAAGGTGGTTCCTTTAAATAGAGGCCTTCCTTCCATGCCTGTGTCTCATCTAGATCCTCACTCAAAACCCAAACTCCTGGGCATATGTGGCCTCGATATTTAATGACTTAGGAATGACTGTTGAATATTTTAGATGTGATAATCATATTGATGTTATGTTCAAAGAGAGATGTATACTGAAATGTTTACAGATACGATTTGAAGATGCCTTGGAAATGGTTCACAGGGAGTGGGGGAGGGCAGGGGGAGAGGGGGAGAGACATGAGCACAGACATTACCAGACTGTCACGAATTGATTACAGTTGAAACCGGGCGATGTATAAGTAGGGGTTCGTTATATTAGTCTTGGCACTCTTGTGCACGTTTGAAAATTGCCCTGATAAAAGTGTGTGTGAGTTCTTTAAAGATCCCTTCATTTCTGGGAATGCTGTTGAGTGCCCTCATGGTATCAGAAGGAGGAAGACCCTCTGCTTCACACACTGTCCCCATCCCGTCCACTCATTTCTGCCTCTCAGTCTCCTCAATAAATCAGGATGGAAGACACGGTCGAGCAAAGAGCTGCCGTCTTAACAGGAAATAGACCTCAGCCCTAGTTGGTTTGGCTCAGTGGATAGAGCGTCGGCCTGCAGACTGAAGGGTCCCAGGTTCTATTCCGGCCAAGGGCACATGCCCGGGTTGGGTTTGATCCCCAGTGGGGGTCATACAGGAGGCAACCAATCAATGATTCTCTCTCATCATTGATGTTTCTCTATCTCTCACCCTCTCCCTTCCTCTCTGAAATCAATAAAAGAAATATATTTTTTAAAAAAGAAATAGACCTCATTTTCTTGCCTTTTTCCTTTGTAATCTCTCTGGAGGGGTTTTCTTTGCTTATGGTCTATTTTACGGAGCAGACCACTGTGCACAGGGACCTTCCTTGTGGCATCTCCACCACGTCGGGGCTGCAGACTGTGGGCTGCTCTATCTGCCCCACACGACTGTGGCCAAGCAGGGGGCAGGCTGAGTGGGAAGACCAAGAAAAGCTCAAAATCTGTTGTTTCATGTGAAATTTCCCAATTTAAAAATGTAGACAATCAATTTGTTTGTTAAAGTTTGATAGGAGCCAAAGCATAAAATCCAAGATACCCATGGTCCTTGGATAGCCCAAAGACACCCACACGTCTGTGATTGTACCTGAACTGTCGCACTGAACCTCCCTTCCTCCTCCCTGCCCCTCCTGGTTTAACTCTGATGTCACACCTTGTCCTCCTCTGCTCAAAACATACCAGCGGTTCCCATCTTGCTTGCGTGACTGCCAAATTCTGGAATCTCTACAATCTCACCCCAAGTTGCTCTCTGATCTTCTGTCTCTTACTACCCTATGCCTCACTTAGTCTGTTCCAGCCACACTGAGCCCCGTTGTTCCTTCGACACACCAGGTGTGTTCCCACCCCAGGGCTCAGCACCTGCTGTTCCCTGTTCCTGGACCACTTTCCCTGCCCGAGCGACTCACTCCTCTTTCCTCTTCCATTCTTCCCCGTGAGGACAGTCCTAGTTACGCTGGTTAAAATTCCAACTCTCCCCTGCGTCCTCTTGGCTTTGTTTTTCCCATGCACCATTTGACTTATTTTGTTTGTTGTCTCCCTGACTTGACTGAAAGCTCCATGTGGGGAAGGGTGACAGTCCCTTTAGTGTTTCCTCAAACAGAGCGGGAAAAACTCTGTACGCAACAAGTATCTGTTGAATGAATGAATGAATGAGTGAATGTGCAAATGATGCTCAGGCCGTGTGGATCCTATGCTGACGGATCTGTGAAGACAGCACATGAGCATACACGCTGCTCTGCACAGGAGGCAAAACGCTAAGACCAGGGAGGCCAGGAGGGAGCGGGACCTCGGCGCAGGCTGCTGGGGCCGAGGGCCGCCTTACCTGATGGGGTAGTCGGCTGCGCTGAGGTTGATAAAGAAGTCCCAGGGCCAGTCGGTCATCTCCAGCAGGTCCCGCATACTCTGGAGGTACGTGGCCAGGAGGCTGGCGCCGCCCCAGATGGTGGCCATCCGCCAGGGGGTGATGCGGACATTGCTGTACTGCCGGGCGAACTGGAGCACTTGGCGGTGCAGGTAGTTGGAGCGCTTTTTCCCAGGAGAGAAAGGGGTGACATTCAGCAGCCCAGAAGACACCCAGACATGCCCCTTGCCCCCTCTCTGTCCCTTCCCTTCTAGGTGGCAGGATTTCTGAACTTTGCCCAGTAGCTGGTTCGGGTTGGGGGCATCTTTCTACATGGCTATTCGAACATTTATTTTTGTTTAAATTTTACTTTAGCTATTTTAAGTGCAGATTCCCCAGCCCCATCCTCTGACCTACGGTTCACTAGGAGCCTGGGGCTCTGCATTTTTATACAGACTGAGGCATGTGGTCTGAGGATAGCAAGCTGTGAAATACGGCTGTATCGAAGCCTGAGGAGTATTGTGAGGAGTGGAATGTCTCCATCACCCTCTCACAGGCCTGCTAAAAGCAGATCCTTTGCCTCTTGAGTAAGGATATAATCATGTCACATCCCAGGCAAAGAGAAACCTCTGGGACAAGATAGTTCAGGGGTCAGCAAGCCTGCTGCGGGGTTTTATAAATAAAGTTTTATTGGGACACCGCCACACACATTCATCATTCATTTATGTATTGTTTATGGCTGCTTTCACACGACACCAGCAGATCTGAGTAGCTGTGACAGAGAGGGTATGGCCTTCAAGCCCAAAATCTTTATATATGGCCCTTCATAGGAAAAGTGTGCCCACTCCTGGGATAGCTCTCCTCACAGAGCAGCAGGCAGTGTACTGGGCAGTGGGACAGTGAAGAAAAGAGGGAAGAAAACCAGTATTTAACCACAGACACACACACACACACACACACACACACACACACACACACACACACACACACACATATTCGAGGAGAGGTAGCTGCTCAGCCTATTAGACTTCCCTGAAAGGGAGGCTGGCTTGAAGAGGGGCAGAGGGACCCACAGAGAAAGGCCAGCAGGAGGCGACTGGATGGGGGCTCACCTTGTCCACGTGGATGTAGTAGAAGTGGTCTTTGTGGTAGATGGCCTTGAACATGCGCTGCAGCTGCCGGGAGGCACGGCCGTGCACCACCAGGACGAAAGCGATCCGGACCGGGTTGGCCAGCATGTACTCCACAGAGTCCTCATCCCACTGGACGTTCTTGTTGGCTTTTCCTGAGAAAAACCCAAAAGATCATAGAGGTGGGTGAGGGTCAGCAGTTCCTGTTGGGGGCAGGTTCTCTGATGCTTCATCTTGTGTGACTGGGGCGGGGCACCATAGTCACATTGGGCCCTGAAACCTGATTCAGCATAACCAAGCATGTCCTGGACCCTTATGCTCTCTCCTGGTGCAATAGGAGTGGGGGGAACTTGAGGTACTTAAGTCCCAATTTCTGTCCCCAAGGAGCTTTAAAGAGCTGATGGAGACACAGGTACACATATTAAATTATCGAACAGGAGGAGATAAGAGGCATAAGGGATGCATCTCTGAACCACAGAGGAGGAGAAGTTAACTCTGAGCTGGAAAATGTAAGATACCTGTGCTGCTCTTACCCATCCAAGTCTATTCTCCTGTTTCCTCCTAAAAGCATCCATTCAAAAAAATGGTGGTGAGAACAGATAACAGGAGATCTGCCCTCTTAGCAAAATTTTAAGAGCTCTGTATAGTCTGGTTGATTATAAGCACGGTGCTGTACAGATCTTTAGAATGTATTCCTCTTGCATAGCAAAAAGTCTCAGCCAGTATTTTGAGAGGCATCACCCCCCTCCTCTATTCTCAGTCCAAATGGATGAGGAGGACCTCCCTCCATTATCAAGTTCAGGGCCATTCACAGAGTTTTGGCCTGGCCAGTTCAAACACTGCATCTCCCTGGCCATAGTTTGTATGATGCAGAGGTGAGCATGTGACCCAACCAAGCTAATTAGCCCCAAATACAGAATTCTACACTTCTGTTGAGGCAACTAGATAAGAGATGTTCATTTTTTTGGCGTACACAAAACAGGAAGATTCTAAGAGCGCTTTTGTCCCCACATGGAGGCTGCCTGAGAGGGACCAACACTGAAGCAGCACTGCCGAGTGAGGGAGAGGGCTAGAGCCTAAGGACCCGCTGGAGCTCCTACATCAGCCAGCTGGAGATCAGCCACCATAGTCACATCCTAGTTTTCTTTGCAAGCCTGGATCCTACACCAGACCCACCTGGATAAATGGTTCCAGATTTTTATTTTATTTTATTTTTTTTATCCCAGATGCAGCTCAAAGAGGCTGTTTTCCCCTGCAAACACACCAGGGGCAAGGTTTCAAGAAGAAACACAGCCACTGGATTAGTTCATTACAATTCCAGCTAGAGATCTCCCGGCTTTCTTCATCCTGATTCCCTTTGAGTCTAACCTGATTTCTTGTGGGTTTGAGGTTAATGGGACCAGAACATTGTCAGGGTATTAGTTGCATGTGTCCCAGAATGTCAACGGGGAAAGCTGAGAACTGGGAGTGTGTACCCTGGAGGTCAGGAGTTTGGGAGCCTGTCCGCTGTCACTGGAAAGCTGAATGGCTGCCAAATGAACAAGGCACCTTCTACGTTGTTCCAGAGGACAGGAGGAGATAAACATGGCTAATGTCCAAGTCGCATGGCCCAGCCTCCACGCCTACGTGATCTGCCTCCTGCAGACCTCGGTGCCTTGACTGGCAGGCCCTACTACTACTTACCTCGCCCCTGGGCCTTTTTCTATCTTTACTTGGGATGTCTGCCTCAGCACCTTTTCACGGGCTATTCTTGCTACCGGAACACCCTTTCCTTAGATCTTTACATGGCTGCATCTTCCTGTCATTAGTTCACAGATCAATAAAAGGCCACCTCACCCCGCCCCCAGCCACATGACTCTCTTTCACTTCACCCTATTTCAGTTTTCTGCATAACATTTAGCACTGTCTGAAATCATTTATACATTTACTTATTGTTTAAATATTCCACTAGAACATAAACTCCAAGAGATGAGGGACCATTTAGTCTTGTTTGTCATTAAATATACAACACTATGGCACACCATATTCTTGGTGGAAAAAAGAAGTTATAGGAGGGTACATTTGGTTCAGTGCCATAATAATAGCAATAGAGTTTATTGAGCACTGATCAGCCCTTGCCATTCATTATTTCTTGTAATCCTCATAACAACCCTGCAAGATGATATTATTTCCATTTTGCAAATGTGGAAACCACAGCTTAGAGAGGCCAAGGGATTTATTTGTTCAAGGTCACACTGCTTTAACTAGTTCAGCTGAGATTCAAACCCAGGTCTGTTTTCAGAGCCTATGCCCTTACCCACTAATATACACTACATCATCATACCCAGAATTTGGGAAAGTTTACAATTCTGCTTGATAGTTAATGAAAATACCTTTGAGTTACTGCAGGTAAATAGGCATGCATTTGAGGACTATCAGAGGCACTGCAGGGCGGATTGCTGTATCGTGTGAAAAGCTGACTCTAGTCGTCATTACGGACACATGTTTCCATCCATCCACCCACCCACCCATCCATCCATTCAGTCACCTATCCATCCATCCAAATCTAACCAATCACCCAGAAACCATTCAACAACCCATCTAGCAAAGCATTCAACAGCTTATTATGAAAAAATACCAACCATCTATTCATCTATCCATCCAACCACCCATCACCTTTAAAACCATCCATCCATCCATCCATCCATCCATCCACCCACTCATCCAGCATGCTCAAAGCAAATCATCCGTGAATCTACTCTTCAACCATCTAACTATCAACTCGTTGATCCATGCAATATTAACTTAGCCTATACCACATGCCAAGGTCTGTGCTAGGTAGTAGAAAAATAAACTTTTTTTGAGGGGGGGAGGGGAATCCTTGCTTTTGAGGAGCTCTCAGCCAACTTGGGAAAACGGAAGACAATGCTCAATTGTTTTATGATAGAAGTGTGTTCAGACTGCTCTTGGAGGCTGGGGAAGAAGGGAACAGTCTGTCTGCAGGGACAGAGGAGACCTCAGAGAGTTTAGCCCAAAGCTTCTGAGCCCATTTCTTCATGCTCTCCGGATAAGTCCTAAGGTCTTTGGCTCCTCGGCTGTTCAATCAGTAGCTATGATCCTGAGGATAATTATCCTTGTGGCTCTGGTTGAAGACAGAATGGGCAGCAACCGGGGGTGGGGTGGGGTGGGGGGGTGGGGAGGGTGTCCTCACCATCCTCTAAATCTTCTCTCCAAGCCAATCACAAGACACGGGGCTTTTGTGGTGATCATTGGCGGGGGGGTGGAGGGGGGAGGTTGGGGAGGAAAGTCTGCCTGGAGGGATCATGTCCCTTTAAACACTCATCCAACCATCCATCCATCCAATCAACCATGAAGTATCCTTAAAACCTCCCACCTGCCACTCCTGGACAAGGCCTGGAGGACAAAGACATGTAAAACATGAGCCTGTTTCCACAGATGCATTATAAATGGATTAAGGAATGTGAGAATCCAAAGTAAAAAGATAATATATGAGAAAAGCTTATATTCTCTCCCCAAGACTGCAGCCCAAAGGCGTGAACTGGCCTTCGACACACTGGGCGTGACCTCTCCTTGCCTCCCTTGGGGACCCTTTATCAAACAAAGGGAGGGACACGTAAAAGCAACAGCTACTTGTGCCACTTTTTCCCACCTGGATTTCACTGGGTGATTTTTCAAAGGTCTCACCATGGTCCGCGACACTGTATTTCATAGAAAGTCCACTCTGTAGGGGCTCCTGCTGTACTCAGATGAGACTGCTCATGCCTGCCCCCAGGTCTCTGGATAACAATGAATCTGGAGTCCTTAGCAACTGAGACTCATAGGGCCTTTGGGATCAGCCTGTGTTCTCTCCAACCACAATGTCTCTTGCCATGACTGTTTTTTTGTTTTTTTTTTACATTTATTTCAGAGAGAGGAAGGGAGAGAGGGATAGAAACATCAATGATGAGAGAGAACCATTGATCGGCTGCCTCCTGCATGCCCCACACTGGAATTGAGCCTGCAACCTGGGTATATGCCCTGACCAGGAATTGAACCATGACTTCCTAGTTCATGGGTCGATGCTCAACCACTGAGCCACGCTGGCGGGCTCTTGCCATGCTTGTTGAGTGAACAAATGAACAAGTGGATGGATGAATGCTCTGGTTCAGTGGGGCTGACCTCGCCTGCAGGCCTGCTGTGCTCCAGCCTGTGCCAGAGGCTCTGCGTCAGTGCTACTTGGCTTTGGATGGAAGGCACTCCCATGTTCTGAGGCTCAGAGAGGTGGGAGCTTTTGTTCTGGTCACACAGTGAGTGAGGCCAGAGGTGGGAGTGAAAGCTGGGAGTGGCTGAGCCCAGCACTGGCCTTGCTACCTCCAGCCTACCCTCTCCTGAAGCAAAGAGCAGGGAGACGGGAGGACTGGCATGAAGATTCTGTGCTGGTCTTTAGAGGAACTTGCATGTTGATGCTGAGAAGAGCCTTTTGCAATGTCTCTTTAGGGTTTTAGAATGTGGGGGAGGTGCACAGATGGACAGACACAAACAAGGTTGCTGCCCTCTGGAGGGGGAGGGAGCCTTGGGAAATCCAACACTCCCACTCAGCCTCCTCCATTTAAATACAGTCCCTGTGGACCAGGCGGCTGGCCTGGGGAGCAGCAAAGACAAAAGGGAATAACACCCAGAGTTGTTCTGGAGGACAACTATTTTGGGTTTTAGGGTAGGTGGGAAGGAGCAAAAATATCCAAAGAAAGGAGACACACACACACAAAGGGACAGATGGAGATGGTGATGAGAGGCAGAGAGGGGGGGGAGGGAGAGAAACAGGCAAAAAGACAGATCGATAGAAAAAGAGAGATGATGGATAGATACACAGATGATAGCAAATGAGCAGGGATAGAGATAAAGGCCACACACACATTGAGAACAAACCATGGAGACCTGAGGACAGAAAGCCCTCCCCCTTACTCCCACATATGGAGAGAGAAACATATAGAGACCTAAACAGAAACCCTGAGAAAGAAGGACATACGCAGGTATAAATAGAGACAAACATATAATCAGACACACACACAGAGACAGGAAGAGGCAGAGGGGCAGCCACATTGAAAAAGCTGGATCTATCCAACCTCAAAACATTGCAGCTGTCCTTAAAAGCAAAGGCACACCAGAGTCCCAGAATCTCAGAATTAAACAACGTCCCCAGGCCTAAGACTGCCTGCCCTGCCTCGTCTATTCTGTCCTTTACACAGCTGCCCCGAACCTCTCACCTGGCCAACTCCTGCCCTCTCAAGAGCCCAGGGATGGAGGAAGAAGTCAGGGCTCAGAGAGGTGAAGCAACTTGCCCAGGGACCCACCAAACGTGGCGGGACATCCTCAGGTTGGCTCCAGAACTCCAATTGCAATCGCTTCCATACTGGCACATAGTAGGACCTCCACACAGTTTACTGAATAAACAAGGGAGTGAATGAGTGAGTTTTCTGCCCCACCTTGCAGCAGGGTGTGGGTGGGGTGCCATTTAAGGGACTGAGGCTCCCACATGGTTCCCTTCGCCAGTTGCCAATAACCAGCTTCCTATTTTTGCTCCACATCCCTGGCTCCTGTAACGACCTTTCCGGCAAGCTGCTCTGACACAGGGGAGCTGGAAACGACAATAAACCACACCGCAGCCGTGGGCAGAGGTGCCCCTTGGCATGGGCCTCCTCCACACCCTGGCCACCATTCCTGGGACTGTGGCCCTGAAAAGCACGCGGCCTCCTACACTAGGAGTGAGATCTGCAATGGGTTGTGGCAAGATTCCAGCAAAGAGGGAACCGGGGAAATGGACTCTCGTCCTGCTGGAGGGAGCAGGAGCTGGCACGTTGTCAGAGGCGATGTGGCAACAAGTACTGCAATTTTAAATATGCATACTCCTTGACCCAGTAACTCCACCCCTAAGAATCTAAGCTAAGGGAAGGAGAAGGCTTATATGGAAGTCTCTATGTATAAGATGTCATTTTGTTCATTTATTCGTTCATTCTCTGTCTATGTCATATCATAGCAAACACAACAGAGTCCTTTCCCGAATGCTGCTTAGTCTAGTGGGGTAGAAAGCCAATACAAAAGTAGGCAAACAGAGACTACTATTGCAGTTAGTGATAAAGGCGATGGAGAGAAAGAACTTTAGCATGTAAAGGGATGGGTTCATTTGGTGACGGTGGCCAGTGGAGGGTGATGTGAAGTGGAGACACTTGAGCAAGCTCTGAATGAAGTGAGGGCATGAGTCATGTAATTATTAGGGATGGAGGAGGATTCTGGGTACCTGGCATAGCAAGTGCAAAGGTCCTGGGGCCTTGGCCTCAATAGTACTTATAATGTTCCCAAATAGGAATCAACCAAAAGCTCTTATAAACACGTATTGATATAGAACTTGTCTATAACATAGCAAGCAAAAGAGAAGTCCTAAAGTATAATCCGTAACAATTTAAAAGACATGCTCCCAAATGTTAACAGAGATTCATAGAGTGGCATGACAGTTTTTGTGTCTTCTTTATACTTTTCTGCATTATCTGCATTTTGTAAAATGGATTACTTTTATAATGAAACATAACCATAAAGGTGATGCTTATCGGTAATTCTAATACCAGCTGTTTATCGAGTGCCTGCCATGTGCTAAGTAATTTCTGTGCATGATTGTTTTTACTTCTATCCAAACCTCTATGAGAAGAGAATGATCATCATCCCATTATGTTAGGGAAGATCTGAAGCTCAGAGAAGTCCCAGTGAGGAGGAGGCTGTGCTGGGAGCGAAGTGAGCCTGTGACGTTGGAGCCCTGTCAATGCCACTGTGCTGGATCAGACTGCCCCATCTCAAAAGGAGAAAACTCGGTCCCTAGGAGAAGCGTGTCCGTTGACTTTCAGCTGCAGGACAAAAAGCAATGACGTGTGGTCAGAGCTATGCGTGCTATTACAGACTGAAACCCAAACGCTGCCCAGCTCCTAAAAAAAACTGTGAATTTAAAAATATAATCAGGTTCCTGGGGCTCAAAACAGAAAATAAGTGGAAGAACCAGAGTGACCAGAGGCAGCAGGAGACGCTGACTTCAGACAAATGTGAAAAGCCAGGTTTGTTGGGGAGAGTTTCTTTCTGCGAGGCAGGTGTGAGGGCCAAGGACAGGGAGTTGTGGAGAGCTGCGCCAGTGACTGGCTGTGCCACGTCAGGCCTGCGACCCAAACTCTGTATTCCGCAGTAGTCCTGGGTCCAGGAAGAACGATGTAATCCTTGGGCTCCGAAGTCGTAGTGAGGATGAAGGCGCTTTGCAAGGGTCAACGTGAAGCTGGCAACAACTGTGCCTGTGATACTTTGTGGGGACATGATCCAGGAGGAAAAGTGGGTGCAAGGGTTAAGATCAGGGCCTCTGGTTACGCAGATCTGTGTCAGCTTGGATTGGTGACACAAGCTCTCCAAGCCTCAGTTTTATTATCTGTAAAATCAGAATTATATCCATCACAGAATCTGCCTCACACAGACATTTATTCCCTGTAAATGTCATTGCATTTTGTGTCCAGTACTGAGCACGGCATGGCCTGTAGTAAATGCTCAATAAACAAGAGCTATCTATCTATCTATCTATCTGTCATCATCATCATCATAATCATCATCATCATCAGGGTGAGTGTCATCATTTCTATTTGGCTGTTCATCCTCAGTGATCAGATAAAGTTTGGTTTAACCACTGGGTCCAGCTACGGGGTTCCACCCCAGGGCTGCACAGGCTCCCATGGCTGAGCACAGGCTGTAGACCAGGGGTCCTCAAACTACGGCCCGCGGGCCACATGCGGCCCGCCGAGGACATTTATCCGGCCCACCGGGTGCCGCTGCCTGTCCTGCTTAGCAGCCGACTCGTCCCGGGCCTGCAGTGCACATAGGAATTTGTTCATAGTTTTTTTTTAAAACTATAGTCCGGCCCTCCAACGGTCTGAGGGACAGTGAACTGGCCTCCTATTTAAAAAGTTTGAGGACCCCTGCTAGATGCTGCTTCCAAATAAACCCCCACACCGGAATCTCCCTCAGACCACAATTAATAACACATGGGAAGCGAAGGAGCGGCTTGACTGGAATAGTTACTCTACCAACAAAGCCCTTGCTTCTATTTATACTCCAAAGGGCCTCTTGCGGCTGCGGCGAGGGGAGCTTTCTGACATGGCTCCAGATGAGAGGGCTGGTTGGGTCTTGGGAAGGGAGAGAAGTGGAAACAATATTGTGTGCAAATGGGGCTCGGGTCAGAAGCCCGAGCTGGTGCCACCAGCTCACTGCCTGCATGGAAGGCGCTGCACTGGGATTCCAGACCGGCGCCCCGCTCTGGCTTTCCACTGTGGGGACTTTGGAAAGACACTAGGATTGTCGGTTCTTCATCCATAAAGTGGATGATCACGTAGTAATTCTAGTTTTATTTTTTAAAATTTAATATATTTTTATTGATTTCAGAGAGGAAGGGAGAGGGAGAGAGAGAGAAACATTAATGATGAGAGAGAATTATTGATCGGCTGCCTCCTGCACGCCCATACCGGGGATCAAGCCTGCGGCCTAGGCACGTGCCCTTCACCAGGAATCGAACCATGACCTCCTGGTTCACAGGTCAACGCTCAACCACTGAGCCACGCCGGCGGGGCTAGTTTTATTTTGAAGGAGCCGCCATACCGATCCCATAGTAGTTGCACCATGTTGATCAAAGGGATGAACACCGAGGACAGGGTGCTGAGTGAAATAAACCAGAGCGACAAATAATGCATGAATCCACTCAGATGAGCGGTCTGAGATGGCAAAAGTCACAGAATCAGAGTGGGATAGTGGTTGCCAGGGGGTGGGGGGTAGAGGAAGTGAGGAACTGTGATCACTGGGCGTAAAGTGTCGGGCAAGCAAGACGACGAAGACGGAGGGATCTGCTGCACAGCATCGCCCGAGTCAGCCACACTGAGAACTCAGACTGCGTACAGAGGGCGGATCTCGGGTTAAGTGTCCTAACCAAAGTGCAATGACATTTACAAGGAATAGAGAGGGACGGATCATTCATTCCCTGACCTCAGTGGGCTGTGTGGTGATTCCTGATTGTGAAGGGGACAGTTTCACACCAGCGGCAGGCACGGTGCAGGGGAGCGGGATTCATGTCAGGTTCCAGGTTTTCTGTCAGACTTGACCAGAGGTGCCTTTTTCCCACCTGGAAATTTCTTTTGTTGTTGTTTTGTTAATCCTCATCCAAAGACATATAATTATCGGTAATTCTAATACCAGCTATTTATTGGAATTATCATAATGGGATGATGATAATTCTTTTCCCGTTGATTTTTTAAGAGACAGTAGAAGGGAGGAAGAGAAAGAGAGAGGGAGAGAAACACTAATGTGACAAAGACACATCGATTGGTTGCCTCCTGCACACGCATTGACCAAGTTGGGAATTGAACTTATAACCCAGGTATGTGCCCTTGGCCGGGAATCAAACCCTTGACTCTTTAGTGCATGGGCTGATGCTCTAACCACTGAACAATGTGGGCCAGGGCCTCACTGGGAAATTTCAAGGCAGATTTTTGGTCATTAGAACCAGAAAGTGCCCAGAAAGAAGCCCCTGCTCTCTGCGGGTTCATTAAAGGTGGCAGAGTGTGGCTGGGACAGCACAAAAGGTCACAATTCTGGGTTCAAACCCTGCTCCTGCTGTGAACCAGCCGTGGGACCCTGGGTGAGTCATCTCCTTCCCTGCACACTCTTCAGAGCAATGATGATGTCTAAGGCCAGCCGAGCACTTATTATGCCCTAAGCACTATGCATGCGAGGTTTCATTATTTCATTTTCCTAAGGTCTAAGGTGGCAGGTACCATGATGATAAACCCCATCTCACCGTGGCTGGGAGGTGCTGAGATGGATAGATGCTCTCTCTATAGAGTGCCCAACAGAGATAAACACTTCGGTCAGCTGGACTCCAAAACCCATGTTTTGTCTTATGAGATGAAGGAGATGAAAGTTCCAGTCTGAAATTCTAACGTGACCATGGAATTTGCAGCACTGCACTGAAAACTGTCCACCTTTGAGAGAGGGCTGGTTTTCTCCCTTCCCTTCCTGCCTTCCTTCCTCTCTTTTTTTCAGCTTTATTGAGGTATCCTACATAATAAAAGCCTAATATGCAAATTGTCCCCTCAACCTGAAAGTTCGACAAGGAGTTCGACCAGGGGGTGGGGCTGGCCGGCCCCTGGGAAGAGAGGCCCCGGCCAGCATCCGGCAGCTGCTAGGGACCCCACCTGTGCACAAATTTCGTGCACTGGGCCTATAGTGATTGACATAAAATCGGAAGGTATTTGTTTTGGTGATTTGACAATTGTGTACATTGTAAAAGGATTACCCCATTCATCTAATTCATTAGCATATCCAACACCTCACATATCTACCTTTTTTTTGGGGGGGGGGAAGTTTGTTGAGAACATTTAAGATACACTCGCTCAGTAAATTTCAATTATATAACACCATGTCGTCAACTATAGTCACCATGTTTTACATTCCATTCTCAGACCTTATTCATATCACAGCTGAAAGTTTGTACCTTTTACCGACCTCTCCCTAGTCTCCCACCCCCAGACCCAGGTAACCACTTTTCTACCCTCTGATGCTCTAACCACTGAACAATGTGGGCCAGGGCCTCACTGGGAAATTTCAAGGCAGACTTTTGGTCCAGCCATGTTGTCACCAGTGGCAGGATGTCCTTCCTCAGGGCTGAATATACTCCCTTGTTTGTATGAACCACATCAGGCTGCTTCCCTTGATGTCTGCGGTTCCCCACGAGCCAAGGTTTTATCTCTCCCAGGAAGCCGTCCTGGCTCCCAGCCTGGCACAGAGCTGAGCTCAGAGGACAGGCCTCGGTGAGTGAATGATTTATCACTGACAGATTGAGTCAGACAGCTTGGTCCAGGTTCAGGCCCTGGAGGCTGAGTGGGACCCTCAGGCCCCAGCTGTTTAACTTGATGGTCTCCACTCAACCAACGAACCAGATGGGGGCTGGGTCCCACTTTTCCTTGAGGCCTCAGGGACAGCTTGAGGACCCCTCTCAGGAGCACCTAGCCTCCCCAGGAGAAGCCTGGCGGATGGCCCAGCCATCCTCCAGCATCGGGGCTGCTGCTAACTCAGGGCCTTCACATCACCTCCAGCCCAACTTAATGAGAAGTGAGAAGATGATCAAGTAGAGATGGTGGAGCTGGGAGAGGAGGAGATGAGAACACACAGTTCCAAGGCCAGAGCTGGCCAGGCTGCACCCTCTGGGTCTCAGGAGAAACGACTGTCTTTGGTGAAGCCAGCCCTGACCCCCTTCCCCATTCCTTCTTGTGGTCCTGCCCCCTTCATCCCCCATGGGCCTTCCAAGCATCCTGCACTTCTTTTTGTAAAAAATGCTGGTGAAATACACAGACCATAAAATTTACCCTCTTATTTATTTTCAAGTGAACAGTTCCTTAATGGTAAGTAAATTCACATGTTGTGCAACCATCACCACCATCCATTTTCAGAATTTTTTCATCTGGAAACATCAAGCAGCACCTTCCCATTCTCCCTTCCCCCAGCCCCTGGCAACTACCATTGTACTTCCTATCTCTATGAACCTGGCCACTCTAGAGACCGCAAAGAAGTGGAATCGTGTAATATTGTTCTTTTGTGACTGGTTTCTTTCTCAGCACAATGTTTTCAGGGCTCATCCATGTTGCAGTTGGTGGCAGGAATTCCTTTCATTTTAAGGCTAAATAATATTCCACTGTATGTATACCCTACCTTTCCTTTGCCCATTCATCTGTTGGTGGATAGCTGGGTTGCTTCCACTTTATTGGCTCTTGCAAAGAATGCTGCTATGGACATGTGTGCAAATATCTCCTTGAGATGCTGCTTTCAATTCTTTGGGTGTATACCCAGAAGCGGAATTGCTGGATCCTAAGGTAACTATGTTTCATTTAATAATCTGTCTTGAGAAACCCATCCTACACGTCTTAACTCAGTCATTCCATGTGGGGGCTCAGCCTGGGTCTGCATCCTGGACCCACCATTGGCTCATACGTCACTTGGCTCATCTGTGCCTCAGCTTCCTCATGTGAAAGAGAGCTCATCTCCGAGGGATGCTATAAGGACCAAAAGCTATAACTTAGTCAACATGAGGTGATTCAGCTCCAAAGTGGAGGAGTCAGTTGTTGAGTTGACACGGTGTGACTCTGAGCCTTCCTCACTGCCCTGCAACTTGTTCACGGTTCCCACGGCTGAGGAGGGTGGCAAGAACCTGACCTTGAGAGTTCCAGAGCTGGGGTTCACACACATCATGTCAGAGCTCCCCAGTGGAAGGTTCCTGTGGCCCACAGACAGCAACTGGCACTGAGTCAGAGTGGGACGACGATTCCCTTTTCAGCTCTTGTCCAGTCCTCGTGGCTCAGCCCACCCAGGAAGTCTCCAGTCCGTGCACACAAACATGACCTCAATAGTGCTTGCTCATTGGACTTATTTTTCCAACAGAGACCTGCCCACAAAACGGGCACCTCCAGCAGGCCACAGGAGAACCCGCCAGCAGTGAACACCACTGTTTTGATTTCACTGAATCATTCGCATAGTTGCTGTCTCTTTATGGCAAGTGGCAGGAAGATTTCCACATACGGTAGTGATGCGAAATTACTTTTAAAATAAAACTGACTTGAATAAAAATGCAAGTGAGTAGATTACAATGAAAATATGAGAATAATAGGGCAGGTGGAATGCGGATACTGCAAAATCGTGAAGATGGGAGAAATGCAAGGGCAGCTTGGAGAATATTAATTAGACACCACAAGCATGCTTCCCAACTGGGATGTGATGAGTCTGTTAAACAAACGAGGGCAGGCCTGGTTCAGAGGGATGCCTATGCAGCCCCATATGCCTTGGGAGAACTCGTGGGTACAATGTCTGCTTTCCTGATTTCAGGGGCCTTTGCTTCAGAATTTTTTTGTTGGGAATTTTCTGGGGTAGGCTCTAGGGGGAGGGGGGGCTCTAGAGAGAGAGTGCGAGCTAGGGTTCTACAAAAAAAAAAAAATACAACACCTGCTTTTCATTTTTAACTCCAATTTGTCGATCACATAACGTTTAAGATGTTCTTCCACAGGCTCTTTACCTCATATCAACGCTATACAAGGAAGTTACCTCCATTTCAGAATAAATGTCCCAGGCTCAGAGAGGGAAAGAATCTTACCCACCGGCACAGAGCCAGGAGGCGTGGAAGAGATCAGGGTACACACAGACCTCATTTAAATGCCATGCTCCATGAGGAGACCTCCCTGTCTCCACTCAGGCTCCTGCTGCCACGCTCACTTCCAGCCAAAGCATCACATTCCCCAAGTGGCTTCTAAACCATTGTCTACTCCAGATGGGGGTTTTCAATCTCAGCACCATTGCTGTTTGGGGCCAGATAATTCTTTGTTGTGGGAAGTGAGGGCTGTCTTGCACGCTGTAGGAGGTTTAGTCACATCCCTGGCCCCTACCCTCAACACTCTGCCCGAAATATCTGCACTCATTGACAAACAGGCCCTGGGAAGAGGGGCAAAACCACTCTCAGCTGGGAAGTACTGCTCTGGAACAGAAGTCCTCAAAATGTGGTCTCTGACCGGCAACATGAGTCAGACATGCAAATTTCAGTTCCCCGCCAGACCTTCTCAATCAGAAACTTTGGGGCTGGGGGTTGGGCACTCTGTGGTTTAACAAGCCCTCCAGGTGATGCTGATGCTAGCTAATATTTAAATACTGCTGGCCTCGGCCAATAATTCTTTGTTTCTTTTTTTTTTTTTTTTTTTGAATGTAAAGGGTCAGACAGTAAGTATTTTAAACTTTTTTGGCTATAGAGTCTCTGTTGGAACTATTGGACTTGATTGTTGTAGAGGGAAACAAATAGAGACAATAAGTCAATGAATGGGTACATCTGGTTTTGATAAAACTTTATTTACAAAACAGGCAGCAGGAAGCTACCCTTGCCCCAGACCCATGGTTGGCAAACTGTGGCTCGCGAGCCACGTGCGGCTCTTTGGCCCCTTGAGTGTGGCTCTTCCACAAAATACCACTCAGCCAATAATTCTTAACCCTAGCTGCACATCAGAATCACCTGAGTATCTTTAAAAAACAAAAAAACAAACAACCCCCCCCCCCAAAAAAAAAAAACCCCACAAGCCTGGATGTGGTTCAGTGGTTGAGTATCGACCCATGAACCAAAGGGGTCACCAGTTGGATTCCCAGTCAAGGCACATGCCAGGTTGCAAGCTCAATTCCCAGAAGGAGGTAGCCAATAGATGTTTCTTTCTCTTCCATGTTTCTCTCTCTCTCTCCCTCTCCCTTCCTCTCTCTAAAAATCAATAAAAACATATTAAACAAAACAAAACCATGCCTTGGCTCCACCCCAAGAAATTCTAATTTAATTACTTGGGTGGGTGCCGGTATTGGCAATATTTTAAAGCTCCCGAAGTGATCCAATGTGCAGTCAGGGCTGAGAACCACATTCTGGATGCCTTCTTTTCTTTCCAACCACAACTTTAAAAAATGCATCTCTCAAGGTGGAGTTTTACCCAAATCTATCTCTGGGTGCTGTGTTAAATCCTCACGGCCTCCTGCTCCGCCAGAGACCGAAGGCTAGCTCTCTGGTTATTTTTCTCCCACTCTTGAGAAAATGTCTCCCTCCACCCCTGACCAAGCACTCAGGAAATTTTCCTGCTCACTGATTTTTCTCCCCTCATTCAAGTCTGGAGTTATTAAACCACAGCCCATGGCTGAAGCGTCTTATTGATTTTATTGTCGAAAGCCCTGGGATATTCTAATGATGTACTGCTCAATAAATGGAAACTGGTGGGATAGATATTGATGGCGTATGGTACATTTCGCCGCAATTCACTGGGTCCCAGTCACTTTGCCTGTTCCACATCATCTGTGGAAATGCTGTGCTTTGGCCTGCAAGTTCTTGTCCTCCTGCTGCTGTTACCTTTCCCAGGCATCAAGGGCGAAAGAGCTACTTCTGTGTGCCAGGCCCTGGGTGCGGGTTTTCAAACAGACCTTGTGTCACTTATTCTTACAGGTGACCTTTGAGGGTGCTATTGTGATCATTCCCATTTTACAGACAAGGAAGTTAAGATGCAGATCTGACCAGCTAATATACCCAGAATTGGGATTCAAATCTTTCTTCCTCATAAATGGAGGGTTTTTAACCCCCACTGTGGTATGAATTTTTGCGTTTCTCCCCACATTCGTATGTTGAAAACCTAATTCCAAGGCAATGCTATTAGGAGGTGGGACCTTTGGGAGGTGATTAGGTCATGAGGATGGAGTCTTCATAAATGGAATTAGTGCCCTTACAGAAGAGGCCTCAGAGAGCTCCCTTCCTCTTCTGTCAAGCAGGATACAGGGAGAAGGTACCAGCAGATCCAGTGTCTGGTGAGGGCCTGCTTCCTGGTTCCGATGAGGTTCAGCAGACACTGAATGTGCTGGTGCCTGGATCTTGGACTTCCAGCCTCCAGAACTGTGAGAAATGAATTTCTGTTCTTTATAAGCTACCCAGTCTGTGGCATTTTGTTGTAGCAGCCTGGACAAACTGAGACAACCCCTAAGCTAACCCATGCAAGGAAGCAACAGCTCCTATTGTACCTGAGCAACCTTTCTAATGCTTTCAGTACAGATTAATATTGCACACATTTTCTCCCCTGGCAGACAGCCATCTTGTCTTTCTCTAGAGAAAGCAGTGTTTCTCTTCAGGGACTACTGGCATTTGGGGAGAGAAAATTCTTCATTGGGTGGGGCTGTCCCATGCATTCAGGACACTTAATATCTCTAGTCCCCAAAATAGCCCTTTCCCCTTTACATTTCCCAATGCCCCCAAGGCGATCAATATAATTGTCGCTTGAGAGGTACTCATCTCACTGGGAGGCAGGAGGTTTCCTGCCAAAATGGCCTACTTCATTTTTTTGCAACATGGGTAGTTACCCATGGAAAGGCAGGATGGCAAGTGGAGAGAAGACTGGCTTAGAAATACAAGATCTGGGTTTACCAGGGGTGGGCAAACTTTTTGACTCGAGGGCCACAATGTGTTCTTAAACTGGACCGGAGGGCCGGAACAAAAGCATGGATGGAGTGTTTGTGTGAACTAATATAAATTCAAAGTAAAGGAGCGGAGGGGAGAGCAAGAGAACCCTCCGCTCTTTCGGCTCCGCAGGCCGGATATAACAGCCGAACGGGCCAGATCCGGCCCACGGGCTGTAGTTTGCCCACGGCTGGTTTAAACCATAGCTCCTCACTCACTAACTCTGTGAGTATGGACAAGCTATATCACCTAAGATTCTAGTAACTAGAATGGATGGGTACATTTACAAAACAGGCAGCAGGCAGCTACCCTTGCCCTAGACCCGTGGTCAGCAAACTGTGGCTCGTGAGCCACATGTGGCTCTTTGGCCCCTTGAGTGTGGCTCTTCCACAAAATACCACTCGGCCAATAATCTAGTTCCTCACCAGTAAAGTGAGGGCATAGGGAAGAATCCATGGAATCAGTTGCTCAGAAAAGTCCAGAGCACGGAGAGCGTGGCTCTGAACCTGGGGCGATCTTGTCCCTCCTGCCACCCATCTACGGTGGAGATGTGCTCTTTCCAAATTCCTGATCCACAGAATCCATGAGCATCACGCCATGTCGTGTTCTATGCCACTAAGTTGGGAGTGGCTTGTGACTCAGGAGTAGTAACTGGAATGGGCAATATGCCAGGCAGGCACCATCAGGGAGTGGATCACAAACTAATGTACACGCCACAAACAGCCTTGGCTTACGAGGCACAGACTCTCTGGACGGGGAAGACAAGCAATAAACACATGAACATTTCTAAGACGATTTCCATGACATGGAGAAAATTAAATGGTGGCCATCATTACTAGTACCTTAAATAATGACATGTGAGTGACTGCATTTTCTATCTCTTCTCCCCTTTCCAGCCTTATTTCTCACTGCGGAATGCTAGTGAACCTTTCCATGAAGCTATGATGTGGCTTAATGTCATCAAACCCCTGCTTCTGTTCCTGACTAGGCTGGGGTAGCCTTTCCTTTTTCAAAGATACTAATTGCTATGAACTGGATTGTGCCCCCACCCAAATACCTATAATGAAGCCCGAGTCCCCATGTGACTACATTGGAGATGGGCCTTTAGGGAGGCCATTAGGTTAGATGAGGTCATAAGGGTAGATACCTAGTCTGATGGGATTGACGCCCTTATAAGAAGAGATACCAGAGAGCCTTCTCTCTCTGCCATGGGAGGACACAGTGACAAGGTGGCCATCTGCAAGGAGGATAAGAACTCCTACCAGAACACAACCAGATGGCACTCTGATCTTAGACTTCCAGGCTCCAAAACCGTGAAAAAACAAATGATTGTTGTGGAAGACACTCAATCTGTAGTAGCTTGTTATGACAGCCTGAGCTGACTAATACACTAAAACTACGCTAGCTGGTTAAGAGGTACATTCTTTGAGCTAAGCTCTACAGGCTGAGAGATGAAACAGGGGCAGTAAATGAGGGGACATAAAGAAGGGCCAGTGTGGATGAAGCACAGAAACCAAGAAGAAGCATCGGGGAAAATGGGGATAGAAAAACAGCAACGGGGGCCCAGGTAGGGTCTTGGGCACATTTTAAAGAATTGCAATGGAAGGGAACGACAAGCTGTCACACTAGGATTGTTGCTGATGGTTGAGGGGTGAATTGCAGGCAGGACACATTTTGAAAGTGGCAGGTGGAAAGGTGTGAGAGGCATGGCTCCACAGTGCAGAGTGGAGGTCGGGTAGGAGGCAAGGAGCCCCCAGCACCCTCCAGTCTGTGGCTTGGGGTGCTGACACCTGCTCCATGCTCCACCTTTTGACCCTGAGGCTGCCATTTGCAAGTCCTCCTAAGAGTCTTCCTGTCACTTGACATTTTCATCTCTGTCCTCCTTTCTCCTCTTCTGAAGGGACTCGCAGGCTCAATAAATACTGCCATGGAAAAGCGCAGACACATCTATTCCTATTACAAATGGGGCCGTCTGAGGAGCAAACAACTCTTATTTACTTCTCAGGGTGGGCTTTTGACAACAGGTTTATTTTCCCCAACTCTCCAAGGAGTAGAAGAGCAGCACTTTAAAGTTAACAGCACATTAATTAGCGCCGAATTGGTTGGAATTTTCCTAATAAAAGTCCTCATCGTAATCACATTATGGGCCTCTTGATCATAAACCATAAACATGTTCTGCAGGTGCCTTCTTTTTAAAAACGGACATTTCCGCAAATTGTTACCCATTTGTCACGTTAATGCTGTCGTGTCACAGACGCAGACAGGAGTAATTACAACGGCTTGCATTTCTGCCACTTTACTCCGCACTGGTCACTGGCCAAGCCCTGTCCATGCATCATCTCCTTTTGTTCTTGCAGCAAATGTATGAGGTGAGTGCTGCTATCAACCCCCATTTTACAGATGGGGAAACTGAGCCACAGAGGGAGGGGTCATTTCCCCCCTGCCAAGCTCCTAGGAAGTAATGGAGCTGAAATTTGAATCCAGGCAACCCGATTCCAGAACACTGCCCCCCTGCTTCCTGAGAAGCAAGCACCATATGGGTCTCTAAGCAGAGTGGTCCTCTTGGCCGACGCATTGCTAACGAGCTGTCCAGTTTATTTCTACAGCAACGACAACAACTGTCAATCCAATACAACAATTGCGTTTGCTCCTAGAGGGCAGGGCTATGTTTTTCTTTACTTCTCCCTCCCCAGGGCCTATCCAAATGCCCAGTGACAATGTCAGGAGCACAGGGTCACCCTGAAAGACAGCAACAGGGGCCCCATGCAGGATCTTGGGCACATTCCTGTTGAAGGAGGAAACAGATATGGAAACACACAGGCAAGAGGGTTCATGGCCATGGGTAACAGGGAGCGTCTCAGGTGAACTTGGACTTGTGCTAGATCCATGCCCTGCAATGGTGAGACCTGGCCATGGGGCTATGATACCAGACAGCAGATCACAGCTCAGGGACTGCAATTTCTAGGATGAAACCAAGGAGAAGCTTATTTTTAATCATGTTTAGCTTCACTTCTGTGCCTGCTCTGGGAGTTTCTTTGAGTTCTCTGTCTTCATCGATAAGTCATGCTCATTGTAGACAATTCAACATACAGAACAATATGAAGAAGGTAGAAAGAAGAGAAAAACCCCTTGAATATTATAGCATCTAGATATCACTATTATTAAAATTTATAGTGAACATTTTCCAAATATTTTTATAGGCACATATAATATAGAATCATATACATTCTGCTGTCATATGCATTCCTTTTCAGCCATATCCCCATGACATCTTTTCCATGTCAATGAATACAGGTATTCTTTCTTTCCTTCACAGATATTCACTGAATTTCCACTATGAGCAGGCAACCTGCTAGATGCTGGGGATGCATAGAACAAGGTATATTGAATTTGTCTTCAGGGAGCTTGTAGTCTGATGGGAGGAGGGTGGGGAGAACAGACAAACACATTTTATGAAAGGTGTTTAATGCAAGGAAGGAAATGAATAGGTGCTAACTAGGAGGAGGAAGGTGGGGCCAGGGCGTCTAATATAGACAGATCTTTAGACTTTTCTGAAGAAGCAACAGTGAAGCCAAAATCTTTACCATGAGAAAGAGGGAGCCAGGTAAAGAGGATGTCATTTCAGGCACAAGGAAGGCCATGTGACAAGGTCTTGACAGGTAAAAATCTTACTTTGAAGAATGAAGAAAAGGAAGGAGGGAAAGGGCCTGTTAGGTTTTACACTTCCTTTTTCTATATTTTTGAAATGTCTATGATGTCATGACAAAAACATATTGAATACATAATTAAAGGTCATTCTGTTATTTTTTGAATGCCTCCAAAGACAGGGATCTCAGTGCCTCACACAGTAGCCAGCTGCACTTGTGGACAGTGCTGATCAGGAGCTGTATTTTCCCAAAATACGCCTGCCAGGTGTTAGCGTAGGCGGGTAGATACTAATGGGGAAGGAAGCAAAGAGGATCCGACATGGTTGAGTCTAATGGGCTGGGGAGCATGAGCTTATTTACTTTACCAACACCCTCCAGGGGATCGCAGCACTGCCCCCAAGACTAACACCCTCCCTCCTTTCACCAAGCCAGCATCTGACTGTGTTAGGTAAGCACATGCACAGCAGAAGTCAAAATGGGGCAGGGGGCGGTGCTTGACCATAGAGGCCTGTCAGTCTAACCTGGAAAAGGGATCAATTGGCTAGGGGGTGGACCCAGCCCAAGACCGGGAAATCTTGGGAAACTGATGGGTTATTTTGAAAAAGCTCGGGGTTCTTCCCAAGCCCAGGGGAACAAAGAGGAGCTTTGCGGTACGCTCAGTGACCTGCACTCACGCCGTTCGGTCACATGTTCTTTCTCCGTAACCTTGTGGCCCTAACAGCCACATAGCCGATGACCACGCAGAACCCAAATGCAGGCTCCAGGTGGGAGTCTGGGTTCAGCACAGTAAACAGATCGCAGCCAGTACACAAGCTAAGCTAGCCGGATGGTGAGGAAGGCTAAACTGGGCTGAGCTTTAATATGGCACAGAATCTTTGGACACTGGCCCTCTTTCTGGCCCTGATTTTCATGGTGGGAGGGATGTAGATGGGACACTGGGAACCCACGGGCTGCCTTCTATTTTCACCCTAATAAATCTTACCACCAGACCTCATCCTCCCTTGTGGGTCCCTGAAAATGCTTTTTCTCATTGACACCCCAAGAACCCCACTCCCATCAGCAACAAAGGTTTCACCCATAGGTCTGAATTCTGCCTTCAAAGACAGCACCACTACTTCTGCTGCCAGCCAACCTCTCACATGTGTGGGAAGTGATATTATGCAATTACTCCCCCCACCTCCCCCCCCCCACACACACAGTCCTCCAAGTCCAGGCCAAGTGTGCACCCCCAGCTTATTTCAGTTTGCTCCTACTCCTTCCAGGGTGCCTGTTCCCTTTGTCATGGTCCTTCCTGAGAGTGACTACAAGTCAAAGCCTACAGCTGACATCTCTCTTGATTAACACCCTGTACCAGCACAGCCGGAGATCATTTATAAAGAATTTTTAAGGTTTGTGAGCATGTGACGGCACAAATTCATTCATTCACTTGATAAATAATTATAAGTGCCAGCAAGAGTGCTACACCCTGGGGTACGAGGGGAGTACAGTGCTCATGAGGGTGGCTATGTCACTTATTTGAGAAGTCACTATCAAATGCTTACTCCTGGGGGGCACACTGAGGTGTCCGGCACTAGACCTGATGGGCACAATCCCTCGCCCAGCAAGTCTCTAAATGAATGTGGAATGAATAAATGGGATGCCTTGCCTTTCCCTGATAACAGGTTCATAACCATCCTTTGCCAAAGTCCCCTCACCTGTCAGGTGGACAGTTTTTGTCTCAGTTCACCTTCTACCACTCCTTGATTAACCTGCAGGAGCAAAAAGACCCTGATTGCTCAACCCTGGCTTGGAAGCCTCATTTAAGCCAGGGAGCTTCTGAGAACAGCCCTTCCTACATAAGAACCCCTATAAATGAACCAGCAGATGAAGCTCATCTCAAACATGGACTTGACTCTAGACTAGTGAGCTCCAGAAACAAGGGGAGCCGTAGCTTTTCAGACAGGATGGGGTTAAGATAAGCCTTCGAGGAGCCGGGACCGCACCACTGCAGCTATGGAAGGCCATTGACAGCGACAACAACTTAAATGAAATTAAATGCAGTCGGCTCCAAAAGGAAACACGTGTAGTGTTAATTTCATGGGTGTACCAATGTGTAAACCTAACAGATGATACTTAAATGAGAAAAGCGGAGAGATGACATTTGGTTAAATAATGCATCAGTGGGTAGAATTTGTTGAAACTGCCATTTAAAAAAACAAAAACGTGCACAACTGAAAGTTGAGCAAGCTGTCACCTGGGCCAGGCCACGTGAGGGTTCTCAATGCAGTGTGCGTGAGAGCGGCAGTGGCGGCACGGGGTGCAGGCAGTCCGGGTGAATTTAGGGGACTCGGGCCACTGGCCCTGATGACAGGGATGCCCTCCCGTTTGCCTGGGCAGACACAGTCATCTGCTTATTTTTCCACCTACCACTGAAATCTTGCCCAGGGCAGGAAAGATGTCTGTGCTTGATTAGTTCCTTTTGTTTCTTAAAAGCAACAGTTGACAAAAGATTTAAGACATGTGGAAAAAAAAAAAGACGGACTTTCCTTTCCATCTCTGTCTCCTGGCACATAGTAGGCAATCAGGCAATACATGTGAAATACACAAATAATACTGACATGCCACTGTCTTGTCTTACACCGTTACAGTGTCATGGTGGGCCTGTCATTACTCTACTGTGGTATTAGCAATAGCCTCCAATCCACACTATTCCAGACACATTGGTTTGGGGGTCCTTGTCCCTGACTACTTGCCATCACGCCTTTTCAAAGTTAACAGAAACTATTCCTTTGGTCAATAAAGCTACAGGAAGCTGATCGACTGGAAAGAAACAGGGCTCTGCTAAAGATGCTGACCCAAGAAACAATGTGTACAGTGAGCCTGCCGAGACCATAACACTGATAAAAACCAACATTTTGTTGAGCACTTACAATATGCCGGGCATGGTGTTAAGTGCCTTTTCGTTTGTTTATGCTGTTGTTTTGTTGCATTGTTTTCATTTAATCCTCACAAAGCACTGTGAAGCAGGTATGATCACTATCCTAATTTTCCAGAGGAGGAAGGACTGAGACTGAGAGAGGTCAGGTAACGTCATGGGGATCACAGAGCCAGGGGCAGAGCTGGGATTTGAACCAAGGCTAATCTGATTTCATAGCTGCTGCCCAGTTCTGCCATCAGACGTACTCTAAACCTGTTCTAGATGGCAGGTAAGGGGAGCAAGGCGACTGCTTCTCACGGAAAAGCCTCAGAGCACCAGGACCTGTATTAGGGCCACGCTAAGCTCTGCGGCAGTAACATACCCCTTCGAACACAGGGAGTGATGCTCTAAACCAGGGGTCCTCAAACTTTTTAAACAGGGGACCAGTTCACTGTCCCTCAGACCGTTCGAGGGCCAGACTATAGTTTAAAAAAAAAAAAACTATGAACAAATTCCTATGCGCACTGCGGGCCTGGGACGAGTCGGCTGCTAAGCAGGACAGGCAGCGGCACCCGGCGGGCCAGATAAATGTCCTCGGGGGGCCACATGTGGCCCACAGGCCGTAGTTTGAGGACCCCTGCTAAACCCACGCTTCTCGACTGGGGGCAACTCTGCCACCCCAGGGGACATTTGGCAATGTCAGGAGACATTTATAAGTGTCACTACTGGCATCAAATGGGTAGAGGCCAGGGATGCTGCAAAACATCCTACTATGCACTGGACAGTCCCACAGTAAGGGATTTATCCAATTCAAAGTACCAAATGCCAAGGTTCAGAAGCTCTGCTCGAAACCAGTGACTCTCAAAGATTCAATGGGGAGCTTATTAAAATGCAGATTCTTGGGCTCCTCTCCTCAAGATCACCCTCCTCACAGCGGTTTCCCTGGGGCCCCCTGGTGACTGTGATGCCCACTACCAGTGGGCCACACCCAGGGACACCTCGCTGGGGAGGAAAAATGAGAACACCCAGGGTGAGTGGGAATCATGACGAGACACTCCCCAAACGTGTCAGGGTCAGCATCAGGCAGTGTGTCAGGAAGAAAAAAAAAAAAAGCTGACACTTGTTAAGCGCCTCTCTCTGTCTCTCTCTCGCAAGCCCTGAATTGCAGGGAACATTCTAAGACGAACCTGTCAGCCAATGACAACTAAATTACTAACCTTGCCTTCTTCCGTGCCCTGGAACCCTGTCAAATACACAGCCACAGTACGGGAAGAATGCTTCCTAGAAATGTGTTCCCAGCATCAGGGAAGGTGACCCTTTTGTTGGGAAAAGAGCCTTGTGTCACATATATTTTCAGAGACACCGGAGACTTCGGGCATGGCTAGAAATAAGCCTCAGCAGAGGCAACCAAGACCAGAGCACTAGGGTAAAGAAAGTGGTGGAACCCAGTTCTGCTTTTTCCTGGACCCCTATTGGGACCTTCTTCCCAGCATCCTTTGCAGTTTCATCTGGCCAAATAGCTACGCTTGAGCCAATAAAATGCAAGTGTAAGTGACAAGCACAAGTTCTAGGCTTGACCCCTTGGATACCTCCTGCTCATGCTCCCCCAGGGCTTTTCTCCTCCCACCATCTAGATGCAGAAGAGCAGGTGATTTTGGGTGCCATGTGCTGAGGATGGTGGAGCACAAGATGCAAGGGGTCTTGGGTCACTGAATCACTACTTGGAGGAGAGCCAACCAGGAACATCCACTTTGGATGGTGTAGGATGAAGAAATAAGCCTCATTTGTGTTGGAAGCCTTATATTGGGTCTGTTTGTTGTAGCAGCTAATGTCGCCATAACTAATACACTGATTGCACATTGGGCTCTGAAGGCAGAAAGGTCTAGGGCCAGAATCTGCTAATTGTGTGACATAGAGAAGTTATAAGAACCTCTGTGAGCCTAATTTCCTCAAATGGAAAATGGAAATAAAATACTCGGGAGAATTAACCTATACATTATAATTAATGCATGTGGCATAGAGGAACCATCTAGCAACTGTGAGCTATTACACATGCTGTCATTGTTGGCCACATCCTGTAAGCAACCAGAGGATAAAGGAAAGGCAGGGTAGAGGTGCAATTGTTTAGCCATTAGCCTAAACTTTCAATATATTTCTTAAATGAACACAAGGATAAACAAACAGCTTTAGCAGCATCTCCTTCTAGGAGGATCATGCATATGTAAGTTTAATCTCCCTTCAGGGACAAGACCCATTTGTGACTCAGCTGTTTTCCTTCCCAGTCTTAGAAGAATGCCCTGTGCAAAAGATTACTCAGTCAACGCCTGCTTGTTGCCCGATTCAGGGAAGTGACTATGATTTAGAAAACATGTAGTTTATTTGAATGAATGAATGGATTTAAAATACCTGGAAAATTTATCCAATATTACATCCCAAGTACCTAGCCCAGAGTGTATACTGACTCAGTATTTACAGAATAAATGTATAATATCTTTTTTTAAAAAATATACAAGCAGACTTCATTTATTATTCTACTTCACTCAAAAACCCTGGTGCCAGTTCCTGGAACAATACTGACAAAGGGAGATGGTACATATTTATTCCTCGAAGAGAGGAAAAAGATGCCAGGAAGTGACAAATACACGTCAGCTGTAAAAAATGCACTCTGTACTTTCATCAAGCCAGGCGGGCCTCTCTCTGTGGGCTGGCTCTGTCACTCACTCTGTGCACTTGAGCAAATGGCTTAATCTCTTTGAAGTCTCCTCGACTTCTAAATCTGTAAAACGGGTGTTGCACAGACAGCTAACCATCCGTCAAAATCCATTCTCCCTTCTCTTCTATATAATTATACACGAGAAAGTGGCCGCTGGCTGGGATAGCACTTCTCTTGGCCCCTCCTGCAGCCAGGTGGATGCAGTTCCCATAATGAATAACAGGAGTGAGCAAACGTTTTCTATAAGGGGCCAGAGAGTGAACATTTTAGGCTTTGTGGGCCATATGGCTCTCTGTTGAAACTACTCCACTCTGCCATTTATAGTGTAAAAGTGGCCACAGACAAGATCTAACCAAAGGCATGTGGCTGTGTTCCAATCCAACAACTTAACAAAACAGGAGTGGGCTGGATTTAGCCCATGTGCCATAGTTGGCCAATCCCTGGTTTAGGAGAAGCTCAGCCTCCCAAATATAGTCTCTACTTTCCAGAAAGTGCTATCTGATTAGACATTCTGCCCTGCATGACCTCACGTGCCACCAATTCTTATGACACCCACATATGTATATGTATTTCTATAATTTATACATATTATAAATATGTCTGTATATATTTTTCTATAGTTTATAACTGTTCTGTGTCCTTAAAATTCTATTTCCTTTCACATCATCTCTTTCCTGACCGTTAACCATGCCCCCATGGGCTGTCATTCGCTGTTCTTTCTTCTTTACCAGGGCTGCCTCCATAATTTGCATTGCCCAGGACAAATGAAAATTTGGGGCCCCTTATCCAAAAATTATTAAGAGTTTCAAGGGAATGAAAGCAGAGCATTAAATCAAACTTAGCCTTGTGGGTGTGGGCTCGGAGTGACTGCCCAGGCTGCGCACCTGTCCAGGAAGGCAGTCCCGCTCGCTGGTGTTATCAGCCAGCCCAGAAAGTTTTGATTAACCTCTGAACAAGTCCAGAAACTTGCCACCTGCTTGCTGCCTGAAGAGTTGCGGTAATGGTTTTACACATCACAAGGAGGAGGAGAAGAAGGAAAAAAAGAAACCCAATTTTCCTTTAGTATATTACTTGTCAGACGGTGAAATGGGATATAATTATGGTGTGACATTTCCAACAGCAAATATGTTCCAGTGTAAGCAATTAACACCGGTTCCTTTGGCAGCTTAAGAAGATTACTCAGAGACTGCGGTAAGTTACAATGCCCCATGAATAATAAATAATGTGAGAATCACAACTAAGTTGCATACGAGGACCAAAGTTCAAATTTCTGGATGAAAATGGATTGGGTGCTGTTAACCCTCTGCCGACTCCATGTGGCTTAAGCAGATTTGGATCATGGGCTCTCTGGATTGATCTAAATTACTTATTTACCTTGTTCTAAGAGCATCTGCCTTCTCCCTCCCCCGTCCCCCCAATACCTGCAGGCATTTATTTAAGCTGTTGGAAATCTGCATAAGGCAGTGGGATGGATGTGACCCTCAGAGATGGACAGACTGGGGAGATGGCTTATACTGAGACCTATAATATTTGGGGGTTATCATAGTTTGATGTCTTTGCTGAAGCCCTAGGATTTAGAAGAAGTACACCTCTGTGTCTCCGTGCGCTCATCCAGAGTTGATGTAATCAAAGCTTCTTCTAACTGCCATTTTGTAGCTCCTAAGTCTCAGCAACCAAAACTGATAGAGACACCAACAGTTAGAGGTACACAGACTGTAGGGAGGTGCTCAAGGCCAGGACTGTGTGCAAAGGCTTAGGGGTAGGGTTTCTCCCCCTTGGGACTATTGACATGGTGGGCTGGGTAAGTCTCTGTTGAGGGTAAGGGCTGTCCTGTGCACTGTAGGAAGTTCAGCTGCATCTCTGGACTCTCCCCACTATATGCCAGGGACACCTCTGACTCAGTTGTGAAAACTGAAAATGTCTCCACACATTGCCAAGTTGTCACTTGGGAGAACACTAGCTTAGACAGACCTGGGTCCTCCGCTGTGTGGCCTGGAGCACATGAGTGACTTCATCTCTCTGGACCTCAGTTTCCTCACATGTAAAATGGAAAAAAGCATGACTATCTTTTGGAGATATTATAAGGATGTAGTATGATGATGCATGTAGAGTGTTTAGCTCAGGGTCTGGCATAAAATACATGTTCAATTTAAGTTAGTTCAGTCACTTACTTGATAGATAGCTGATCACAGTAAAGCCATGACAGGTGCTGGGGATGCAAAGATGCCTAAGTCACTGTCCCTGACCCACGACGGACGAGAAAAACTCTGGAGCAGTCAGACATGCAGACCAACGTCAGAGCAATGAAACACTTGCTACACAATGGAGGCACAGGGAAATGCGGGCTGAGAGTAAAGTGCCCAAATCTTGGGGATTCCTAGTGATGACACTTGAGTGATGTCAGAGTTTTCCAGACAGACACACGTGAGGAAGGGCATTCCAGGTAGAGGGAACTGCATGTGTAAAGGCATGGCGGTGTATTTGAATTCCACAGGAGAGGTGGAGAAAGAAAGGGAGCAGCAAGGGACAAGCCCGGTAGGCAGGAGGCAGGTGATGAAGGACTATGAAATGTTAATGCCAATGAGCTCATAGCAAAGCTCAGCCCAAATCTTGCTCAGTAGGAAACAGTGCAGTGATTGATTAGTAATGTCTGCTTGGGCCCTGGAAGGAAGAAGAGACCCAAGCATGCAATGTATTTCACTGGTTTTGTGAAGAATTTTCCTCAGGGGAGTGATATAAGCAGAAAAACGTTTTAAAAAACTCACTCTGGAAGTGGGTTTTTTTCTTCTTCTTTTTAAAGTAAAAATTGAAGAGTGGAGAAGTGACTGTAATAGCATAAGACAGAGATGATAAAAGCCTAATAGGAAGAGCAGGATGGTTGGGGAGAAGGTGATGGACACAAGAGATGTCCAGGAGTTAGAACTGATAATGGCCTCATGGCTTTTAGGGGGTAGAAATAATATAGAGACTCCTGGGTTTCTGGCTTGGGCAACTGGGAGGTTGGTGGTGTCATTCATTAAGGAAGAAAGTTGAGGATAACTTAGATAGTGGGTTCCTTATGGGATCCTGAGATGCCTGTGAGACCCCAGGGTAGAAATGTGACTAACGGTTGGGTATTTGGATCAGGAATCCAGATGACTGCTAAGAACCAGAGTCATTAGCTTATGCATAGCAGCCATCATCACCGGCCAATCAATTATCTACAATGCCCCCACCTCACCCCCGCAATGCCCAGAGAGAACCAACTGTGAATGAGAAAGACAGCCCCTTCTACTGGGATTCTCTCCTAATCTAGAGCTCTTCCAACTGATAGGATTAGTGAAGGAGGACAGAAGAAAGTCATTATTGAATAATCCCTTGCAAATTTCTAGTCAACCCGGCCTTCATATGATGCTTCTCATCCAGTTAGGCAATGTGGGAAGCAATGTCTTAATTTCTGACTTCATTGTGACTTGCAGGGTCACAGGCAAACCTTGTTTAATAAGGTGTCACCTAAACACTGGATGATGCATACAAAATGAGCACAGAGCAGGAGTGGGGGGATAAGGCGTGGGTGGTTGCTGCTTAGAAGATTTCCTGTTTCAAACAGCCAGTGGGTGACTTAGGATGCTGATGGCCTCCTTACTGAGGCTTCTGACTGGGAGAGAAGCCTCTTCTCCACCCACTTTGTTCTGCCCCGAACTGTGAACATTGTATGCCATCTATCTGGTGTCTGGAACTCATCTAACAATGGGACTGGTAGTACTTTTTACAATTATTACAATTTTGCATTTACTGAGTGCCCAATTCATAGCTGGCACGGTCTGTGGCATTATTTCTCATTCTTACAAAGTCCTTGGGCTGAGTAGATGGCATTCTCATTCGAAGGCCATACAGTTTGGTAGGGCTGTGGCTAGGATTCAAAGCCAAATCTGCTGGATTTCTAAATCTGGTGTCCTTCACCTATAGCATCATGCCCTTCCCAGGTGAGATTCCAGAACTACCAAGCAAACAATGGGCAATAATACCTCCTGAGCTCTAGCTAGAAAAACGCTAGCAGACCCAGCCAATCCTAGCCTAGGAGGGCCAATTTTTTGCTACCCCAGCCTGTGTTTTGACCTGGACTGGTTAAACAGGGTTGTGGTTGAAGCTAGGATCAGAACATATCAGGGAAGGGGTGATACCTCCGATCTCCATCAGGAATGTAGAGAATGTGGGCTTTGTTCCTAGGACTGAGCTGGGCCTCAGAGAGGAAGGGCTTATGCCAGGCACCTCAAACTCCAGCCCACAGAGGGGCCCCCAGTGTAAGATCAATAAGAAAGGAAGGCTGGTGGGAGCTGTGGCAAATTAGAATGAGCCGTCATCCTGTCTAACAGGGATGGTTCCTTCTAGAAGTGCCATGCTGCTGAGTTCCAGAAGGCTCCAGAAATAATGATTCTTATGTTTAATATTCCATTTAAAAAATGGTTACTAAGTTAAATTTATATAAAAAAGAAGCTGTTGGAGAGTGTACTGGTTTGAACAGCGACTCCTCAAAATTCATGTCTACTTGGAAGCTATGACCTTATTTGGAAATGGGGTCTTTCCAGATATAATTCGTTAAATTAAGATGAGGTCAGATTAAATTAGGGTGGGCCCTAAAACCAATGACTGCTTTCCTCAGAAGAAGGCCACGTGAAGACACACAGGGAAGAACACCGTGTGACAATGGAGGCAGCAATGAGAGTGATGCATCTATAAGCAAAGGAATGGTGAAGAGTACTAGGAACCTGCAGACACCCCGGGGAGAGACATGGACTCTCCTTCATATCCCCCAGGAGGAACCAGCCCTGCAGACCACCTGACTTCCCACTTCTGTTCTGCAGAACTCTCATTGCCCAGAAGGTGAACATAAATTCATGTTGTCTTAAGCCCCCTCATTTGTGGTCATTTGCTATGGAAACTAACTCAGTGAGCCATACCAAATACATCTGTCAGCGGCAAGAGCCCACTGCCCTTCCCTGGGTTAGAGGACCATGTCCTCAATCCTTTCTCTGCCCACCTGCTCTTCCAGGTCTTGATCAACTCGCTTCCTCCTTGACTTCCTCCCCACCGTGCTTTCCTCCTTCCTTCTCTGGACCAGGTCAGATTTTCCCATCTTAACACCATTTCCTGCTATTGGCCACTAGTCTTCCATGAACAGTGGAAGTTCTATCTCTGGGCTCTGGACATCCGCTGCCTGTCACTCTGCTGGAGCTGCTTCCTCCAAGGAAGCCAATGAGAAAACTGGTGACTCTCTTCTCCAGGTCTCTTTCTTCTCTGGAGCTTTGACACCATGGGGGCCACCTCCTCTTCTGGGAACCCACTGCTCCTGTGGCAGCCCTGCCCCTCCTTTCCTTGATCATCAGAGCTCTTTTTACTATTTCTCTTGGCTCAGCAGTGGCCTTTTCTTCACGCTCCGGCCCCTTAAATGTAGGTACTTCTGCCTGTTCTCTTTTATATTTTAGCTTTAAATAAGCTAATCCAGTGGCCCTCAACTGGAAGTGATTTTTGTCTCTCAGGGGACATTTACCAATGTCTGGAGACATATTTGATTGTCACAACTGGGGGAGGGTGTGGCATTACAGGCATCTAGCAGGTAGAGACCAAAGCATCCAAAGTGCACAGGATAGCCCCTAACAGTGATTGAGTCAGCCCCAACTGTCCACAGGCCACAGCTGAGAAAGTCTGAGCAGACGTAACCCCACTTTGATGTTCTAGACCAGCGGTTGCCAACCGGTGGTCTGCGGACCACTGGTGGTCTGTGAGGTCCAAAAGGTTGGTGACCGCTGCTCTAGACCATTGACCTCATGACCGGTATTTCTCCAGGAATCCTAGTCTTGAAGAATCCTGCCTTGCTTCTTGGAGATCCCCAATGTGTATTCACACTTGAAAGGCTCTGACAAGTTATATAGCGAAATTAATCTACCATTTCCTAAATGTATTTGACTACAGAAACCCTTTGATTAGGCAGTAGCCACTAACATTCTCCTGAAAGATCAACAATTGCTAACATTTTTTAGTGCTTGCTCTGTGCCAGCAGAGCCCTAGGCATGCATGCATACTCTCCCCTTCAGACCTGTGTGTAGGGCAGGCAGTGAGGTGCAGTGATGAGTGCAGGCCGAGTCAGGCAGTGGCTTTGCATCTGGGGTCAATCACACTACTGAGCCATGTCTCCTTGGTAAATCCCTTCCCTTCTCTAAGCCTCAATTTCCTCACCTTTAAATGAGAATGCATTTAGCACCCATCTCAAAGGGTGGTGAGCTCACCTTAGATAAGGCATGTAAAGGGTTTATGGTAAGTTCTCAGTAATGTTGGTTATTGATTCATTGATGATGGTGAAGATGGTGGCAGGGATGGTGGGGACAGAGCTGATGGTGGTGGTGGTGGTGGTAGTGATAGAGGTGGTCATGAAGATGATGATGCTTGTGATGATGGTGGTGGTGGAGGTAATGATGGTCTTTGGTGATGAAATGGTGATGGTAGTGTTGCTGATTGTGATGGGAATGGTGTGTTGATGGAGCTGGTGATGGTAGTGATGGAGGTGATGTGGTTGATGGCAGTGATGGTGTTGGTGATGGTGGTGGTAGCGATGGTGGTGAGGGTGAGAGTGTGCTCTGTCTAGGTTGTCCTTCCTCTTTTCTCTAAACCTGGTGAAATTATACTCACTGCTAGTGATTTAGCTCAAAGACTAGGACACTTTCATGGATTGTCTCCTTTGAGGAAACTCTTCCTCATTTCTGTTCTATACATTTTGTTATACCTCTACCACACCTCTATCTGCCATATGCCATCAGATTCCTATACCTACCTATCCCCCCTGCTCTACGGGGGCACCCCTCCCTCACCAGGCATTTGCAAAGAGTGGCCATTTAATAAATACACACTGCTATCTAATGAGGGTGGATTACTAAGGCATCAGAAATTGCCAACTTGTGGTCTCCCAACCTCAAAGAAACAGAGAACTCGAGACTCTTGCCTCCCTATTTACTTTAAGGATGCCTCAAGGCAAGCCCACCCCCAGCTGTAAGCCTCTCTGAGAATGGGGGCAGTGGCCAAAGACACGCTTCATCACAGCCCAGGCCCTGATCATCCTGCTTGAAAACAGTGAGGGCTGGTGCTGGAGCTGCACACAGCAGAAGGGCCTGGAAGAGAAGCAGCCTGGCTCCCTGCTGTCTGCCTTGCAGAGACCAGCAGAGTCGTGTGAGCAGAAGTGTAAGAAGGAAGGTGCAGGGCATGGGGGTCTCAGCATAGCAAGAGAGATGCCTCTCTTCAAAGCAGAGCGAGCAGGCTAACGCTTCCTGGGCCTGCCCAGCCTGCACACAGGTTTTATTGGTCCCACTCTCCGTTTCAAATTAAAATAGTTGTCAGTTAAGTCAAGAGACTTCAGACAAATATTCAGATTTCTTACTTCTGAAAAAAATAATGAGAAGAGTGAGCAAGCCTGAGCCTGCAATCCACATGGGAAGATAGTCTGGGGCTTCAGCTGGCACCTGTGCTATTCCATCAGCCACAGTCCCCGCCGGCCTGCTCCGGGCTGGGTGACCTCAGGCCAAGTGCTTACTCTCTCTGAATCCTAGTTTCCTCACAGGCCAAGCAAGAATGCTGATGACAGTGGCTCCTCCATACAAGCAGGACTCTACCAGGAAATGCACTGGAGTGACCCCCACATAGGAACCCGTCTCCACAGCGAAGTGAGTCCAGTGACTACCCCCATCTTGCAGAGGAGACACTTGGGATTGGAGGAATGAAGTGACCTGCCCCAGAACTCCTAGGTCACCAGTGACAGACTCTGGGGTCAAATGCAGAGGGCCTGCCTCCTGTATCCAAGTTCATCACCGCCACCCGCCCTAAGTGCTGCACTTCTGAGGCCATTCCATCCAGTGGCAAGATCCTCCCTCCGTTTTTGCTAGTACAAATCTCTGCACATCCCTCCTTCCCCGCAAATCGTAACCGCTCAGTTATGCCCTTGCCTCTCCTGCTAGGTTGTGAGCAACTCAAGGTCTTGTGATACTGATCTCTGCATAGCCAGGGCCTGGCACACCGCCATGCCCCATCACCTGTTTGCCTAATGAATAATAAATAAATGTCTAATGAATAAATAAGCCTAATGAATAAATCAGCACATGAGAAATCAATCACATCAGCTATTGGGTATGGAGTAGATAGAAACAACAACAACAAAAAATAAAAAAAATCAGCTCACTGACTACCTTCTTTTGACATTTTGAAAATCTCTCTAGGATTATTATAAATTCCACAGCAGCACTCACAGCACCCTCCACTTGGGAATCCACAAGCCACGCCATGTGATAAATGCAAAGAAAATAAACCATCTTCGCCCCTCCCCAACTCGAAAGCTCAACTCCACCACCAGGAACATGAACTCAGTGTTCTCTGGTGCAGAGCCACTGTAAATGACAGCTTAGCTCGCAGAGAAACGTCTGTCTGCAAGACTGTGTTAGTGATTATCCTTTCATAATAAAATAGATGATGCTATAGTAATGAATACGACCATAACGGTTTGCTGGCAGTTTAATCAATGCATTCCTCAACTGCAATTGAGCAAAAATAGGTAACAGAGGATCATTTGATCTCCATTTTTATTAATTTGGTACCATTTGTCTTCTGGTTATTTTAATAGTCTCTCATTATGAGGAAATGAGGAAACTCCTGGAAAAAAAAAAGTGGAGTCATCTTGCTCCATTTTATTCACTGCTTTGTTTTAGTGCGGAAAATAACTTATTTCAGTTCAGTTTGGAAATGGAAGTTCCTGAAACCTAATTAAATGTAGTTCTGGATTTCAGGGTGACGGGCGGGGGGGGGGGGGAGGGGGTAAGGAGAAGGGACCCTCCCTTATTCCAGTTATTCCAGACACATCAAATAAAGCTATTCAACTCACAAATTAAGCATGCTGAAAATGACTTCGAGTTTGTGGAGGCAAATCCCTATCATCATCAAGCTTGCTTTTTTTGAGGATCAGTTACTATGTGCTAAGCACAGTGCTGATGCTCCATAGGCCTTCTTCCCAGTCCCTCCACTGGTCCTGCAAAGAGAGGTACCAACATCCTCACTTACAAATGGGGTTCAGAGAGGTCACTGGCCTGCCCAAGGCCACACAGCTAGAAAGCAGCAGCAGCAGGCTTTCCCAAGAACCCCATCCCACAGCCTCTCAATATTCCTCATACACACAAGTGGGATCATTTGTTCTTCAGTCCTCAGAGATGTGCTGCGTCATGGTAGAAGTCACGCATCCGGGATACTGAGCGAAGGAATTATAACAAATGCTCTCACCGCAGTGCCTTAAAGAACTGTGTCTCTCTTGGTGGTAGGGCTTTCAGGCTGCAAACACGTTTGCCTGGTGCCTACACGTGTTCGCAGAAAATCTGAGGTGTTGGTAACGTTGCACCTTGAGCATCCTCCAAGTATCAACTTCTGTCCAAACCCAGTTCCTATATTTTAACCACACACATCAGCCTCCGTTACTTGATCAGAGACTGTACTGATGGGAAGGAGGAGAGAATAAAGCCATTAAGGGTGGGGAGATTCTGAGAGAAAACTGGGGAGGGCACATTAGTTGATGGGATGGTTTAATTGCTCCTCATCCTGGGAGTTCCTAAAGCTTGTCCCCACTTCCACAGTGTGCTGGAAGTGGCCACCTGTCACCCTGTCGACTGCCACTGGGCTGGAAAGGCAAAGCCCACAGGGGCCAGGCAGTGACCCGCTAAGTGAGGAGACCCTGGGATGAGACCCGGCCGAGTGGGGGGCTGCGAAGGGCAGAATCCGCGTCCCATCAAAAGGAGGTGGCATCTCTCGGCAACAGACAGATGTTGTGTGTGTGGCACTACCGGCTCCGGTGGCCAGCTCTTCCCCTTCGTTTCAAGAGAAGCTGGAAACCTGGACATTGAAACGAGGATCTCCAATTTGTAATGATTAGCAACTGATTCTAAAAATGGAAACATCCAGCAGAGGCCTGCCAGCGTGCCTGGTCCAGTCCAAGGCTAAGAGTACGCGTCAGAGGTAGAACCACCTCTGTGCATCTACTGGCCTAAATGGCTATCGGGCAGCAGGGAAGGCACCGGACTGTTTGGTAGAGTGACGGATGGGTGTTACCGACTGAAATGGAGAATGCCGAAGGAGGCTGGAAGTGGTTAGGGTGGGGGTTGAAAAGCTGGGTGGGTGGAGATGCCAGTGGTGGTGTCACTACTTTATCAGTTTCCTGGACGCCGGAGGGCGAGTGCAGGTGCAGCAGGGTGGGTCCCCTCTGAGGCCGGGAGGGAGATTCTGTTCCAGGCCTCTCCCCAGCTTCTGGTGCTTTATTGGCACTTTGTGGTGTTCTTTGGCTTGTAGATGCATCACTACAATCTCCACTTTCCCGTTCCCTGGCATTCTCCCTGAGTGTGTCTGTCTCTGTGTCCAAATTTCCCCTTTTTATAAGAGCACCGGGCATATTAGATTAGGGGCCCACGCCAGTGACCTCATCTTAACTTGATCATCTGCAAAGACTCTACTTCCAAATAAGGTCACATTCAGAGCCGCCGAGGGTTAGGGCCTCAATGTTTTCTGGGGGCAACAATGCAAACCATGATATCAACCTAGCAATTAGTGTAGGATTCTGGAACTCTGGGAAGACCCCTGATTTGGGAACCAGCGTTCAATGCAGGAAAGTAAGATAAAGAACCACCTTCTGGTGAATATCATTCGGGGATTTAAA
The DNA here is from genome assembly GCF_963455305.1 of Plecotus auritus. NCBI lineage: Eukaryota > Metazoa > Chordata > Mammalia > Chiroptera > Vespertilionidae > Plecotus > Plecotus auritus. The sequence goes on along the minus strand of NC_137774.1, from coordinate 84,134,493 downwards.
AGATTAAGATCCAAGCATCTATATAGATAAAAGAGTAAGCGACTGTCTGACTGTTCGACCTGACCGATTTATAGCTATGACGCGCAATGACCACACCAGGGGCAGATGCTCTGACCAGTAGCTATGACGCACACTGACCACCAGGGGGCAGACACTTAACGCAGGAGCTGCCGAGCTGCTGTGACTTGGCAGCTGCAGTTCTCGGGTGACTCAACCGGAACCAGAGAGGAGGGAGTCCAATTCCGGGGTGCATCACCCGAGAACCGCCCTCTCGCAATCCGGGACCCCTCGTGGGATATTGGAGAGCTGGTTTCAGCCCGATCCCTGCAGGCCAGGCCGAGGGACCCCACTGGTGCACGAATCGGTGTACCGGGCCTCTAGTGTGTAATAAAGTTCTTTGGTAATAAAGCTTAGTAATCCTCAAACATGGATTCCTAAGTGTAAATAAAAGTACACCATAAACAAACAATATCTACCATTATTTTTATTATTTGGAAGGGGTCTTAGTCAGATCTGTGTTTTTCAGTATTTTGCCCCCCACCCCCTCCTTTCTCAATCCGGAAAGAAGCTCAAAGATATACTAGGGAAATTATTCACTCTTTTTTTTTCTCCTTACAGCAGTTCCTGTCCTCCCCGCCCTCCGCCGAGCACAGCAATGTGTCCTGGCTGAAGATATCAGTGATGTTCCAGGTTTAAGATCTGTGCCCTTTGTCCTGGCAGGCAGTGAATTCGTTTTTCAGGACCTTTCTCGTGGCTTCAGGAAGTGCACGTGTAATTAAACAGAGCCAGGCTGGGTTTCAGATTAGCTGTGAAGTGTGCCTGTGGCAAAAGGTCTCTTCCTTCCTGAGAGACGCTGTGGTGTAATTAGAATCCGGAGACAGTAATCAGCAGCCTTCCTTAGCAGCATTTTTAAATGGTGACCCAATATTCATTTGGGCCCAGTTCTGTTCCCTGTGAGACCACGGCAGTGTCCATGCTGTGTGCTATCTTTTGGCAAAATTTAGGGGCTCCTATGGTGTCACTCGGATGATACTGTGTTTAGCTAGTTCTGGACAAGTTAGCTGAGAGCCCAGGTCAAAGGCAGCAGCAGACTGGTAAGTCTTTGCCCTTAATGCCACATCAGTATTAAAGCACTCCAGGTGGGAGCCAGCTCCAAACTCCTGTGAAGGTCACTGTTCATTCGTGAGCCATTCAACAAGCATTGGTTGCACATCTGTTGTGTGTCAGGCCTCCTGCCTTAAGATAGCATCTTTCCAGTAAGTGTAGGTGTATCTGGGACACAGGCTGAGGGTTTTTATGAGCTGAAATGCAAGCATCTTTTCCTCTGACTTTTCCACCCATGCCCCCCATCCCTGAGAGTCTACTGAAACCCCGAGAAGCCAGTTTCAGTCATTCCTTGTTAAATGTGTAAGTTATTCCCATTAATCAGTTTTGAAGGCAGTGGCAAATCTGGAAAGTGTTGGAACGTGCACTGGACTGAGCAGGCAGGAGCTCTGTGTCTCAGTACAGGAGTTGGCCAACTTTTTCTGTAAAGGCACAGACTGTAAATAGTTTAGGCTTTGGAGCCACGCAGTCTCTGCGGCAACTGCTCCACTCTGTTCTTGAGCTTGGAAAGCAGCCACCAACAGTACATAACCCAACGGGCGTGGTGTGGTTTTACAAAAGCAGGCTGCGCGCCCACTTGGACCGAGGATGCCTGTCTTAGAGAAGTCAGGCGACCCCGTCCTTGAGAAATCAGATGTGGGTTTTCATGACACTGGACCCAACTAAAGAAATATTCCAAGTTCCTTTCCATGGCCTACAAGGCCCTGCATGACCAGCCCCCTGCCCTCCTCTTTGTCTTCCTGGCCCACCGCACCCCCACTGCTTACTGAGCCCCAGCCATCCACTCCTCCCCATCCACTCCTCCTTTCTGTGCTTAGTCATGCCAAGCGGGCAGCTGCTTCAGGACTTTTGCACAGCTGCTCTTCCTGTTTGGAAAGTTCCACCTGAATTGGATTCCAGTTCGTTCAGAAACTAGGAAGATTTTCCCCACTTTCCTAGGCTTTTGCAAAATAGCCAAGGGGATTACATTATCTTATTTACCTTCCAACACAGGGAGCCATAATCATCCCCATTTTCCAGATGTGGTAAATGGTGAATTCTCCATTTCAGTAGGTTATAGTAACACCAGCAAGTCACTCTAATGAACGATACAGGTGTCTTCTTTCATTCCTCTCCATTCTCATCTCTACAGTCAACCAATTGCCAAATTCTGCCAAATGTGCCTCCTGAGTTGTTCTCAAATCCAACTGTTCCTCTTTCGTAATTGAACCCATTGTCATCTCTTAGCTGGACTATCTTCAAAGCATGATCATTGGACTCTCTGCCTATAGATTTCAACTCCTCTAATCTATCCATCCATCTGCCCATCTAATCCACTCATCTTTTCATCCATTCACACATCCATCTATTCACCCATCAATCTATCGATCTATCAATCCATCTGTCTATCCATATATCCATCCATCCATCCATCCATCCATCCATCCATCCATCCATCCATCCATCCATCCATCCTGGCACTTACTTTGTATTGGGCAGTGGGGGTAAGTAGTGAGTAAAAATACTGACCCTACCTTCCTGGACACTTTGGTGTAATTAGGAAAAGATATGCTAAACAAACAACCATACAAACACATGTATGTTACAAATGAGAATAAATGCTATAAAAGTAAAATTTCCCTTGAGAAAGCATAATTGGATTTAAGCTGGAATTGGATCCAAGGAATTACATGAGCTTGCCAGAAAAGACACGAGAACAGGGTTTAGACAGGGAGACCAGATGTGGAAAAGCCTTAGACTGGACTTGGCTTTCCCTAGGTGCTGCAGCATGCTGGGGCTCGCGGGGAAAGGAGGGCCAAGAGCGACAGGTGATAAGGCTGGAGAGAGAGGTAGCCTGGATCACATGGGGCCTGAAGGCCACTATAGGAGACAGATTCGCCATAGGTGCCATGGGCAGGTTTGGTGGGTTTTCAGACAAGCAAGCAATGTTCAACTACATCTCAGGAAGAACACTCTGAATGCTGAATGGACAGTCACTTGGCAGAGGAGGTGGACGATATGGCAGAGTAGATGTGAGAAGACTAGTTAAGACTATATTGGCACAATCCACATGAGACATGTTGCTCCCTGGCCAGGGAGGTTGCAGAGAAGACACAGAGGTGGACCAGTGAGACGTATTCAGAAAGTACAACAGAAAGGTCTCAATGCTGGGTGAGGTGGGAAAAGGAGAAAACTTTCTGAAGTCTCTTCAAAACCAAGCATGAGCCAGCCCCTAAGCAATGGAGCTCCTCAGAAGGGAATCCTAATCCTAATGATGATGACAGTAATAGGATAGTTAATACTGAAGGAGCACATACTCTGTATGTGCTAAGTGCTTTGTTAAATGCATCATCTCATTTAACAGAACTATGAAGTAGATGCTATCATCAGTCCCATTTTACAGATGGGAAAAGTGAGGCACAAAGAGGTTTAAATAGCACACCATAAGTTCCACAGTCAGCTCCTGGTAGGATCAGGATCCAACTCCAGAACCCCAAGGATTGGCACCCCGTGTCCCTGACCACCATGTAGGCAGCACCACTTCTGCAAGTCTCAGTTTCTCAGGATCCTGCCCAATGCACTACCAGACAGAAAACCCCAACGCAGACACTCCCCAGAGAAGAGCCTCATAGGATTCCAGATGCATAAATAAAGTCTGGAGGCTCAGCTCCACTGATCTGCTGGAGTCTTTATTGCTCTACAAATGCATTATTAATCAGCCACCTAGGCCCTCCCCATAGAGCCTTTAAATTACACTTAAATTCCTGGATAGGGTTCCATGCACCTTAATAGTGCATTTCCTGTGTTCACAGCAATAAACAAGGGGAGAGAGAGGGGCCTGGATAACCAGGTTAATTGCCCTTGGAGGTCTAGGCTGAGAAAGCAATGGCAAGCGTTCCTCTCAATTCTCTGGGTCCCGGGCTGCAAGGCTAATATAGTCTTGAAACAAACAATACTGTCAAGCCAGGATCAGGAGCCAGGAGAGCGTGGCTCCTTCATGCCTGGCCTGGCTGCTGGGGCTTTGCTTGGCCTCCAGGTCACCTTGTCAGGGCCCTCCCTCCTGGGAGCGCTGGGTATGAGTAGCAGAAAAGCCAGTTCATCCAGGTGGGGACCTACGGGCCATCAGCTGGGGCTTGCTGCTTCCTGGGGCAGCTCTTACCAACTTCCAGGTTACGACAGGGGTGACTCTTTGGGGGTCCAGTGGGGGAAGAAGTGGATTAAGTATCCTGCCTTCTGCAATTCTCTTCCCAACCTACACAGCTGGAAGGGCATAGGGGTCAGCTCATTCTGAAGCAGGGTTCAGCAAACTATGGCCCTTGAGCCAAATCCAGCCTGTCTGTCTTATAAATAACATTTTATTAGAGCACGTATTGAGTTGGATAGTTGACTAGAGAGAGACCGTATTTTTTTTTCCTAAAATTTTTAACGTCCTCACCCCAGGATATGTTTTTATTGATTTTTAGAGAGAGAGAGGAAGGGGGAGAGAGGGAGAGACACATGGATGTGAGAAACATTGATCGGTTGCCTTCCGTACATGCACTGACTGGGGTTCAAATCCGCAACCTAGGTATGTGCCCTGACAAATCCGCAACATTTGGGTGTACAGGACGATGCTCCAACCAACAGAGCCACCCAGCCAGGACAAACGGAGACCTTATTAATGCCCCGAGGAACCTAACATATGTACTATCTGGCCTTTTATGGGAAATTTGTCAATCCCTATTAGAAAGCGTAAATCAGATCTCACCACTGTTCCTGCTCAAACCCATGGATAGTGCCTTCCTACTCTAGAATAAGGGTGACACGCGCTATCCAGGCCTCAAGACCTTTCTAATGGGGACCCGGCCTCAGGCGGCCAGTCTGACCTGTACTGTCTCTGTGGAACTTGGCTGTGTGCAGCCCTGGAACAAATCACCCATCCTCGCGGATTCTATGGGAGAATGAAGCCTATTTCAGTGGTTGGAGTGAGGCTTACCTGAGGCAATGCATGTTTGCAAAGGAACTAACTTTTTACATTTAATCAGGATAAAATACATATAATATGAAATTTACCATCTTAATAATTTTTAAATATATTTTATTGATTTTTACAGAGAGGAAGGGAGAGGGATAGAGAGTTAGAAACATCGATGAGAGAGAAACATTGATCAGCTGCCTCCTGCACACTCCCCACTGGGGATGTGCCCGCAACCAAGGTACATGCCCTTGACCGGAATCGAACCTGGGACCCTTCAGTCCGCAGGCCAATGCTCTATCCACTGAGCCAAACTGGTCAGGGCCATCTCAATCATTTTTAAGAGTACTATTAAGCACATTCACACTGTTGTGCAACCAATCTCCAGAACTCTTTGTATCTTGCAGAACTGAAATGCTACCCATTAAACAATCCCCATTCTCTCCCCCCAGCCCCAGCCCCTAGCAACCACCATTCTACTTTCTGTTCCTATGAATTTGACTACTCTAGGTAACTCGTACAGGTAGAATCATACAAGCATTTGTCTTTTTGTGACTGGCTTATTTCACTTAGCATAATGTCCTTAAGGTTCATCCATGTTATAGCATGTTTGAGAGTTTCCTTCCTTTTTAAGGCATATTATTCCATTATATGAACAGACCACATTTTGCTTATCCATACATCTGTCAGTGGAAATGTGGGTTGCTTTCACCTTTTGACTCTTGTGAATAATGCTGCTAAGGACATGGCTGTACAAATATCTTTTTGAGACCTGCTTTTAATTCTTTTGTGTATAAACCCAGAACGGAAGAGCTACCTTCTAGAACCAGCCTCAGCATTAATACTTCATATGGATCAACTCATCCAGTCTCTACAAGGTATGAACTATTATTGTCATGAGAGTGACCAAAAAATTTACTACCCACACTGGGATATTTTTTTGGGGGGCGGGGGGAAGGGGTGCTGTTAGTAATGACAGTGAAAAAGCAGACACAAACTGAGACTGTTTCAGGAAAACTGGGATGTCAATCATCACCCCACTTTACAGATTAAAACAAGGCACAAAGAGGTGAAGTCACTTCCTCAAGGCCACCCAGCTAGTGTGTGGCACAGCTGGAAGTCAAACCTAGGCTGACCGACTAAGCTTTCACTGTGAACACAATTCCACGTACACAGCACATAACCAGGAAACAGCCAGTGACCAGTACTTGGTGTCTAACTGTTATTGGCTCTTCAGACTGGGAAGAGGGGCCTTCATGGGGGAAAGGGGTCAGTAAGGGCTGAGAAAGATTAAGGTGAGTTGGAGGGATTCTATGCCCAGGAATGAGACTGGGGACCAGCCACATGGAGGAGATAGTAGTCCACGGAGGGAGGCAGACACCCCATCTCAGTCACACCACCCTGGCTGGGACCACACTGGGGTTTCTAAACTAAGGCACTATGACGTTTTAGAATAAAAAATTATATTGGAATGGAAAATTATTTGAGGGCTGTTCTGTACATTGTAGAATGTTTGTCAGCATCTCTGGTCTCTACCTGCTAGAATCGAGTAGCAGCCTCCCACCCCCACCCTGGTGGTGACAGCCAAAAATGTTTCCAGCTATGGCCAATGTCCCCTAAGGGGTGGGGGTGCAATCACCCCCATCCAGAACCGAGGACCTGAAGAAAGGGCAGAATCGGAGGGATGCTCTGTTATCCCACATCAGCACTTCTCAAAGTGGGGTGTGGAGCAGCAGCTGGTAGCAATGGAACTTCCGGGGCCCCATCCCGGACCTGGATCAGCACCTCTGGGGGAGGCCCGGAAGTCTGTGCTGTAAGGAGCTCGTGTGCAAACCACTACCCTGAAGGAGACTTGCTGGGATCTCGGAAGATTAGGAACTGGAGCCGGTACTAGTCTGAAGCCTGGCCAGGGCTCCTGGGAAGAAAGCAGGTCCCTTTAGGAGAATGAGACTGAGCTGGAAGCTTCCAACATCCTGTGTGCGAATCATACTGGACAGGAGGTGCTACCGTAACTGGTACGACATTCATGCGGATAGGTAGATGGTATCTGTCAAAATTTCAAAACAGACAAGCCTTCGGAGCCACCAGTTTCATTTCTCAGGATGTTCCTAGCAGCCAGTCTCAACTCAACATCTCTAAGAGAATTAAGCGCTAATGTCCAGAGGCATCGACTATAAGCAGCAAATTAGCTTTTCTCCAATTCATCTAGAATGGTACTGCTTATGCACCATCTCTGGGGGAACTGAGAAAATAACCACTCGATATAACAAAATCCTGCGACAACCTCAATGTCCACCAGTAGGGGAATGGCCAGACTCCAGAGGAAGCCAGCCATTGCAAAGAATTATATACGCGACAGAAGACAAGGGGAAAAGAAACGCTACATAGAAAAAAAGGGAAGGATGACATAGGTCTTTATTTCCCGACAGGGATACAGGTGTCAGACCTAGATACACGTCCAAGTAAAAAACGTCCCAGAATGTATACATCAGTTTTGAGTTTTCTCATCTCCAAACCAGATTCTATATTTTTACAAGTTCCGGACTGATCATCAGTTTCTTATAATATAACTCCCCTCATAAATCAAAGTCCATTTTTGCCTGGGTTGGACTTAAAGCTCTAAACAAAAATAAAAATGTGCCTGCAGTGCTGCCCCTCAGGGGAGCCTGGTCAAGACAGACTGCCCCTTGATCTGCAGTGTCTTCTGGGCTTTTTAAATAATCAGAATGTATACTGTCCTGCTTAAATAATTGAAGACATGAATAACAGACATGCTTTCTGCATTATTTGAGCCCAGTTTTAAAAATTAAGGAAAAATCCGCTTTCCCTCCTGTCGCCCTGTCTTCTCCCCGTCTTTTCCCTTTGGCCGCTGGAAATGTCGCAGGGACAGGCTGCTGGCAGCCTCCCAGTCACTCGCCCAGGCTTCCTACTCTAACCGAGCCGCCCTCTGAGGTGAGCTGTTCATTTGCACTTTGTGGCTCATCCTCAATTCTGATTTAAGGCAACGTAATTCCTCCTCAAAAGCCTGAAGAATAAATTCGGCTGCTAATTTCGCCATTAAGAGTTTATCAAAGCGAGCACTATTTCAACGGCCTCCTAATCAATCACCATTTCCCATGTTTATCTCCTGCTCAATTTCTACCACGGGGCTCCATACACATCAATTTGCCTGATGCACTTCCTACATATGTTTTAAATTACTTGATCATTGTATAAATTTCACAGCCATTAAAAGGCTCTAATGCCAGCATGGCTGACATGGTGTTAAAAATTGGATTCAATTCCACGGGGTAATAAATTGTGACCTAAATCCAATCTCTCATGGGTGACTGAAGAATACAATGAAAAATTATTGCTTTGTCATTTTTTACACTAACCCAAATATACCCCAGCAACTCAAAACCCACAGAGAAATGGGACGCACCCACTGCTGGCTATTTTTCACCCGAGGTGGCTTTGCAGGCCAGGCCAGAGGGTCTTGGATGGGATCAGCCCCCTCCAGAACCAGGTGAATTACCTGACAGCACCAACATCCTTGCAACACAGGGGTGTAGCTCGGGGAGCAAGTTGAACTGCACAGGCTCCTTCAGCCAAAGGCGCTGCTGCTACAGGCAGCGAAGCCAGTGCTTAAGCACTTTGCCGCTGGCACCGAGCCTCTGAGCTCAGAGCCTGGCGGTGCCGCTGAGATGTGTGCTTTTAGGCAGATCTCCTCCCTCTCTGAGCATCATTTTCCTGAATACAGAGCTGTTGTCAGAATAAATGACCTAATATGGCTAAAACGCTCAGGATGGTCCCTGGCATTTAGCAATCCCTAGGTAAAGTTTAAACATCAGGATTTAAGAGCAGGGAACTTTGTAGAGGCCTCAGCTCCCTGTTCTACTGGGTCTCAGGGAAGGAGGGTAATGAATAGCTAGAGAAAGGTGTTAACATTTCCTCTGCGTTTCCCTTTATCTCCGGAGAAACTCCATTATTCATTCAACACATGCCGACTGCACATTTAGTACGGGCGCCACATAGCAGAGAGGCTAAAACGTGGGTTCTGAAGTCAGGCAGAACCGGGTTTGGGTCCAAGGTGTGCCACCTGCGAATGTGACCCGGGGCAAGCTACTTGACCTCTCCAACCCTCAGGTTCCCCACCTGTAAAATGGAGTGAGGAAACACCCTTTTCTCTGGGGCTTTGGGGAAGGCTCGAAGACCTCACGCATGGGAAGTGCTGAGCTTTGCACCTGGCATTTAGGAAGTGCCTACAATACGTGAGCTCTCCATCTCAGGCTCTGTGCGGGGCTGCAGGTTCCATGGTGAACACACACAGACAAACCTTAGTGGGGGCTACAAACAACTCTGGTATCTCCAGTACGATGGGAAGTGTGCTCCGGTGGGGGGTGGGTAAGGTGATTTGGGGGTTCACAGTCTGGCACCTCATGGAGACTTGGGGAGGTGGAGTGTGGGGAAGGAATCACAGAAGACTTCCAGGAGGAAGTGATGCTGAAAGGAATTCCTAACCTTAACTGCCAAATAACTTGAGAGAGGAGAAAAGGCAAGCTGGTTTCACTGGTTCATGCAAAAGGAGGGACTGGCTAGGAAGAACTGTAGATGAAATTTAGCATTTTCATCTATTGGCCGCTTACAGGGCCAGCCCTGGGCTGCCTCTTTCTGCACAAGGTCTCTGTTTTGGGGACCCTGAGTGGCTGACACATAACCAGCTGCACCCAAAGGAAGGAATGCCTCAGAAGGCCAGACCGTTATCCTCTTGCCACTCGCTACCCCATCCTGGGGCAGTTCTGGGCAAGACACTCATGGAAGCTGAGAAAAGCATCAAAACTTCCCTCCATGGAAGGGGACCACCCTGCCCACCCTGGAGGCTTCCAGAATCGTAATAACCTGCTGCTGATTTGTAACATGTGGTTGGTAAATTTTTCTGGCTGAATAGAGGGAATAACTTAAGCATTCTCAAATACAGTATTCTACTCAGCAACCTGAGGAGGCAGGAGAGACATCTAACGGCGCATTTTACAGGTAAGAAGTGAGGTTTAGAGAAAGCAAGTGCCTTGTCTGAGAGTTTTGCAGGTGACACAGTGGTCCTAATTGGCATCAGCTCAGCAAATGTGAAAGGGCAGGTGCCTCTGCTCCATTCCTGCTCAAGGCAAAGACACAGGCCATCTAAAGCCAGTGACCTGCAGAATTGAAATCTGGCTAGGAGGAAGACAGGCTGGCCCTATTGCTCAGATTCAGAGCTCCCCTAGTTCCTCAACCACCCCACACCTGCTCCTACCTCAGGGCCTTTGCACAGATGCACCCCAGACCAGAATGTTCCCCCTCCTACCCTTCCCCTAGTTAACTCCTCCCACCCTTCATCTCTCAGCCCAACTAAAATCCGACACGTGTCTGCAGAAGCGAAGGTCACTGTTGCAATTCCGCATTTATTTTGGATTCATGGGCTTCTCCGCCCAGGTGTAATAGGCTGCAAGCTCCACAGGACAGGGATTCTGTCTGCTTTCCTCCCAAGTGAATCCTCCAAACATAGTGCCTGGCATAGATGGCAGGCGCTGGCTGGATAAGTGCTGAATGAATGAGTGGTGATGGGAGTTGGGACAGTCCCCAGGTGATGGCTGTGCTTTGCAGAGAGACTTCTAAATGCTCCCTTCCCATCACTTCACCCAGCACGCACAGGTCTCTGCATAGCTCCTGGGGGTGGGGGTAGCCAATGAAGCTCAAAACAACTGTGCCATCTCCTTATGCCAGGAGAGTACGATCGAGACCTATAACGTCCAAGTACTGGCTATGCAGAAATGAGTAAGCATCTGATGGGTGGGTGTTTTCTTCAGGCCCCATGTGCAACCTGAGAGCAAGTTGGCTCTATGGAAAACAGATAAGCCCGCTCACTCCCGCCTTGCCAGGCCCCTGCAGTACACCAGTGGGCTCCTCACCGCTCTCCCTGCTGCTTCCTCGCCCCGATAGTCTCGTGTCAACACAACAACCAGGGGACCGATCCTCTGAAACATGTCAGACCAGAACCCTTCACCCCCAAATCCCTCCAGTTGCTCTCCCACCTCACCCAGATAAAAACCAAATCTCTACTGGTCTGTAAGGCCCGGTCTGCTGCTCCAGCCACGTGGCCTCCTTGCTGGTCCCCACTCATTCCCACAACACCCTCGTTCCTTCCTGCTTTAGTCTTCTCCATCTGACATAAGACACTTTTTAGTTTTATGTGTCAACTACCCATGTTCCTCTTCCAGAACATAAACTCCAGGAAGACAGTTCTGTCTGTTTTGTTCATTTTGTTCAGTGCCTGGCACAGAGTAGGCTCTCATTAAATATTGGTTGAATGAATGAATGAATGAATGAACTCTGTATGTCCAAAGACTAGAACCATTCCATTTTGGAACAGCTCAGATTCCTAGCACATTTTCCCACTAGACCAAATCCATCTCTGAGTACCTTGCATCCACATCTCTCCTTAGGCCACTCAGAAATGGCCCCTCTGACTTCCTCTCTTTCCCTTCATGTGTATGGCAATTTGTCTTTCCTGTTTGTTGTGAGCCCCCCCTCTCTCCCAGGATGGTGAGCTCTGTGAGGTGGGGTCTTCTATCTTGTTCATCGGATCCCAGTACTTTGCACATGCTTGGCACGGGGGTAGCTGCTCGACAGGCATTTGTTGAATGGATGAAACAAATTAAATATATGTAAGAATGCTAAGGGGAAGAATGACGTTCATGTTCATTATGAGTTTCCGCAGGCATCCATGGGGTTCTCCTACTTTCTCCCTGAGGTGCAAAAAAAGCAAGAGAATGTCACATCAGGGGTTCCTTGCTCACTGAGCAGCAGAGATACTAGTAGCGTGTCTACCACGGTGCCAGAGGAGAATAGTGATTTTGCTCTGACTTATTAAAAAAGGAACTTGCCGATGGTGGCACCTGAATTAGTAATCCCCAATTGCCTGTGACATTCCTGGCTATGCAGGCTGGCCTGTCAGTGTCCCCACCTGCTGTGGGAGAGAGGGAGGGGGCTGTGCTCAGGGGAGGGTCATCGGGGGAGGAATGGGTGCAGGTATCTACAAGCTCCAGAACTGGGCCAACATCCAGGCTCCACCCAGCCAGCCAGAAACTCCGGAGAGTCACTCCTTTCCCCAAAGCCTCCTTCTAGCCTCGGACAAAAGGGAAGCTGATTAGCCAGGCTCTCCGCCAAGCTGCTCCAAGCAGTGTGGTCCATAAATGCGTGGTTATAAACACACTCCCAGTTCCCCAGGCCATATGTGTCATTGTGAGCACATAGAAGGGGGGAAAAAAATCCACCTAACCATGATCTGCTGGTCTCAAACACACTTGGCTTGGGAGTGCTTATTTGTGCCTGAAGTTTCAGAAAGGGCGTGCCCAGAGGCCGGCCGGGAAGGGCATTAAAGATTTTCATCTCCTTCCTGCGCCTAAACCTTTCTGCTCTGCTCTCAGGCATGGCAGCGAGGGCACACACACCCTAATGACAAGTGTGGAAGTGAACGGCAGGACTACGCAGCTGGCGGAACACTCCTGGGGAAGGAGAGAGGGTGGAGGGGGAGGTGGGAGGGAGATGCAGGGGGCAATTTATGACAATTCCTATAACTACATATTTAGCTTTCTAAAAGCCCTGTGGGTGGCAGCTGCCTTTCTTTATGATTCCAAGACTGGGAGGGGGAACCACCCCTGTGCTGTAGCAGGAAAAGGCTACATGGACTTGGCCTGTTGGGACTCACTTCCCAATGGGAGGTCTAAGGGGACTGTTGGCCATGCTGCCTGGCATAGACAAGGAGCTCAATAAATGCAGTATCAGGCTGGAGTGGTCTTTGTGCCCCAAAGAAACCCCAGAGCCGAGAACACCCACGGATGGTCACCCCATCCGATCCACCGGCCATTGCCTATAGCTTTTACCTACTGTCACGCCCTCTCACTGGGACCACTGCAAGAACCTCCCCACAATGTCCTTGTGTCTACTCCTTCCTTAAAGCTGCCTCAGATCAGAAGTGGGGCTGCTGAGTCGCATGGTGCCTCTCATTAGGGCAGAGGCTCCGTGGAGGCCCCCACCCATCTTCCATTAATGAGCCTGTGCCCTGAGCTGTGCAGGGAGAGGCCCTGTGGGACAAGGCATCCTCTGCTTGTGTTCACTGCTATGTCCCCAGGTCCTGGAATAAGGGTGGACCGTCATAACCACGCTGACCGCTTTGGTGCTGCTATGAGCTAAGCACGGTTTTTACATGTTTAAATGTTTGAAAAACATCAAAAGAATAAGGTTTCATGACACATGAACATTATGTGCAATTCAAATTTGGCACCATCAATAACAGTTTTATTGGAACGCAGCCTCACTGGTCATGTACTGTGTACCGTGTGCGCTGCTTTCATGCAGAGCTGAATAGTTGAGACGGAGACCATACCGCCCGCAAAGCCTATCTACTACCCGGCCCTTTGCAGAGACGGTCTGTGGAGCCCTGGCCTTGGCCACGCAATGAGGCCTGCTGACTTTCCTGGACCCACCACGCTCAGTCCTTCTCCTTCCTAGAAGCCCACGAAGCACCTCTGGGACCAGTTTTGTCGGACCCCGAGGAACCATTTCTGCAAACCTCCTCTGTGCTGGGCTTTGTGCTTCCCCAGCAGGAGACGGAAACAGTCCGAGCGGGTCCTCTGTAAAGCTGGCCTTTGGAAAGCAGGCCAGCCCTGCCCACTTGGCCTAGCCCCACACAGATCAATTTGGCCTCAGCACACCACGCCTATTAGCGTGGCACCTTTTAGCTTGTCACAGCTGTTCCCTCATTTCCTCATCATGAGTGATACAGCAAAAGATCTGGGAGAAAGCTCTGTCTCTGGCCGACAAATGGGGAAACCAAGGCACATGCTCTGGGGCACTCAGAGTGGCTGGGCTGGCATCCACGTCTCCATATCCCTCCCTCCATACCAGGCTGCCAGCCACACTTTCATGCTACTCGTGCTGTGTAGTCACCCCGCTGCCCCCAGTGTGTAGAGATGTGCAGGAGACAGCCCTTCCGCAGCTGGCGGTGCCATCTGCCAGTCTCTCTCTGCAGCGACAGCCAGCTCTCCGCAGCCACCTCCGTCCAGAGCCCATTTGTCCAGAGCCTCTGGCCTCATGCAAAGGCTGCTGGGTAAAGACACGGACAGTTGCCTTTCTATCAGAAACCCCCTTTCTGTCCACCCTCACTCTGACCCTGAGCCGGCTTCCCCCTGTCCTGTGCGAAAGCTTGCAGCCCTGCAGCCAGCCAGCTGATTCAGAGTCCTTGCTCACCGCTCACTGGAGAACTGCCGCCTCTTCAGCTGCTCAGCCCCGAGCTCCCACTAAGGTGACAGCCACCTCTTCCCAGCCCACTGCTTTCTCCACAACTTCTCACATTGCTCATCTCGCATTCTTCACCTGGCATCGGGGCTGCCGTCACAGTTTCAGCTGGCACAGAGAAGGGTGAAGAGGGGCGGGAGGGACCAGGATAACCAGTGGGACCTTTCTTGGCATATTTCAGCTCGAGATGGAGGGAGCTTCCTAATGTGTTCCAAAGGTAATGAGGCAGAAGAAGTTGCATTACCTAGCTCCTGGCACCAGCATGCCTCTTATGGTTGAACAGTCTTTATTAGGAAAGATACTTATTGGGAAAGCCACCTCTGTCCCTCACGCGGGTCAGTGTGTCCCCTGTGGTCAGGGCGTCAGGGGGAGGTGTGGTCTGGGAAGGCTTCCCAGAGGAGGTGGCATTTAGGGCTACAATCTGGAGTAAAAAGAGGTGATAGCCAGAGAAGGTGGGATGGAGTGGGGGGCGGAGCACTATGAGGGAATGCCTGAGGCACATGGGGCCACATCTGAAGAACAGAGCCAGAGAGATGGGGCTAGGTCAGTGGTCGGCAAACTGCGGCTCGCGAGCCACATATGGCTCGCAAGCCGCGGTTTGCCGCTCTGTTGACTAATGAGTTTGCCGACCACTGGGATAGGGGCTCAATCACAAGGAACAACAACAGCCTGTAATTATTGGAATCGAGAGTCTAGGTCAGTGGTCGGTAAACTCATTAGTCAACAGAGCGGCAAACCGCGGCTCGCGAGCCACAGTTTGCCGACCACTGGGCTAGGCAATGGGAGGTCACCACTGCAGCAGGCCTTCTTCTCTTCTCTTCTCCACGTCCCCCTCATGTATACTGCTAACCTCACTGCTAGACAGCCAGACACATCTGCTTTACTTGAGCCCCCTCTACACCAAGCATTTTATATGTATGATCCCATTTCAGCCACAGTCCTATGAGGATAAGGTATGAGGATTTGTGTCCATTTTACAGATGAGGAAGCTGAGGCACTGGGAGGGTAGGGCCGCACAGCTAGTAAATGCAGAACCGGGATTCAAAACCCAGGGCCTGAAGATATCTGGATGGAAAAGCCAGGCCTCCATTGCCTTTCCAGCTGACATGGTTTCATTTCCATGAACCACTGGGAGGTCCAGCTGGTGTGACTGAAGGCCCTCAGGTGACTGTGGAGCCCAAGGAAGGGACAGGAGGCCCAGACAACTGTGGGAGCTAGGGGGGTGCAGAGCTGCCTGGGTGTAGAATGGGGGCGGGGTGGCAGCTTGGCTGCTACAGTGAGCACAGGGGCTCTGGGAGGAATGAGGGCCTGCATTTGGATTGGAAATAAGCCCACCTGGGGCCACCCTGCCCAACCTCACTACATCTCACGCTAGGGGTTGTTAATGGACGGTCTGCAGATCCCTCCTTTCCTGGTGAAAGCCATCACCATTCTTTTTCTGGGAGGCAGAGAGTGAAGTGGCCAAGTCACAAACACAAGCACTGTGTTCACAGGAAGCAAACCATCTCCTGGGCTTCTAGACTCTTACTTTTCCCCAAGTGGTGCTGGGCAAGGGAACAGGAGGCGCTGGGGGTGGGAGGAGCAGCAATCCTTTACAAAAGTCAACATTTAAAATCTATTTTCTTGCCTCAGCCAGTTTAACTCATTGGCTAGACTCGCAGGGGTCCTCAAACTTTTTAAACAGGGGGCCAGTTCACCGTTCCTCAGACCATTGGAGGGCCGGACTATAGTTTAAAAAAAAAAACTATGAACAAATTCCTATGCGCACTGCGGGCCCGGGACGAGTCGGCTGCTAAGCAGGACAGGCAGCGACACCCGGCAGGCTGGATAAATGTCCTCGGCGGGTCACATGTGGCCCGCGGGCCGTAGTTTGAAGACGCCTGGAGAGCATTGGCCGTGGACTGAAGGGTTCTGGGTTCGATTGCCTACCTCAGTTGTAGGTTTGATCCCCGGACCTGGTTGGGGCGTGTGCAGGAGGCAACCAATCAATGTGTCTCTCTCATATCAATGTTTCTCTCTGTGTCTCTTCCCCTCCCTTCCACTCTCTCTAAAAATCAATGGGAAAATATCCTTGGGTGAGGAGTAACAAAATAAATAAATAAATAAAATAAAATCTATTTTCTTTCTTCTGAAATTTTCAGTCCTCAGGCCAAGAGGAATTGCTTCCTTAATTATATTCAACTTCTGGCATCATATTGGCTGAAGTTTGGGCGACGCTGAACTCAGCAAACCGACAAGCACAGTGCGTACATCTGTGTATGCACGCGTGTGCGTTATGTATATTTATGCATGTGTTACATTTCTCTCCCCTCCCACTGTCACTTCTTCATTTAGCAGGAAATAAAAGGACCACTGGGCTGGAGCTCAAATCCTTCCTAAGCAGAGGCAAATCTGGGTGTCACAGTTTCCAGAAAGGGAACACAATCTCCGTATGGGGTGTAATTACATCTTAGCTTTCTGCAGAAGAATAGTTTATGGCTTAAATGCTATTAATTGTAAGCCGTTTTGTTCCACGGGAACTTGTTCATTGATAACTATCCAATTAGGGTTATTTTGCAATTAGTCTATTCACACTAAATTTATTGCAAAAGGGGAGGCTGTGGTGCAGCAAATTAAAGCATTGCCGGGGCTGGGTGTGCAATGGCTCTTAAATGCCAATCTTATTAACAGTCCCGGAGGCTGTGCCACCTTGGCTGATGCAGCAAAGGCCACAGGGAACCCCCAGCAAATTCACACTGAAAAACCAAACTAGGGATGACTCAGTATGACCCAGAGAAGCATGGGAACCCTTGGCCTCCACTGGGGACATCCCCCATTTCTCCCCATTAATGCCCGCTCTTCTTCTTGCAACTAACTGATGACAGAGAGATGCAGTCTGCAGGCTGTAGGACATCCCTGAGAGTTGGCAATCTGAGCTAAAGTAGGAGCTTTAGCCTCCGGAAGATGGAGAGGCTCTGGAAAAGGATGCACACTCTCAAACCTGAGTTCTAAGCCCATCTACTTAGCTGTGCTCCTCTGGCCAAGTATTCAATCTCTCTAAGCCTCAGTTTCTTCATCAGCAAAATGGGTTGATAACAGATCTACCCCACAGGCCAGTGTGAGGATTCATTGCAATATAAGGTAGGAACAGTGTCCAATATATTAGTACAATAGTACCCCCTTATCCAAGACCCCCAGTGGATGCCTGAAACTGCAGAGTACTGAACCCTATCTATGTATGTTCTTTCCTATACATACAGACTTATGGTAAAGTTTAACTTATGAATTAGGCACAGTAAGAGACTAACAACAACAATAAAATAGAATAATTATAACAATGTAATAAAGGTTATGTGAATGCGGTATTATTAAGTAAAATAAAAGTAACTTGGACACAAGGTATACCAGGACAGTAGCTCTGATGACCCAGATGGCCACTGAGTGACTAATGGGTGGGAGCATATATAGTGAGGACGTGCTGCACAGAGGGGTGGCTCACGTCCTGGGTGGGATGTATGGGGCCAGCGTGAGATTTCATCATGCTACTCAGAACGGCGCACAATTTAAAACTCATGAATTTCTGGACTTTTCCATTATTTCCACTATTTTCAGACCTTGGTTGACTACAGGTAACTGAAACCTCGGAAAGCGGAAACGTGGAAAACTCAAAAAACACAGATGACCTTGAGTAAAATGTTGGAGTTGTCCCCACTGCACCTCACCCAGGGGGCACCTGGAGAGCTGGCCATGCATCCTTCTAGGCCTCTCTGTGCCCTTGACACACGGGGCTGCTCCCAACCTCGTCCCAATCCTTCATTCTGGGACCAGCAGTCAATAGAAAGGCTCCCGTCTGAAAAGAGGAGGCCTGGATTCTAGCTCAAGTTCAGCCCCTGGTTCAGTGGGTGAGTCTGGGTAAGTCTCCTTCCCTCCATGGGCCTCGCATTCCCATCTGTCCAGTGAATATCAGCACTGAGCTTTCTCTAGCCTGCTGTTCCTTGGGAGCCATTCTCACCACACATCTCCCTTCTGCATCCAGAGAGATGCAGGGACACAGTAGCTGCTCAGAAGAGGGAGGCCGCTTGGCAAAGTCTTGCCTGGCTTCTGGGTCCACCACTGTCAGGGGGACCGAAAGCCTCCGCCTCCCCACCCCACGCCTGGATCAGCTCTGCGGCTGGCTTTCCTGATGCTCTGACTTCTGTCTCAACACAGCGCCTCTGTTAGAGCTCTGACCTCTCACAGCAAGAGCTCTGGTTCATCACTGGTCACCAGCACACAGAAGAGTGTCCAGCTCAGGGCAGGGGGAGAGAGAGAGAGAGAGACAGGGAGGGGGAGGGAGGAATAGAAAATGAGGAAGAAAGAAAATAGGAAGAAAATGAGGAAAATTTAGGAAGGAGGGAGGGAAGGAAGGAAGGAATTTTAGGTGGAGGAAAATGGGAAGGTTGATTTTCAGAGCCTCCAAAGTCAATGCAACCAATTAGAAACCTTTCAGATCATATTCGATTACAATAATATCCGCGTCAATTTTAATCCTGATATTCTGCTGAGACAGAAAACCAACTCTGTCGGCACAGTCACCTCGCCTTCTGCAGCTTCCACATGAGCCTGACTTCACTGTATTTCTTCCTTTGCCATGAAGGCACCTGGTTAAAGCTATAACTAAAGGTAATATGATTCTGAAATACTTTTCCGTGGGAAACTTCAGAATTCAGGGGTACCAAAGAAGTCAGGTCTTGTGACCCGATTTGGGGTTTGAAAACCAGGGTGGCCATTCTCAGCAGGTCTGAGAGTGTGAGCAGAAGAGGGCTGGGAAGGAGGGAGAGTTGGAGAGGAGGCGCCTCTCCCGGCCTTGCCTCAGGGCCTGCAGCTTACCTTCTAGCGGGCAGAAGCGAGTCACCTTCTCGGGCATCAGCAGCCCCAGCTTGTGGCGGCAGTAGGTCTCCCCGATCTCCTGGCGGCAATGCTTGGACTTGGAGCGGGACAGGGCAGAGATGGCCTCCTTGCCCGAGATGTCGCACTTGGGGGGCTGGTCATACTTAATCTCAGGGGAGCTGCCCCCGCTTTTTCTGGCATGGAGCTGTCGGGGGGCCTCCTTCCCACGGCTACTGTTCCCTGCGGCTCTCTCGCCGGGAGGCAGCACCTCGTTGGCGCCTTTGCCTGGGAAGGAGTGTCCCTTCCCCTTCTCCTGCTCCAGCTTCCTTTTCAAAAGCTCCTTCTGCCTGCTCAGGGGCTTCTTCGCCAGCTCAGGCTGGTGCTTCTGCTTCTGAGTCCTCGGGGCGAAGTTGCTGTTGTCCACATTCTCAAAATCTTTGGGGACCGAGTTCTCGTTGTTGCTGTCTGTCCGCACTTTCTCTTTGGGCCGGTGAGAGAAGTAGCCGTCCTGGAGGAGACAGGAAAGAGACACGGAAGAGAAACTTTACTGAGCGATCACGCTACGTAGGCTGGCCCTTGGAGGGGCACAGAGGTGTGGGAGTCTGCACCCTGGTTTTAGTCCCCACCTTTGCCAGGAGCTTACCTTCAGGTAAGACTTTTCTCTCTGGACCTCAGTTTCCCCATCTGGAAACTTGAGATGCTCTAACTAGAAAAGAAGGCTTCTGCAGGCTCTAAAGTGCTACGCCTGTGAGTCCCAAGGCTTGTTATGAACCATATCTCCCTTTCAAGGAAGTTTGCTGGACTGTCTGCCACTGGATTAGGGGCATTTTGTTCCAGCTTCCTGTTTAAATTTCAGCAGAGAGTGCCTTGATGGTTTATTTAAGGGCTGGCAATGCCATAATAAAGTTATAAGGGAGAGAATATCGGTAGGATATTATATACATTCCACTGCCTTTAGGATGTATTCATAGACCTATGCCTGTAAGAGAAATAAGACAGCGCCAGTGTCAGTTCCAAAGGAGAGACATCACTGGGTGTTTTGGAGAACGAATGGTCCTTGCAATGAATCACAGCAGAGATGCAAATCTGTGACACTCTTGTGTTTGAGCGTTGGCTATGTCCCTACCTGGGGCAGAACTGATGAAGTCGCCTGGGGTTTCAAGAGAAGGGCCAGGAGTCATTCAGGAGACAATGCATGGGGTGCATCTTTTTAGGAAAGCGGGCGCCCCATACTCAGCTCCAACCCGGGTCATCTCTAAAGCATGTTGCTCCTACTGACACCCACTGCCAAGGCCTTACCCTGACAGAGTACCCACGGCCCTAAAGCGAGCCCTCCGGGAGACCTCTGAAGCCACAGGGAACACTAATTGGTTCCATAAATCTACGCCGTTGCTGCAGAAGTGCCTTGAATGCGTTGCTGTAGAAACTCTGAGGGAAGCCTTCCCCGTGAGTTTTCCTAAATGTGCCTCCAAAGGGCTCCTGAGGACTGGAATGGTCGGGACGGACAGTGGAAGCAGTGCTGGAGCCCAGGAGGCTGGCACTCAGCGTGCCTCCTCCTCTGGCAAGTTGCAAAACTCCTTGGTGGGCCAATTCCCACCGGCCACTTGTTTTCGTAAAAAAACGTTTATTGAAACGTGGGGATGCCTGTTCATTTATGAATTACCTAGGGCTGCTTCAACAGCAGAGGTGAGCAGCTGCAAAAGAGACTGTCTGGCCTGCAAAGCCTAAAATATTTCTATCTGGCCCTTTAGGAGAGTGGCAGACCAGTGAAGAACCCTGGCTAGTGTGGCTCAGATGGTTGGGCATCATTCAGTGCAGCGAGGGGCTGCCGGTTCCATTCCTGGTCCAGGCACATGCCCAGGGTTGTGGGCTTGATCCCCAGTGGCGGGCGTGCAGGAGGCAGCTAATTGATGTTTCATTCTCACATTGATGTTTCTCTCTCTCCCTCCCTCTCTCTCTCTTTCTCTCTTCCCCTTCCTCTCTCTAAAAAGCAATTTAAAAATTTTTATTAAAAAACAAAGAAGAAGAAAGGAGTGCAGACTCCAGCTCTCCAGGAGTATGAGTTTAGAAGGCCCTGCCCCAGGGCTTGGTGTAGTTGGCTGTGCCTCCAGTGCCCCATTTGGCTCAGCAGCGCTCTGGAGAAACAGCCACACTGTGGCCGCCCTTTTTTTGTTTGCCCCGTGTTCCCTAGCATCAAGCACTGATTTCTCCAATCGGAGAGGCTGTAAGAATGACAGCTGACCCTGGGATCCCTCGTGGCCATTCTGTAAGATGAATGTTGTTATTTTCATTATACAGGCGAGGGAACTGAGCATCAGCTAACAAGTGGTACGCACAAGGTAACGTAGCAAACCACAGACCTCGTGCCCTGGGCTACCCGTTCCATTACCCTGTCCTCTTAACCACTGCAGCCTGGCTTTGTACCACAAGATCTGGCTCCCTTCCCATCTACTCCCACCCAGATAAATGGATCTGGGATAAGCATGTCACCTGCAAATAGCCTGGAGGCAGGGAATCACAGAAAGGGAGAAGACTAAGTAGGGGCCACGAAGCACCAGGAGCTTGAGGCGCAGGAGCTGGGGGGTCACGGGGTAGGTAGAAGGAAATAAAGAGATGCCACGAAGGGAGAGCCGAGTCTGTATTGAGTCACGGAGCGGTTGCTGATCACACACAGAAGCCGATGTTATATCTTTGTTGGTGACGGGGACCTTCCAGTTCTGACACCTGGTTCAGGTCTTTTTTAATTCCCCGCACAGACTTGCAAGAAATCGGCCTCAGTGAGGCTCCATGTCTGTTCTTGAACCCCACTGACAGTCCTCTTTTCTCTTCTTTCCGCCCAAAGGTCCTTGAAGAATCGTAAGCAGCCTCTCAGATGCACTCCCCGAGCACTGACATGAGCTGGCACCACATACTAAGTGATTCCCAGGTATGACTTATTGGATAGCAACAGTCACCCCATAAGGAGGTGTGCTCCTCGCCATTTAACAGGAGGAGGAGCCAAGGTGTTCTTACAACGTTCTTGAGCACATAGCAGGCACCAGGCACGATGCCAAGTCCTTATATGTGATATCTCATTTGACCTTCAGAAATAACTCTCAAGAAGGTAATAGTATTCCCATTTCACAGGGAGGGGAAAACGCTTGGGAATGTTCAGTAACTTGCTCAACATCATCTGGGGGAGGAAGGGAACTTGCATCTGTCTGATTCTCAAACTTGCTATAGTATAGTGTCTCTTCCATTTTGCTGAGAGGTAAACAAGGAGCATTTAGCTCCCTCTTCTCTATGGGGAAGTGGGATGGATGTCTCCCTGTTTGCTCATATAGCCTAGGTAGGGATGGAGTTGGAAGCAGGGGCAGGGATGGTATTCTATAAAGTGCCTGACAAATATTTTAGTCCTCTTCCTTCTAGGCACATGATAGGATTATATTTTCCATCCCCTGAAAATTAGGCACAGCCAAGCAACTTGCTGTGGCCAAGACAAGAGACAGAAGCCAGGGCACAATTTGCCACATCCTCCTTCCCCCATAGCATCCAGCCACACTCCTGATAGTGCAGTTCCTGTATCCCTGAGTGAGGCCAGTGTGGAGAAGAGACTTCCCCTCTCCCTCAGGGACAGAAATAAATCTCTGTCAATTTCTGTCACTGAGATTTGGTGATCTTTGTTACTGCAGCACGATCTAGCTCATCCTGATTAATACAGGAGCCAACCTGATCTGCTTTCTTCCTTCCAGCTGTTCTCTGGTACAAAAGCCTTTTTTTTTCTGTCTCTAACAGACAGAAAATCAGTTCAATGATGTCCGCTGTCCAAGAATATGAATTTAAATTCTGTCCCCGAGCCCGTTTTTTTTCTGAAGTTAATGAGAGGGCAGGGAGTAAGCAGAAGAGCCCCTGTCCTTAGAGCCATCTGCACCCTCTCTCATCAAACACATCCTGAGTATTATTCTTGGGCTGTTCTCTATCCTCATTAACTGAGGATTGCAATTTGGCCCCCTGAGCAGAAAACCTCTATAAACCACTGATTTCAAAAGCTCACGTGTGCAAGCCCTTTCTGGCAGAACCTCAGCTAAACCAGACACAGGAAACACTGCCATGGATGAAGCTCATATGACCATCTGAGAACAGCCAATGCCTCTGGCTAATTTCTGATAGCAGCACCAGGCGTGGCCATCAGTTCTAACACGACTCCTGATTTATACACATTGTCTACTCAGAGAGGCCCCATGATGGGGGTGATGTGATTGGCTCAATGTAGCCCTATGGCCTTCCGCTGGCCCCAGACGCCACTCAGCTGCTGCAGGAAGTCTAAATGTCCCAGTGTACGGGAAGGGAAATATTTTGTCTTCTGGAATAGAGAGCTCACAGACATTAGACAACTTCCAGAAAAGTCGGAGAAAGGCAGTGTCAGGGAGAATCAGGCATCATCCAGAGGCCTGACACCTCCTGTGACCCCGAGTCGGTACTGTTTTCTCTAGTAGCCCATTTCTCCTGTCCCTTCCCCCTCTTCCTGTTTTAAATTTTATTGTGGGAAGAACTTTTAACACATTTACCCTCAACACGTATAAGAGCACAAGACGATATACTGCTACCTGTAGGCACGATGTGGTACCGAAGACCTCTGGAATGTGCTCATCTTGTATAACTAAGGATTTGTGATCAATATCTCCCCACTTCATTCCTCGCCAGCCCCTGGAAACCACCTTTCTACTTTATGCTTCGATGAATGGCTGGACTTCCTTTTTTAAAAGGTTGAATAAGATCCCATTGTATGCATATACCACCCTTTCTTTATCCATCTACCCCTCTATGAACATGAGATATCACACCACACCTTCCCCCTAGCCCTTCACCTGCCCAGGAGAGGGCTCAGCTTTCCTCTCCTTTCCCTGGAGACTAGAGATCTCAAAATCCAAACCCAGGTTCCTTTCCTATAAAAACCAACCCTGAGAGGTTTCTAGGCAAATATGTGCATGATAATCATCGCATCCCCAGCATCCATGGACATCATACTCTGGCCCTTCACACACCCTGTGTCCCCCATCCTCTCCAAAAGGACTAAGCAGGCAGCATTCATCCTAATTAAGGGGAGAAAAAGAAGACACAGCGGGGTTAGACAACGGGACCAAGGCCACACTGCTGGGAATGAAGTGACTCAAGCTCATGCCTCAGTTTCTTCATGTGGAAAATGGGGAGGATAATCCCACATTGGTGAGAATGAATGTACGTGCCCACCACCCAGGGAGAAGGAGGAATGTGCAGTGAACCCAGGTCAGGTTCGCTACTCATTACCTCGGGGCCTCAACCATCACACCCGAGGGTCTCTGCCTGGAGGACAGAGTGGTTATTAGTTCTTCATTATGATCAACTAGCTGAGTCCCCTTTATGTTTAACTGATCCCACACCCTCACCTTGGGTTGTTTATGCAAATGCAACCCTTTGACTTCTTTTATTTTAATGCACTTATTACAATGATTGCACATTCAAGTGGTTGCCTGAGCGCTTCAGAACTCTAATTGCTCTGCAGTCGCCTCCCCACTAAGCTGTTGCTCGAATCCATTTTTATTCCGAAGAAATAATTAAATGCAATGATGTCCTCCATTCCCATTCAACCTTGGGCATGTTTAGATACAATTTCAATCAGGTAGAAATATGCTAAACACAACAGGGCTCCGAGAAGCAGGTGACATGACCCGGGCTGCTGTTCGAGAGACATCTGGTCTGCTTCCGTCCTTCCCTGGTTCTGCAACGTTCAGACTTCAGGATGGATCTCTACTCACTTAGTCAAAGGAATCCCGGCCCCCTGGTCCTGTTTTGGAGGGTGGTGGTGAGTCACTATAGTTTTTAAACTATCTGCTCATGGATTAACCTTTAGTCTTATTTTTGTGTAGGAAGAACACTGGATGGGAAGGAAAAGACCTGGGTTCTTATCTTGCCTTGAGCAACTGTCCAACTTTCTCCTCTGTAAAGTGACAGGTCATGTGTGTTACTAGACAGCCTCTGAGTTAGTCATTAACCAATACGATCTAGTAACAAAGTTCTGCTATTTCAGCTCACTGAGGAGTCATCTGATGGGCCTGAAGGGGCCAGGCACTGAGGAGTAGGTGGACACTCCAAGGGCATCAGGTCTTCTCCCTGTTTCACCCTTGGATCATTACCTCTGGCAGCTCCTGAACCTGGGACAGATCATTGCATCTCTTTGTGCCTCCATTTCCTCATCCGTCACCCAGGCCTGAGGCTGGGATCTCCTCCCAGAGACGGATAGAATCTACAAAGCACAGAACATGGTGCTTGACACAAAGGTGCTTACAGAACATGCATCTATTACAAAGTACAGGTACAGCGCTTCTATGTCCGAGCTCTGTCCCAAGCTGTCTGAGAGTACTTATTCATTTGACCCTCATGATGACCCTATGAAGGAGATGCTACATTTTTCTCCCCATTTTTCAGATGGGAGCACTGAGGTTCAGGACAGTTAAGATCTAGGAAGTGGAAGAGTCAGGATTTGAACCCAGACGGTTAGGATCCAGAGGCCATGCCTGCCAGCACCATGATGCCTCTTAGCCGCTATTAGGAATATGTATGGTGCCAAAAGGAATCCCTGGCCAGTTTTGCTGTTCAGATGTGAGGACGCCTGCCCCACCGCTTGCTCATCACGACCAGTTTACGGTGCCTTTTGTGCCATGAGGGCACAAAGCCAGCTGAGTAGCTGTTTGCTATTGAACTCAGTGTCTGAGCTTCATTCCAGTCACCAAGGTGACCAAGGCCATTGGGAAGGACACTGGGGAAGAAGCCCGCACCTGCTTCCAAAAAGACCTCCATGCCAGGGTAGATGGATGGTGGAGGAGCAGTGTGCATGGCTGCACCCAATTAGGATATGCAATTACCCAGGCTGCCAATGCAAATAGACCTAAGAGAGGCCCCTTGCCCGGCTCATTTGCATGCACAAAACGTGGCTGGGCTGGCCAGCACTTAGAAACCCATGAACCACACTGGGCACAAATAGTCCCTGGTTTAACAAAACCCTAAATAATAATTCTGGTGCAATTTAGCAAATTTATTTATGTTAACACAAAGCACATCATGGGGTGAGGAGGGGGAAGCTGGGTGGATGGAGCTGTCTTGGAAGCTGGTCTCCGCCCCTTACCCTGAGACAGAGGGAAAGAAGCTTACCACTTAGAGACTCAGTGTTCTCATTCACAAAAAAGGGGGTAAGAAGACCTATTCTGCAAAGGTGAGACAGACATGAACTTGTATTTAATTGTTTTGATAAAAGAACATTTAGCATGAGGCTTGGTAATACTCAGCACTCAACTGGCATCACTAGCTAGCGCCTGGTCATTGAGGAGCAGACCTACCTCTGTGGGAAAGGCAGGGTGGTGAGGTGCAGTGCACTCAAATCCGACCTCCGCCACTTTGCTAATAGTGTGGCCCTGGGTACAGTACCCGACTCTGTGAGCTTCCGTTTACTTCTCTGCAAGACAGGCATAATACTCGCAACTACACGATGGAGCTTTTATGAGAGTTAAAAGTGTTAATACAGGTAGTGCATTTAGCATAATGCCTCTCACTTAATAAACTTTAGCTGTAATTTATTACAACAGAATGCTTGCCATGATGACCCAATGTGTGGTTCTCAATGTGTAGCCTGGGGCCTCCTGGGGGTCCCTAAGAGCCTTCCTGAGGACCTTTAAGGTCAAACTATTTTCACCATAATATGAAGCTGTTATTTTCCTTTTCCCCTCATCCTCTGACAAGCATACAGTAGAGTTTTCTGGAGGCTACATGACATGTGAAATCACAACACACTGAAAGCAGAACTAAAGGTAAGAATCTAGCTTTTTTTTTTTTTTTTTTTAGCTCAGCTCTTTGGGGCTACAATCAGCTCCTCAGAGCTAAGCTAGGATCTCTGCAGCTAGGCTTGACTTTTCGTGAATAGGCTGGGATCCTTGGGGCTCGGCTTGGCCCTTAGGCACTAGGGTCAGCCCTCCCGGACTAGCTTCAGCTATTGGGGCTCAGCTCGGCCCTTCCGGGCCAGGCTCAGCCCTTTGGGGTCAGCTCGGCTTTTTGGGGCTACATTTGACTCTTCTAGGCAGAAAGTTGAGCATACCTCTCTACTCCTACATCTAGCTGTCTTTTATTAAGGCAGATATTACAAAGATTTGCAAAAAGGTAGAACAATATCTCTTTTGTTTTTGTTGTAAAAGATATTTGTATTTTTCATAAAATCTTTACTTATATAGACCTATGAGTTATTACTGTTATTTTAAGCAAATTAACAAACATTTTAAGGATGCTTTAGTTTAAATTTAAATAAATAGAAATAATTGATAGATGTAACCTCCATAAACAAAAACTCTTTGGGGTCCACGATAACATCTGAAAGGATAAGGGGGCCCTGAGACTAACACCTTTGAGAACTGCTGACATAATACATGCTCAGAATCCTCAATATCTAGTCATTAATAAAGTAAGAAGTTTAGGACCTTTTTTACTATATGCCAAGCCTGTGGCTATTTAAAAAAAAGTTTTTATTTATTTTAGAGAGGATGGAGAAGGGGAGAGAGAGAGACATTGATATGAGAGAGCAATATTAATCAGTTGCCTCCCATACGTACCCCATAGGGACCATACCCACAACCCAGGCATGTGACCTGACTGGGAATAGAAGTGGCAACCTTTTGGTGCACGGGATGATGCTCAACTGACTCAGGCACACTGGCCAGGGCAAGCCTATGGATTTATATTTCACTCTTATCAGGGTGTATTACACATACAATAAATACACACCAGATGGAATCTAGGTCAAGGGGGAAAGGGGTGCTGATAGACACTTTTATAGAGAGAGAGGCAGCTGGGACCCCAAACTCTGAAGTCCTAAACCATCTGCAGGGAGGGAGAGTGACCATCTGACAAAGACTGGCCCCTTGACCAAACTCTAGCCAGGCCTGTCTGAGCCGCTTCTCAGCTAGGCCTCGACCTTGGCCTCTACAGACAGAGCAAATACTAACAGTTTCTGATGGCTCAGTGTCACATCCCTAGGGTCACTTGGGGCCCACTTGTAGTGTCTGCCTGAGGAAACTCAAGGCTGCCAAAAGGTTTCCTTTGTTTCAGCCAAACCCTAGATAAGGCTCCTGTGTCTCCGCCTCTATGGGAGGGAGGTGCTTAACTTGGACGAGCACCAGCTAGCAAACCCAGATAGGTTTCACTGGGACAGATGCCCTCTTCTGTTTTTTTGGTCAATGTCCCTTCCCTGACCCACTGACCCCCACTCACCACTCCCAAGTCCCTCATGTTCCCCTCAAAACGCCTGTCACCTCTGTACAAATCTCAGTGGAGTTCACGCTGGACTCTTTTCTCTACTGTAATAGTGTTTTACTCATTAAAACCTGTCCTTACAGCTTTGTTTATCTCTGATGTTGCCCACGGCCCCACGGCCTGGACCTCAAATGCCGCAACCTTGAGGCCTAAGCACAGAAGTCCAGTAGAATTGTGCCCAGAGCCCGCCACAGACCTCAATCACGTGCTCCTTCCAGCCCCACGGGACGATAGGATAGCAATGGCTACAATAACAGCCCAGTCTGCTGCAGTAACAAAGCGTTTTGGACACCTCCAAGGACAGTTTCTCAACTATGACACTATTGACATTTCGAGTGGCTAACCTTTTGTTGTGGGGCTTCCCTGTGCATTTGGGGTGTCTAGCAGCCTCTGTGACCTCTACCCATTAGAGGTAACAGCCCTATGACAAACAAAAATGTCTCCAGACACTGCCAAATGTCCCCTGGGTGGCAAAACTCAGCCCTGGTTGACCCCCATGGCGCTAGGGGGAAGGACTCTGAGATCAATGTGCTAGACTCAGCTCTTCAAACCCTATTCCCACCCAGAACAGTGGGCCCTAGTGACCAGCCAGGGTGGTCAGAACAGGTGGATTGAGCTGGGAAAGAAAGAGATGACCAGAGAAAGGGGCAGAGTTAACCCAAGAACTGTGTTCTGGAGGGGAGCAGGGTGGGAGCTGGCAGTGAGCCGGGAGCAGCAGTGACTGCATGGGGAAAACAGAAAAAGGTTAAGGGCTGACCTGAGGAGGGGAGGAGCATCCAATTGGGCAGTGGACAGCCTCTAAGTTATGGCACATCCCTTAACTCACACCAGAGGTCACACTGGGGGCCAATGGCTCCATCAAGTGCGTAGATGTTTGGTTTCCTCTGTAGAGTGTTTTCACTGGGTTGGTTTTTAATGCGAGGCAGCATTTCAATACCTGGACATTTCATCTAAAAATCAGGATTTCTGCCCTCTCTTGCAACATCAGGGGAGCTGACAACACTGGGCCGGGTTCCCATATGTGATGATCGTCTGGGCGGAGCTGTGGCCCGGTGGTCTAGAAGTGACATCTGCTCTGTAGATCATCACAGCTCCCTTCCGGCCCAGCCCTCTGCAACCTTAGCCACCTACGCACTGGGAACTGGGCAACCAACTGCTCCAAACCAAGGACCCAGGGTCTCCAGGTAACTACCTCCTGAGCCTTGCTTCAAAGATCTCAGAACCAGCCCAGCTGGCATGGCTCAGTGGTTGAACATCAACATATGAACCAGAAGGTCATGGTCCGATTCCTGGTCAGAGCACATAATTGGGTTGCAGGCTCGATCCTCAGTGTGGGGTATGCAGGAGGCAGCTGATCAATGATTCTCTCTCATCATTGATGTTTCTATATCTCTCTCTCCCTTCCTCTCTGAATTCAATAAAAATATACACTGAGTGGCCAGATTATTATGATCTCTGAACGCATAATAATCTGGCCACTCAGTGTATATCCTATATAATAAAAGGCTAATATGCAAATTGTCCCCTCGACCAGGAGTTCAACCAGCAGGCAGGCTGGCCAACTGCCCATGTCCCCTCCCCCTGGCCAGGCTGGCTGGATCCCACCCATGCACAAATTCATGCACCGGGCCTCTAATATATAAATATAAATACACACACACACACACACTGAGTGACCAATTATAATGCTTTCAGAGATCATAATAATCTGGTCACTCAGTATATTTAAAAAAAAAATCTCAGAATCCTTAACAAATCCTTTCATTCCAGGGCTTTGATAGAAGTGAGACTGACCCTCATGGGGTGTTCTGAAAACGTGTTGGCATTTATGGTTGCCACAATGACAGGGGGATGTCCCTGGCAGTCACTGTGTGGAACACCAGCGCCTTAGCAGAGCTTGGGAACACGCATTGCTGAGCGCCGAGAACTGTCCTGCATCCTACAGGACAGCTGAAGGTCTCCAGATATCAACTGGCTGCACAGCTCCTGTTTAATCACTGGGGCCAGGAACCTAACTCACATTTACATATAACATGGAGTACTTGGGAACGATTTCAGCATAGCTGAATTTTCTAGCAAAGTCATTACCATTTAATGCGAGGGGAGATTTTACATCATTCAGAGTCTAACTCGGATTTCAAAAAAAGACACGATCAACGTCCACACAAGCTGTGGCTATAAGTCACCAGTAAACACACCTGTTACCCACCTGCATTTGTAGCTACTGAATTCCCTGTGTTTTAACATGCCTGACCTCTTCAGGTGACTTCCAGCCCTCCCTACAAAGTGTGGTCCATTGAAGTCTGTTAGAAATGCAGGTCATGGGCCACATCTGGACCAAGTGAGTCAGAATCTGCATTTTCAGCAGATCCCCAGGCGATTCATTTGCATGTGAAAGTCTGAGAAGCACTAGTCTAGTATTGTGCCTAATCATTTACAAAACACAATATACATTATTTTTATTATAATTTACTTTTCTATGTTCTTTATATAATTATTAGGGCAGTAGACTGATCTGTTTTAGAGTTGTGAGTGCAAGTAGGTGATAAGTATGCATTTCATTTCAGGATAGTTACAAGGACTATTTTTAAAGAGTTGTTGAGGTAAGCACGGGTTGCTTCATTCTATAAACTCTAATGCCTATGCCCTACCAGACACAGCAGAGGGAGAGGATAGAAAGGCGAATTAAGACCCGCCTCCTGCTGTTGGTGGAGTTCAGACACAGGAGAGGGAAGTGGGTTAAATGTACATAATTCATGTCAGTGCAGGACTACAAGTGAAAAGGGGGTGCAGAGGTGGGTGTGTGCCATGGTTTCATCAAGAATTGGAAGCTGGTGGGGGACCAGCAAAAGCGGAGGAGAGTTTCACAGAGAAAGCAGTTTTCCTGCCTAATCCTGATGAGAAAGAGTATGTCATGAGGCAGACAAAGAAAGCAAGGGCAGGAGAGACCAACAAAAACCAAACTTGGAAATAACAACTATCACCACTAATAATTATTGAATATTTGTTCTATAACTTGTCAAACACCTGACGCAGATCATTTTTTAAAATCTGAGAACAATGTGTTAGTCAATGGAGGCAATCTTTTCACAACGTTTACGTATACTAAATCTTCACATTGTACATTTTAAACATCTTACCATTTTATTTGTCAATTATACCTCAATAAGGCTAGGGGGAGAGGAGGCGGGAAATCCCAGAACAACTCTATCCACATTTTACAGGTGAAACTATGGGGGCACAGAGAGGTTAAGTAACATGCCCCAAATCACACAGCATGGTTATAAAACCTACACACTCCTCTCATGGGCTGTTAACAACTAGCCTTTTGCTTTTATCAATAAACCAGCAAACAACAAGGATTGGCAAGAATGTGGGTAAAAGGGAACCCTTGGGCACTGTTGGTTGGACTGTAAATTGGTGCAGCCACTGTGAAAACCAGTATGGAGGTTCCTCCAAAAATTAAAAATACAACTACCACATGACCCAGCAATTCCATTTCTGGGCATTCATTTAAAGAAACCCAAAACACTAATTTGAAAAGATCTATGCACCCCTATGTTCACTATAACATTATTTACAACTAGAGGCCCAGTGCAGGAAATTCATGCACGGGTGGGGTCCCTAGGCCTGGCTGGTGAACAGGGCCAATCGGGGCCAGGCCAATCAGGGCCAGGCTGATCAGGGCCAGGCCAGAGAGGAGGCGACGGTCGCCAGGCCGGACACGGAAGGAATGGATGCCAGACACCGATGCCGCCATTGTCGGTGCCCTGCCACCATGCGGTTCCCCACCTCTCCTCCTCCTCCTTCCCTTGTTGCCACAAAGCCACTGTGGTGGGTGGGCAGTGGGCTGATTGGGGTCTGCTGGCCTGGGGGAGGGACTGTGCGAGGTTGACCAGCCGGGGGAGGTTGGCTGTGGGAGTGCACTGACCACCAGGGGGCAACTCCTGCATTAAGCATCTGCCCCCTGGTGGTCAGTGCGCATCAGAGTGAATGGTCGCTCTGGTCAGTTAGGCTTTTATCCTATACTAGAGGCCCAGTGGACAAATTTGTGCACCAGTGGGGTCCCTCGGCCTGGCCTTTGGGATCGGGCCGAAACCGGCTCTTCAAGATCCCTTGAGGGGTCCCGGATTGTGAGAGGGCGCAGGCCAGGCCAAGGGACCCCACTAGTGCATGATCGGGGCTGGGGAGGGATGCAGGAGGTTGGCTAGCCAGGGAGGGACCACGGGAGGGCTCCAGGGCATGTCTGGTACATCTCACTCAGTCCCGATAGGCCGGACCCCAGCAGCAAGCTAACCTACCAGTTGAAACGTCTGCCCCCTGGTGGTCAGTGCACGTCATAGCGAGCGGTTGAGTGGCCTTAGCATATCATTAGCATATTACGTTTTGGTTAAACCGTGGACAACCAGACACAAATTGACTGAATGGTGGAACTACTGATCGGCAGGGGGTGGGGGCGGTGAACGGGTGGTGCCAGGCCAACCAAGTCAGGTGCCAGCGGGCAGAGGGAGGGGACAGTGATCTGGGGGGTGGCAGCGACCAGTGGAGGTGGAGGGGCGATGAGGGACGGGGCTGGCTGCTCACAGGCTGGCGCCGTCCCCCGATCAGCCCGCAGGTCACCTCCCACGATGGTGGGTGGGGCCGGAGCTGCCCCCTGGTGATCAGTGCACTCCCATAGGGGGATCGCCGCTCAGCCACAAGCCTGGCTGACGGCTGGTGAGCACAGCAGCAGTGGCGGGAGCCTCTCCCACCTCTGCGGCAGCGCTAAAGATGTCCAACTGATGGCTTAGGCCCGCTCCCCACAAGGAGCGGGCCTAAGCCGTCAGTTGGACATCCCCCAAGGGCTCCCAAATGGCCAGAGGGTGCAGACCAGGCTGAGGGACCCCCCTGAGTACACGAATTTTTGTGCACCGGGCCTATAGTATATATAGATAGCCAACATATGGCAGCAACCTAAGTATCTACTGATAGCTGAATAAACAAGATGTGGTACATATATAGAATGGGACACTACTCAGCCACATAAAAGAATGAAATCTTACCATTTGTGACAAAATGGATAAACCTAGAGATATTATGCTAAGTGAAATAAGTTAGACAGAGAAAGGCAGATACCATATGATTTCACTATATGTGGAATCCAAACAATAAAATAAATGAACAAACAAAACACAAACAAACTCATGGACACAGAGAACAAGCTGATAGTCACTAGATGGGAGGGAGTTTGGGGGAATGGATGAAAAAGTTGAAAGGGATTAAGAAGTACAAATTGCTAGTTATAAAAATAGTCACAGGGATGGAAAGTACAGGATAGGGAATACAGTCAATAATACTGTAATAACTATGTATGGTGCCAGATGGGTACTAGACTTATCCGGGTGGCTATTTCATAAGGCATATAAATGTCTACTCACTATGTTTTGTACCTGAAATTAACATAATATTGTATGTCAACTATAATTGAAAAATACATTTTAAAAAGAACAACTAGCCTTTGTGGAGTGTCCCACGTGTTTCCAAAATGACCCCTAGGGGG
Organism: Plecotus auritus; assembly: GCF_963455305.1. Classification (NCBI taxonomy): domain Eukaryota; kingdom Metazoa; phylum Chordata; class Mammalia; order Chiroptera; family Vespertilionidae; genus Plecotus; species Plecotus auritus. The sequence continues at coordinate 84,100,441 of NC_137774.1, read as the reverse complement.
CGACACCACCTCCACTGAAGGTGATCACTGCGTGTGGCTGAAGTCTTTAAGGAAGAGGGTCAGGAGGTAGAAGGTTCCTTAAATAATTTGGGTCCTTGGTGTAAAGTCCTCTTGCCTCACTCACTGCCTCTGTCTCTGTCACTCGAGACAAACCCCCAGCCTGTGGCTTTATTTTCCTACACACCTTTGCTTCTCTTGCCTCCATTCCCTAGAAGCCCTCCTTGTTCCGGCTGTTACCTTTTTTTTTTTTTTTTTTTTTTTTTAATACATTTTATTGATTTCTTACAGAGAGGAAGGGAGAAGGATAGAGAGTAAGAAACATCGATGGGAGAGAAACATTGATCAGCTGCCTCCTGCACACCTCCCAGTGGGGATGTGCCCGCAACCAAGGTACATGCCCTTGACCGGAATCGAACCCGGGACCCTTCAGTCTGCAGGCCAACGCTCTAGCCACTGAGCCAAACCGGTTAGGGCCCGGCTGTTACCTTCTTAACATTCTCTCATTCAGGTCCTCAGGGGAAGGGACACTTAAGGAGAAAAATGGGCCTCCTGTGGATGAAAGACATCAGCTTTCAAACTCATCCTTTGTATCTGCTGGGTGCCCCCCCCACAACCTTACACACACACCCTGCCACAAGTGGTAATGAATGACACACTTGTAAGCTCATTACAGCAGAGTCTCTAAAGAAATGTAAATGTCCAGAGAGCCAGTGATATAAATAAGGAAAGACACCTGTAAGTAAATAAATAGAAATGCATACGCACACACACAAGCTCAATTAATTTATATAATCTGAAAGCCAAAGCCATTTGGGGGAGAGAGAGACAGGGAAAGGCAGCTAATATTGCCTTCTCTGTGACTTCAGAACTGAGCCTCCCAGCAGCTGCCAATAAATTATTTTTACTATGCAGAGGTACAAATGAATATGCTGCTGTCACCCCTTAAATCTCCTTTATGAGCATGTGTTTGCCTTGGCCCACCCTGCCAGGGACAGGGGCTTCCCAGCAAGTTGTCATTGGCCCAGGTCCCGAAGGAGGCTGCTGTCTTGCAGGCCTACTGGCTGCAAACTGTGGGCCCCTGGTTGGCACTTCCCACTTACATGTGAACTTGGCATGACTTAGAGATCAGGCATCTCTATTGAAGGGCCCTGGGAATTAAAGTGACGGCAACACCCATGCCCGGGCTGTTGGAAATCATTTCTGCATCCTGGACTGAAGGTTGTGTTATGCGCAGTTCATTAGACCCTGACATTTTCTAACAGGCTTCAGGATGGACATGCAAAACCTCCTCACAACCAAGGTTTGCTTGGACTGCCCAAAGGAAAGTTTTGGTCACTCTCTTCAGGTGGAATATGTCCAATGTCCACCTCTCAAACTCTGCTGAGGGAGGAGGAGCAGTAATCACAGCTCTTGCGACACGCTGGACACAAGGTGATGAGGGTTGCAAGTGCAAGCTCTGGAGTCACTCTTCTGGATTTGAAACCTGGCTCTGCCTCTTCCTAGCTGTGTGACCTTGCAAAGGTTAGTCAACCTCTCTGAGCGTTGGTTCCTTCCTATGTAAACAGGTATCTTAATATCTAAACCTCATAGGGTTGATAAGAAGCTATGTTGACTTAACCAGTATAAAAAGCACAATTTACAACACAGAGTGAAGCAGTCAATAGAAGGTAAAATTATCAACACTGTTTCATTCGAACTTCCATCGTAACCTTTCATGCATTCATTCACACATTTTACTGACTGGCAAGAATGTGCTAGCCGCTGTCTTAGGCAGAAGGGGTGTGTCTATGAATGAAAAAGACAGATACCTGCTCTCACATAGCTTACATTTTAGTAGAATGAGATAAACAGCCAGACTACCAAAACTCGATAAAAAGAGTATAGAATGTGTTACAGATACAATGCTGAACATCTGCTAAGTGCTTTTATCTACCCATTTTGAAGATGAGGAAACTGAGGCTCAAAGAAGCCATCTAAGCAGGTTGAGGAGTCAGATTTATCTGGCCCCAGAGAGTTGAGAAAGTGGGAAGAGGAACTGGGGAGAGGCTGGGTGCCAGGGTGACAGGTGGTTTCTGCTTCCTCTTGTCCCTCCCCATCTGGAGGGTGACTCTCCTCCCCAAGAACAAGGGCCATCCAGGTTGGGTAGATGAATTGCTATTGGCCAAGTTCCTTACTGAGGGCCTGAGCAGTGGCACCTCTCCTGGTGCGACCAGTTGCACCCTGACTTCCTAAGTCGGGCTGGATTCAAAGAAGCTCCCCTTTATCCTCAAAGGGCCCATGAAATAAACCCAGCAGAAGGTGGTTCTGGGAGACCTGATGGGCCGCAGTTGTTCAGGCCACTAGATGGCTCTTTCTGGGAACTTCAGCGTGCAAGCTGCTAGCTGGACCGGGGTTCTGAAGACAGGCTGCTTTCTCTCTGGATGGGACACGTCTCTAAGAAGCTTTTTTGAGTCCTCAGTTTCTGGGGGCCCTCCAGGGTCAGCCCTGCCCAGACACCAGAGGAAAGAAAGGGCCCCCTGCGGCCGGCCTGCAGCGCCCAGTGGAACAGTGGCGGGGCGAGTGGAACCGGGGCAGGCATGGGAGCTGCAGCTTCTGGTCCCACCCCTGGTGGTGACTGTCGGCTCCGTTGGAACTCTCTGGACCTTGCTGACCATCCACAGACTGGGCATGTTGGGCCAGGGCCATACTTCTAACACTCTTCCCATTTACTGCCATTTAAACATATATACGTCCACTGTGAATAAAAAGGTTGATCCGTCATAGTTTCTAAAATCTGAACACACAAAAAATAGGAAACGATGCTACTCCAGCCCAACTAGATCAGGTTGCTTGCCCGAGACTGTGAGCCCAGGTCAAACTCGCCTCATTGTGGGAAGATGTGCAAATGTCTGGTGGTAAAGGCGGACCAGACCACGCTGAGCCGAGCTCCTTGTTGCACTCAGAGATTAAAGGAGCATGAAAAGGCACTCGCTTCCTCCTTGGGTGATTCCAGGTTATTTAATATCCCTGGGACACCCCAAATCATCCTGGGTGTCACAGGGAGCCACATAGCCCTCTTGGTAAAACATGGGACACGCTGGTCCCTCCGATTCCTTATCACATGGATGCTCTAGGATTCTACAGGACCATGGGCCACACCTGAGACTATAGAGCAAGAAAGGGGAGTGAAACCCTCTAGTTCCTCCCAGGCTCCCACAGTATCGGGATGATCAGGAGGGCCCAGGACTGGCTATGCCCCTCCTCCCTATTCAGGCTGTCTTCATGCCCTGAGCTCTCCTCACCTTCTGCCTCCCAGGAATGCTGATGGGAATATGTACTGTATACCAGGGTCTAAGATCTTGCATGAACTAGCTAATTTAAGCCTTATGGCAGTCCTAGGAGGCAAATGCTGTCAGCATTCTCATTTTATAGAGGAGGAAACGGAGGCACGGAGAGGTGAACTGACTTGCTTAAGACCTTCACCCCAACCTCCCATCCCCAGCCAGCAAATAGCAATAGACTACAGCCCCCTCTCTAATGCCCGGGGGGCTGCCAGCCATCCTGTCCTAATTGCCCCCCAGATGTAGTTGCTTCAGGAAGCAAGGGGGAAAAGGAGGGAAAACATTTTTAGGAATTATTTCTGACAGGCAACCAGATACTAAAATAACATTTGGTTTGTCTTGCTAGCTGCAGGCAAAATCAGCTCAGGTGGAAGGAGGGGGCTGCTGGCTAAAGGAAGGCGAGGCTGGCCGGCCCCGAGTTGGCCCCATTCTGTGGGGGCACCAGCATGTCCATCCCACCATGATGGCAGCTCCGCTTGGCACTCTATAAGGAGTGGTGGGGAGAAGGGGCTGGATCTTCAAGAGTGTACATGTGAAAGGGAAAGGAGCTTCCAGGAGGCTGGATGGCAAGGATTTACCTGCAGGATATATTTCATCCTCCTGATGGTCCTTAGATGTAGGTACCACTCTTGCAAACCCCATTTAACAGACAAGGAAACTGAGGCACAGAAATGATAAGCCACCTGCCCAAGGCCGCACAGCTAGTAAGTAGTGATGGGGAATATGAGCTCCCGAGCCCACTGCCGCCACGCGTCATGCATTTCGTGTGTTTCCCCGTGTTCCAAACATCTAAGGAGTGGCTGGTCCTGCATGAGTGGGTCAAAATGAATGGGCACACCCTGCCCTTGCTGGGAAGGAAGGAGGAGCCAGCCCTGGAAACTGACAGGCTGGCACGTGTGGAGGCGAAGCCCAGCCAACGAGAGCAGATGGAGCCCAGGCGGCAGATGTTAATGCAGTGTGCTTTTTCCATATGCTTTTCCGTTTAGCTGTAATAAGTGAATTGTTCTTTAATATCTGTCAGGAGCTTAAACTCTGAAGGCGGGTGGCAGTCACAGTCACTCAGAAAGACACACAGGGAAGCTGCCCAGGCCATCCCTTCACATCACAGAGGAAGGGCGCAGAGGGTCAAGAAAGACACCAAATACAGCGTGGTCCAGCCCTGCGTGTGCGTGTGCACACACGCACGCACGCACGCACGCACACACGCACGCGCACACACACACACTCTCCTGGCTTGCCCTGACAGCCAGATTCTCACCTGACATTCTAGGGCCTTTGAAAGCCTGTGTCAGCATCCTTCCTACTCAGCAATAAGAATTAAGTGAACTTCCAGATTTTGCCTTTGGAAAAAGAAAAAAAGAAAAACTCCAATTTGAAAACATGTAAATGGCTCAAACCACTTTGCTACTTAGTTCTTGCAAAGCAAAAATAGCTCATCTTCTTACTGAAATGTAGCACGAACACTCTGGAACCCTGTCTTCTGGCCTGGATCCCTCCTGGACCCATACAAATCACACCATCACCACCATCACATAGGGGCAGATTGGATGTGGTATCTGTAGACAGTATTTTTCCATCAAAGTTTCCATTTGACAACAGACTCTCAGATGGAATTTCACCAACTTCCTGGGCTCTTTAAGGACCCAGCTTAGTGTTGACGCACTAAGCCCCCCATGTGCTCATAGGCCAGAGAAGGATCGCAGAGGGCATTAGACCAAGGTCACCACTAGGGATTGGTAGGAATGGGGATTTGAACCAGGCTCGTTTAAGCCCATCAGTCAAGCCCACTCACTACCACACTTTCTTAAATGGGTGGACAGAGAGAAGGTTCTAGTGGATGGGATGGTAGGTAGGTAGGTAAATCAAGCATGTCAAACTCACAGCCCGTGGGCCACATGCCTCGTTTATTTGGCCTGTGTTATCCTTTGAGTTTGACATGCTTGGTCTACTCTAGATCATCAGGAAAGAGGGAAGCGATGGAAAGTCAGAGAAATCTCTTCAGGGTCCTGATTGAATGGGGGAAATGCCCATCAGCCTGCCAGTGCACAAGCTACTCTACTCACAGGCTACACCCCCAGCCTCAAGTTGCCACAGGTGCTTATGTCACAGCAAGTCCTTTAGCCCAGGCTGACAGGTCACCTACATGGGCCCTTGGCGCTAAAACCGGCTTATCTTCTAATATTTATGTGCTAGCTGGATAAGCACCTGACATATATTAACTCATTTAACCCACAGTGACCCCGTGGGTGGGTATTGTTACTATCACCCCAATTTTAAATATAAATAAATTAAGGCAGCGGGAGTTTGCTAGCAAGTGGCAGAGCAGGATTTGAACTCATGTCATCTGCCCTCTCAACCACGAGGCATCACCATTGTTAACTGGGCCTTTACACTGCTCTCAGCGTTTTAGAAATACCTTATGCTATAAAGAAACGTATGAAACCAGTGCTATTTTCATCTCTAGTTTACAGATGAAGAAGCTGATGGTCAGAGAGGTCGAGCGGTCCCACTCCCACTCAGCCCAGGCCACTGCCCGCTCACAGGCAGCTTGGTGAATTACAAAAGCACTCCCCTTACTCTCGGCAACCAACTGCAGCCCCGAGTCTGGGTGCTCATCTTGGTGACGAGGGAGGCTGATTTCAGCTCCTGCTTGCTCCCTCGTGCTGTGGACATCCTGACAACTGTACCCAGAAGCACTTTATTCAGCAGCAGAACAGAGATTCCAACCCAGGTCTGACTGGAATCTCGCTTTTAATCACTTATCAGTGCTCCATCACCCACCTCAGACATCACTCCCCTCTTTTTTTAACCCAGTTCTCAATTCAACCCCATCCCAGGTTGCTCAGAAAATGTCCAGTCCAGAATCCTTGAGTGGGCAAAAGCTCAGGAAAGGTGTGCTGGCCAGACAAAGCCTCCCAGAACAGCCCCCTCCATCCCTGGGGGCTGCTGATCACTTCTTCAGTCTTAGACAAACTGGGCTCGCAAAAGGCAACTCCGCACTGTGAGACAGCTATAGAGTCCCAGCAGCGGGTACTGCGTGTGGCCCTAGCTCCCCACCCCGACCAGGAAGCCACTTTGCACAGTGACCTTCCTGATCCGCACTGTCAGGCTGCAATTTAGCCATTCTGAGGACTCCACTTGAGGCTTCTCCCGCCGAGAGCTTGCCGCCCGGAGCACTCCAGGGCCCTGGGCTCCGCTCAGATGTCGCTTTGCATTAAGGGCCTATGATCTGGACTCCCAGAGAGGGAGGACCAGGGAACTCTGCTAAATGTCCCCCAGAGAGAAGTCAGATGAGGAAGGAGGTCAAGGGGCAGAGACCCAGGAAGATGGCGAGGGGATCAGCAGAGAGAAGGGAGGGAAATGGGGAGCGACAGACAGACAGACAGACAGACACACTGGGCATCTGAAGAAGGAAAACAGATGCTAACCCAAGTTGATCTAGAGTAGAGAGACTGGTACTTCCAACCAGTAGTGGAAATAAGAATCAAAAAGCTTACATTTATCAGTCACTTAGTAACACAGACTAAAACTGAGTGAGAGTTTAATATGCGCCAGGCACTAGATTAAGCACATGCCAGCTGACCTGTACCAGTCACCTGTCCCTTCCTCAGTATAAGCATGGTACCCTGCCCAGAGCAGGAAGGCCCACAATAAGCTAATCACCAGCAAAATCTGTGGAGTGCAGCCCCAGGCATGCAGCCTCATTCATGGTAAGAGCAACAGCAGCGGAGATTTCTCACAAGCCCCCTACATGTCAGGTGTTGTGCGTTTTTCTTTGGTTCCTGTAGGGGTCTGTCCTCTTATGAGTATAGTACACTGAGTGCACTCATGGCTGCTGTACCACGCCCTTGGCAATCTCCTCCCGTTGAGAGGTGGGGTCTATTTTCTCACACCTTGCCTGTGGGCTGCCTGGGGCTTGCGTTGTCCACAACTGTGGTGGAGGTGGCCCTGCTACAGTTCTAAATTTGGCTTTGGGAAGCCTTGCACACACTCACTCTCCCTCAGAACCCCATTACTGCCATGTGGAGGGGATCAGGCTTACGTCCTGGGGGATGAGAGACCATGTGGAGGAGAATTCACATGTCCTGGCTGAGACAATCCTAGCAGCCTATAGCAAGCCGATCCCCAGACATGGGAGCCAGCCAAGATCACGGAGCCACTACTGAGAACAGAACTATCTAGCTGACCGAAAGACCCATACAAATCACACAAAAAACCAGAGTTCACCACTGAGTTCTGGGGTGATTTACTAAATCATCCCAATGATACTATGAACATTATATAGACAAAGAAACAGCCCCAAATAGACACATGAAGACACATGAAGTCACTATCTAAGGTCACCCAGTTAGTAAGTGGTGGGGCAGGGATTCTGCCCCATTGTCTAGAGTTTTTATTCATGATGATCTAGACCAGAGGTTAACAAACTATTTCTGTAAAGAGCCAGCTAATAAGTATTTTAGGCATTGTAGGCCATACAGTCTCTGTTGCAACTACTCTGCCATCGTAGAGTGAAAGCAATAATAAAACATATGTAAGTAAGTGGGTGTGGCTGTGTGCCAATAAAACTTTATTTACAAAACCAAGTGGAGGGCCAAATTTGGCCCATGAACTATAGATTGCTACCCCCCGCTTTAGACACTCCCCTGCATCCTCACCATTGTGTCAGCCCTTTCCCTTCCCTGTTATTTCACTTTTTCCTCTCTCTCCCATTTCCATGTAAAACCCCTCAATTGCCTCCCACCATTTTTATACTCTATGACATGTGACAACTAACTCTAAACTCCAAGGCTTTGTTTCCCCAGCGTGTGTGTGACTCTGCTCCCCAATTTCGCAAATCTCTGTCACTTTCAAAAATCAGTTTGACTGATATGTTTTCCCAATGTTAGGCTGATAGCTCTCTGGATTCCCCAGATATGGGAACTTTAAAAAGTCATGATTGTATTCTAAATCCAAGACCCAGCATCATCACTGTGACAGCTGGGATGTAAATTACTGGTGTTCAGACATTTTAAAAAAATTCATTTCTGTAGCTAAAAATTTTGACTTGCTCCTCCTAAAAGAGTCTCCCTGCCCTCCCCCCCCACGCCCCCCCCCCCCCCCCCCCCCCCGGCAAATATCCAGAGCGATGCAGAAGAAACTCTGAGAGCTGTTTCATCAACCCACACACCTGGTCTCTGGGGCAACCTCTCTCTAAGAGGCAGGAAAGGCATGTGATGAAGACTGCCTGCAGAGAATGAAAATTGGGCCTGGAGCAAATAAAATCCCACTGATTTTCAGTTTCCAGGATGTATATCACCTCCTGAAAATAAAGCGTTAGAATAGATTTCTGTTTTTCCACCTCCTTTTGGCCCTTTCCACGTCTTAGTTGCCCTACTTAGAACACGGAACCTTGTCTGCAATTAAAGTAGACTCTGAACTTGGCTAATTTCCCCCCAACTGAAAGTAAAAAAGTAGACTTGAGAGTTTTGCAAAGGAGTTCATCCAATTTAGAAGCCGAGCCTTGACTTGAAAGTTTCATCCAAGGTAAGTCAGGGTTAGCGTCAAACTTTCCGTAATTTTTAACAACCTTCTAAGTAAAAATAAAACTGTCCATCTGACTTGAAGTGTTAAAGCCTAAGCTGGGAACACAGAAGAGGCCCATCTCGTTTTTCATTATGGTTAAATTTCATTTCCAAGACGGGCTGGCCTTGGTCCCGGGACCTGGCATTGAGTGGCTGTTTCTGGAGGCTGCTGTTACCAGGAGGGCCAAGAGCATAGTGGAAGGAGAGGCCTTGCAGGACAGGGGCCCTGACTACGTGGAGCTACTAGTACATTCCATGTCCAGAACCTCCTACTGTACTTGGCACACCCCAAATAGTGTGATCCACCCAACCAAGAGCTCAAAGCTTGCCATGTGAATGGGTCCCGATGACATGAGCATGCTCTGTGCTAGAGGCAGCATTAGCCACTTCTCACATAATTCTCTCCATTATGCAGATGAAGAAACAAAGACTGAGGCCCAGGCTCCATAGCTAGTGAAGGGGAGAATTGAGATTCACAGCCAGTTCGCCCGAGTCCAGAGGCTTCTCTTAATCAAGACAACATAACTGACTTGGTGAATGGTCCCATTTGTGTGGGCAACCAGGTGACAAGGGCCTGGTATTGATCAACATCCCTGGATCTTCCACTACATCCTGATCATCCTCAGGCCACCTGACAATTGTCTTGTTTTAAAAGGACTTTCATTTGATGAACAGCATGTGAGATATAGGATCTCTGAGGTCAGCAACTGGGGGTAATTCTTTCCCATTACACAGATATGGAAACTGAGGCCCAGGGAGGGGAAACAGCCTGCCTTGTCACCAGCAGACAAGAACAAACCATAGGTCCTAGACTTCCAGCTCAGAAACAACAGCGGGGTGTGGATTCGGCTGGAACAAACTGCACCCACTGTGTTTTGCATGGCCTTTACACACTCCAAGGCCAGGAGTCCTGTGAGCCCTTTAAGCTGTGTTTTTCTAAGCTTTCAAGGCCAAAATATGCTGCTAAATGCCTCATATTTGGGATATGGGAAAAGGGGTGTAGGGGTGAAAGATGCTTAAGTAAAAGACATATACAGAGCTGAAAATTATATTATCTTAACTAGAGGCCCAGTGAACAAAATTTGTGCATGGGTAGGGTCCCCAGGCCTGGCCGGCGATCAGGGCCAATTGGGGTCTTCCAGCAGCCAGCTGGGGCCTCCCTACCCTGGCCACCAGCTGCCAGTTGCAGGCCACGGCCTTCCTTCATTCCGCACTGCCCCCTGGTGGTCAGCACACATCATAGTGAGCAATCGAACTCCTGGTCTTCCAGTTGAACTCCTGAGGGGACACTTTGCATAATAGCCTTTTATATATATAGATAGCTATTCACCCTGCTCTTCCATGCTACAAAAAGGCTTAAGCAAAAACAACAACAACAAACAAGAAAACAGTTCCATTGAGCAAACATTAAACAGACAAAACACAGGAGGTAGGCAAAGTCAGGAAGGGAATCAAAAGAAAAGAACCCAATAGGAAAATTTGTCACCAGGAGCATGGGAGGCATCTAGAAAAATCATCATAGATCCTGGGCACTTGTGCATGGTATGAACTCTGTCTCTGAGCTACCTAGCAGGCAATGAAAAGAGGGAAAGACAGTTAGTTATTTGGTTCTGGGTCATACATGGATTCCTCGTTTTATGAAAAAGACGCTTTCTCGCCCCTCCTTTTTCATTGACATCAGCTCTGATTGTGTTTCGTTTGCGAGTTCTGTCCCTATCTGTTGAGCTGATCTGTTGAAATGACCTGCAGGAAGGTTCTGCAGAAAAGCTTCTAAAATCAGATAAACTGGCTGGTCTGCATCCCCGCACCCATGCTATAATCAAGTGCTTATTTAGCAAGCATCACCTGAACAGACTGGCAATGGAGAAGTTTAAAACCACTTTGGTAGGAGACTGTGCCACCAGAATAGCAATCAGAGAGGAAGCAGAAGTGAATAAGAAAATGCACGTTTGGGTTGACATCATTCCACTGGGCCACACATGTTTCTCTGAAACCCTTTCTATACAAAGTGAGGCCCATGGGAATAGGAGACCCCCCCTCCCCACTTCCCTCCACGCTATCCCCACTCTCTCGGGTGAAGCATGAGAGGCTCCTCCAATGGATCGCAGCCCCAAGCCCTGAGTGGGCCATGTGACTAATGGGCGTGGCCACCGCATGTGAGAGGCAGGGACCAGACTCTGGCACATGTTGCGATGACACTGTAAACTGAGTCAGGCTTCCTGCAGTAATGGAACACGCCAGGGCCTAGATTCAGATCTACAGCTGCCAGCAAGGCCGAGGAGAGAACATGCTTCAGCCCTGTGCTCCAGAGCAGCCTTTTAGCAGAACTGCCCTGGGCCTCAGGAGGCTGTTCCCTATCTGCTGCACTAGCGGATGTCCATAGATCCCGGGAAACCAGGAGGGAGAAGGAGTGATGGGCAGGACAGCGTATCCCGGCCTCCCTGAGCCTACCACCAGCGAGCACCAGAAACCTCTGTGTAAGACCCAACAACCAGTATTTAATCTTTCATTCTGCTAACCTGCAAGCATCTCCCTAATGCAAACACCACTTACAGAAGCCACTGTAGTTCCCCTAGGACAGTTGTAGCAATTAAATAATGTGACACGATGGCAGTGTAAAGCTATGTATTTACTCCCAAACCAGAGTCCTGAGGGTTCTTACTTAAAAGATTTTAAGAGGAAAAAGAATCTCCCTTTTAAGAGTCCACATTAGTGACCATTGCTAGCTCTTCAAGAAGCCTGAGACAAGCCATTATAGGCAAGAAACCCTGGGCCCCTCTGGGGAGGCACACTGGAATGGCAGTGAAGCGGGGAGGGCACGGGCTTGGGGAGGAATGGGTGGGGATCCAGACTCTATCTCTTACTGCTCAAGCCCTGTGTGACCTGGAGCTAGTTACTTGATTTCTCTGTGCCTCACTGTTCTCATCTATAAAATGGGGCAAAGCTAGCTACTATGTGGGGGAGAAAATGAAAAGAGAGAAGGTGTTCAGGCCCGTGTCATCAGGAATCTACAAAGCAACCTTGCGGTTAAGTGCAGGAGCAAGCGTAAGGACTGTGGCTGCTCCCAGGAAGGGGTGTGCGAGGCGCAGCCTCAGAATCCGCTCTGTCCATTCTTTAGGGGTGTGCAACAAGCGTGGGGGATGGAAAAGAAGGTTTCTGGAAAACCAGGGCACAACTTGGCGGGTGTCACTGATAGCTGAAGACGCCTGTCTGAGGCTGGGCACCTGGGAGGCTGTCTCCAGGCTGCTCCACCACGTGAGGGAGAAATGATGGGCTCGCTGGCTAGCCTGACACATCAGAAGACGTGTTACTGCTCGAAAGTACAAAATAAGCAGAGTGCGGGTAACTAAACACTATTTTTATCGCCTTCCTGACATCTCAGGCCACAGGCAAAAGCTGCTGCTTAAGGGAGGATGGCGAAGAAATGTTTATTCAGAGTGGGGTGGCCTGAATACCAATGGGGCTGTGAGAGGCTGCGTGCTGCAAGCGCTTCCAAGGCACAGGGTCCAGGGGGCGGGCCCCGTGGGGATGCAGGGCAGGGCCGGCCTGGGGGCTGGGGGTAGGGAAGGGCTTTTCTCTCCCCACACTCAGTCCTGCCTCCTGGGGGAGGGCCCTGCCTTACTTCTGTCCTGCCAGGAATCTCCAGGCTCCTTTCTCCCTTGGCACTGGGGGCAAAACATCCTCCAGCCCTGGGCTGGTCGGATCTGAATTATGACGTTCTGAGCTCCTTCGGCACGGGAACTGGTCTGCCATGCTCACCATTATATTCCCAGGGCCATGACAGTGCCTGGTGCATGCACGGGATACATATGTATTTATATTGTGACCAAAGAAGTATCATTCAAGGATGGGGGGGCGGGGGGCGTGCATCCATGAACAATGCCATCAAAAGTCCTCCCCTCACGGGACTGTATTCCAGCATGGGGAGTCAGACAGCAAATAACATTAGCAACAATACGATGCACGAATAATGTGTATAGCAGGGTAGAAGACAGCAGGAGGAAGGGGGTTAGGAGCTGGGAGGGGGCAACTTTTAAAAGGATGGTTGGGTAGGTTTTGAACTGGAGGGTGGGATTTAAGCGGAGATTTGAATTGAAGCGTGTGAGTGAGCAGGCTGTGTACCAGGTAGATATCTAGGGGAAAACATTTCACGGAGAAGGAGCTACAGTGCAAAGGCCCTGGGGTGGCAGCGTGCCAGGCGTAGCTCGCATTGCCAGTGAGGACCAGCAAGCAGGCCTGTGTGATTAGAAAGGAGGAAGTGAACGTCTAGAGACATTTTTTGTTGTCATAACTAGGGGTACTGGCATCTAGTGGGCAGAGGCCAGGGTGCACCGTGCACAGGACACCCCAACAAGAAGGAATTCTGGGGCCCCAAATGTCAACAAGGGCAAATCTAGACTGTTAAAAAGACTTAGATTTTTCTCTGAATCAGTTGAGATTATCTGTTGAATGAATGAACAACTCCATGCCTGTGCATGATAACACACACCGTAAATCAGAAGGTGTTTCATCTTCTTTAGAGTCCTTTCTCCGGTCAATAGAGTTAGGGAGTAGTAACAGGGACCTTTCTTCCTGCCGAGACACACGTACAACTCCTGGTTGTGAAATGTCCTACTTTATGTGCAGCCTAAAAGGACGCCAACTGTCTTCTGGCCTGGTGACAGCAGAAGTACATTCTTGGAAAGCCGGTGTGGTAACTGAAGGTGGCCAGGATCGGCCCACGGGACAAACCAAAAATCAACAACAAAGAACATGCTTATTATGACCCCCTCCCCCGAGGAGACCAGCTCAATATCTGTTTCTCACCACGTGAGGACTAGGCCCAGCAGACTGGTCATCTCTTGAATGCTTTCACCTGCGATCACCACACCCTGGCCCAGCTTCTAGTAGAAAGCTACAGCTTTGCCTTAAGTTTCCTGTGGGTGATTAGAGCAACGAGGCCCCGAATCCCCGCTCCTGCCTCTGTGTTTGTGAATAATTAAAGGCTAATTAGCCACAGCCTCATGGGTCCAGGAATTAGATGCACAAGACATCTTAAGAAGAGGCTCTGGAAAGAAAAGTGTGAGGTGGATCTGACAGGACACCAGCAGGCATGGCTGGGGATGAGGTCAACCAGGGCCTGGAGCCCAGAGCTGGGAACACATGGGGGTGGCTTTCTCCAGGGCCAGACCCACTCTCTGGCTCACACCAAAGATGGAAAACGGGACGTCACCAAGGATCTGGCCTTCCTCAGTCAGATCACGAACCAATCAAATCAAAGCACTGGGAATCCAGAGTGAGCTTTGCAATTGGGGAAAGGAAGAGGGCGGCTCTCCAGGCTGCAGTCAAACTATCAGGGTTCAAATCCCGGCTCCTCACTTCCTAGCTGGGTTAAGTAGTCTAACCTCTTTGAGTCTCAGTTTTCTCATCTGTAAAATGAAATCAAACAGTTAGGAAAGACCTTGAGAAATCATTTTGGTGGAAGAGGGAAGGAATGGAGAAGAGGGCCAAAGTCATAGCTCCTGGTTCTTGGCGCCAGACACGACAGGACACTAAATGTTTAGACGTTAGCATTATTAGCTTATTGAATCCTCCGTGTGGTTCTGGGTATCCCATTTTAGGATGAGAACGCTGTGGTGTAGAGGGACAGCCCTTTCCATGATGCTGCCCACAACTCCATGTTCTATTAGTAACACCGCCATATGCAGAGGACTTTGAACTTCTCACGTGTGTGGCCATGCCGGGTCTTTATAACAGGCGGGAGAGCCAGTTCTGAGCACTATCACTGCTCCATGGTACCGATGAGGGAAACAAAGCATGGTACCCCCCCTCAAGGTACCCCCTGCCACAAGACTCCACTGCACAGACCGCCCCCCCAATCCAAACAAATGCAAATATGGTTTGGGTCAGGTGATAAGCACACAGGTAAGGATTAGTGTCACATCCAGGGATGAGGGACTGGGCAGGGCATGTAATGTGTTCAGTTCAGTACCAAGAAGTGTGGGACCTGTGACTAATGCCCACGGCACAGCTACCAGCACCAAGCACGAGTCCACATGTTCTCATTTAATCCGCAGTGAGTCTGAAGGTCACTGCTTCCTCATTCCCATTTTACAGATGAGGCAGCTGAGGTTTACGGAGGTGAAGCAATTTGAGCCACGCAGCTGGTGAATGGAGGTGTTGGGAGTTGAACCAGGTGGGCTGGCATGTTCCCAGCTGCTTAGAGGCCCCTAAAAGTCTTGGTGAAGTGTGAGGAGGGGCGCTGAGAGTCCTGAAAAAACTGTCCCACCAGCAGCTGTGTGATACTGGGACAGTCAGTTCCCCCCCTTTCTGGCCTCGGTCTTCATCTGACAGGGAAGGGGTCTGACTGAATGAATGTCCCTCAGCTCTGACCCTAAACCAGCCGTGGGCAAACTACGGCCCGCGGGCCGGATCCGGCTGTTCTATCCAGTTCTCTTGCTCTCCCCTACGCTCCTTTACTTTGAATTTATATTAGTTCACACAAACACTCCATCCATGCTTTTGTTCCGGCCCTCCGGTCCAGTTTAAGAACCCATTGTGGCCCTCAAGTCAAAAAGTTTGCCCACCCCTGCTAAACCCTACCTAACACATGATAGAATTTGGGCAAACATTTGTTGAATGGATGCCTGAATGCATTAAATCCATTTCTGCGTACCTACTATGCTCCAGGCAGAGTGGGAAAGCACAGTTACCCCATCACAACACTGGGATCCAGCTACATGCAATTATCAACCTGGCCACCATGTTTAACCAGCAGATCTCAGTCTGAGAAAACAGCTCACAGGACGGGAGAGGAGGCGGCAGCGAGCCAGAGCTAGACTTAGCACCAAAGTAGGCTGCACAGTCCACCTGCTCAAAATACCACCTCGGCCTCTCCATCCCACTGGCCCACGATTCCTCTAGGAACTTACAGAACAAACTGCCGCCAAACACCGTTGGGTTTAATTACGGAGATGACTCTCATAGTGCAGTAGGCTTTTATTACAGGACACACTGCTGCAGAGAGGGGTCAGAGGCACCCCATGATTTCCCAGCCCCCTTTGTACCTCCCGGTTTTCTAGCTGAGATCACGGTACACAGGGGCCGACTGAGCCTCGACTCAGCCATAGAGTCTTACCAGTGAGACCCAGGAGAAGCAATCTGGACGTGCCCTCTGCAGATCCCGACCCGGGACCGCTCACGCTGACTTTTCCTGTCGGCTAAAAGCTGGCCTCTGACCCTTGTAAATGAAGGCCAAGCAGAGCCTGCAGGACGAGAACCTGCCCTTTGAGGCAGTTTCAAGAAGATGAGCGACACGTGCGGGATTTTGCTCTGCCGCAGCTGGAGGGTGTTGAGACCTGGGAGAAGACCAGGCTGCTTGCTTCCAGCCCTGCTTCAAAGCACGCACCCAAGCAGCCAGAGTGAAAGCTGGCTGCCTAGGCTTACTTTTAATGAAATGAGAATTGAAGTTCAAAAATAAACGGTGCAAAGCCTCGTAGGGAAATACCAGATGACAAGAGGGCAATTCGGTGACTAAATGCCTAAAAGGTGGCAGGGGCGGGGAGCCCACATCTAAGTCAACAACCAGGGCAGGCAGCATTTGGGGGTTAAAACAGCAGGTGAGTTGTTAAGAAAGTGGTGCAAATTGACCTTGGATGGCCCTGTAAGAATTTTAGCTCTGCAGCCACATTTCCATTCTCCCAAAATATGTTATGTTGTAAGCAAGCGTGAGGCAATTCCATTTCTAGGAATTTAACCTTCAGGGCTGTTTGCACATAAGTAAAATGACACATGCGCAGGGAGGATTGTATCAGCAGAGTGTTTTATTGCAAAAGACTGGAAATAACCCACCTGGTTAAATAACGTGCGCTGTGTTGATGCAAATGGAAGACAATGCAGCTATTTAAAAGAATGAGGCAGGCCCTGGCTGGTGTGGCTCTATGGTTAGAGCATCAGCCCGTGCACTGAAGGATCCCAAGTTTGATTCCTGGTCAAGGGCACATGCCTGGGTTGCCGGTTTGATCCCTGGCCCCAGTTGGGGGTGCAGGTAGGAGGCAACCGATCGATGTATCTCTCTCACATTATTGTTTCTCTCTCTCTCTCTTTCTCTCTCTCTCCCCTCCCTCCCTTCCACTGTCTCTAAAAATCAATGGAAAAACATATCCTTGGGTGAGGATTAACAACAACGAAAAGAATGAGGCAATACTGTCAAAAAAAGAAAGAGGCAACATTGTATGCACTAGAAGAGAACAATCAATAATCAATGAGATATAAAGGTGAGTGGAAAAAAACAAGACACACAACAGAGAGTCCGACTGTTGCCATGAGTGAGGAGGAGTGGCTCAACCCACAGGCCAGAGACAGACTCGAAGACTGAATTCCAGCTCCCTCTCACTAGCAATGTGACTTTTGGCAAGTTACTTTACCTCTGGGGCCTCAGTTTCTTCATCCAGCAAATGGACTGTTAAGAGGAGCTAATATATCAAAAGCATGATATTGTCCCCTCAGAGGGCAAAGGTTGGTTCAGCGGGAGTGGTGGTGAAAAAAACCTTAGCTATTACAATGGTTTGGGGCCCTCCAAAGCTCAACCCTACCCAACAAAAATCTCACCCCTTGGTATTTAATTTCTCTCGCTAAGGCGAATTTAAATTAAAATGTCTTCCCAGGAGGGGAGTGATGAAAAGCAGGCTGAGAAACCCTGATCTAAAGCATTCTCAGCATGAGGCAAATGCGGATGACATTTACCTTGTGATGTTTCAGTGAGGCTTAAATGAGATAATAGTGGCAAAGGCCACAACGCTGTCTTTTTATCCGGGCCCCACCCCACCGCCAGTGATGAATGCTAATACCAATCCCCATATCTCAGAGGAGGAGCCTGAGGTCTAGAGAAGGGAAGGGACTAGGAGGCCAAAGGTCAGAAGCAGTCAGAATTTTCACATGGTCTCCCTGATAGCTTCCAGTTTATGCTCTAATGGTGTTTGAAAACTTGGTGGTCCAGTTGTTCATGTAGCTGCCCTGAAATCCAGGTGTGTTCTCACCCATTTGAGGCTAATTTGATGGGATAAACCAGTGGTTGGCAAACTCATTAGTCAACAGAGCCAAATATCAACAGTACAACGATTGAAATTTCTTTTGAGAGCCAAATTTTTTAAACTTAAACTTCTTCTAATGCCACTTTTTCAAAATAGACTTGCCCAGGCCGTGGTATTTTGTGGAAGAGCCACACTCAAGGGGCCAAAGAGCCGCATGTGGCTCGAGAGCTGCAATTTGCCGACCACTGGGATAAACCCATCAGTATAAGACAAGAGACTACTAGCCCAGGGACTAGCAGACAGCCAGGTACTCCCACAATGTCCACTGTAAGGAGACCCCAAGGTTGCTGGTCCTTGGCACTCACAGTGTCTTCTTGTGGGGCTCCCTGGAGAAACCTCCAGCTGCCCTGAGCCCTGAGAACAGACCTGCCTGCCATGAGCAATGGTCAGTGTCAGTTATTTGAAACCAGGGTGCTGGAAGGGAGCAATGTGCTTTTCCAATGGCTTCTAGAGAGTTCTAAGCCAAGGTCTTTGTGGCCTGTGATTTCTGGTCAAGCCTGACTCCATCGTATTTCCTTCCATTGGCTTCATTTTCATTTACTCAGTCTTGCTCTGTAGGCTGCCATGCACCCTTCTGAGAATAGGGAGCGGGGAGCGGTGCAAGGAGATGAGTCAATAGAAACACACATGGAACCCCAAGAGGTTCCAGAAAAAGCCACCACTAGAAGAACTCCTTGGGCTACATCACCCGATTCCGCAGGGGCATTTGAGCCCGGCTGGGAAGGCGGAGCTGGCCCTTTGTCCAGGGATGGGTGAGGAGGACAGGAAGGAGGAAGAGAAGGTCATAGTAAGGTAAAGGAAATAAGTGTATGGAGAGAAAAATGAGAAAGTAGGAGAATTAGTCATGGTGGTCCCAACACGCAGATCACCAACTGATCCTAGTTCGTTCGTTCATTCATTCATTCATTCATTCATCCATCCATCCAGCTCTGTGCTCCATGCATGGGATACAATGATGAGCAAAAAATATACATGGTCCTTGCCCTCATGAAGATTATATTTCGTTGAGGGATCAGCAAATATAGCCGATGGGCCAAATCTGGCTTGCCAGCCTCTTTTTGTGAAGTTTATTGGAACACAGCCACGACTCTTCATTTACATATTTTCTACAATTGCTTTAGAACTGCACTGGCAGAACTGAGTGGTTGTGGCAGAGAGCATATGGCCTCAAATATTTACTCTCTGGCCCTTTCCAGTAAGTTTGCCAACCCTGAATTTTATCTGTGAGTATATAAACGTTTTCACATCAACCAAAAGATTCTGACACCCTCTTGAGCCCCAGTTGTCTGATCTATTAACTTGGTACGATACTCATGCCATTGTGAGGATTAAATGAGAGAGAGCATGGGAAGTTCTCAGAAATCAGCCTAGAACATACTAGTTGGCATCCCCAATACTTTTTTATTTGTGCAATTATTGATAATACAATGGCTGGGAGTCAGAAGAAGAATAACTTCACCCCAACACGTCTTTAGACATGTTCAGCCTTTTCATTCTGATTCTAGAAATGGGGTGATTAGTTGACCTAAATAATCCAAACATTTTACAGGCCATTTTGCCAGGGTCTCTTGACTCTGATAAAAATATATTTTTTCACCATTTTAACACTTCAGAAATTGAGGCTCATCTTATAATCAATGTGCACATGTGATTTGTTCATTCATATTTGTTGAGAAGCATTTCTGTAGCAAGTACTCAGGATATATGAACAAAACAAATATGCAAACAATAAATATATGTATAGATATGTGTATAAGAAGAGTTCATGAGACATCCAGTTATGCTTGCTTGCGATTTACACTGGAACGGGAAAGGCAAACAATAACGGTGTCTAGTCTGTCAGTTGGTAATCACAGCTATAAAGAAAAACAAATCAGAGCGGAGGGGTAGAGAGTGGTGACTGTTTGCAATTTTAAAAGTGGTGGTCGGATGGCCTCTCCCAGAAGCTGACCTTTGAACAGGACCTGAGGCAGGTATGGGAGCGAGATTGCTGGAATTTGGGAGCAACCGGGCTCTAAGCAGAGGAAAGGATAGGTGCAAGTTCAGGTGCAAAGATGCATATCTTTGGCAGCATCTTTTTCCCTGTTACTCCTTCCCCCTCCCCACCAAAGCTGTTTCTAAGGCGATGCTCTCCTGGATGACAGAAATGCCGTGTGCACACAGTACAGGCGTGGTGTGAAGTAATGGTGCTGGGACTGGGGCTGGGAGAGGAGGCGGGGGGGGGGGGGGGCGGGGTGGTGACTACCACGTTTTATTGCAGCTTACTCTCCAAGCTCAGCTCCTTTGAAAGGGTTGACGTTGCCTTGGCTCTAAACCTGCTGTAAGCCTATGTCCAAAAGCATCACCTGTCAACAATGTAGTAAATCCACAGGTAAGAGGATTTTTTTAACCCAAAAAGCTGTGGGAACCGAATGAGTCATCAGCAAAGTTTGCAGGACCAGCTAAGCCAGTCCCAGCTCCTTCTGTGCACTTGGCAGGTAAACCTGAATGAGAAGGTGTCTATTTTCACAGAATGTTCTCAGAGATTCAAGAGAAATAAATTGATTTGTGAACATATCGCCCAACTTCGCACAGACAGAGGAGAGTATGGAGCGATGCAGTTGCGGCTGTGACATTCCTCTGCCAGGACTCTCAGCAAACTTGCCAAGAACAAAGTCACAGCCCCAGCCTGCGGGCGGCAAGGAACACCTGATCCTAAAGCCCACATGTACGTTTACAGCTCCACTCACTGCCCATCCAAATGCCCACTGTGTCCAACAGCCACACTTCATCCCCCAACGACTCCAGCGACCCTGCATGCTCTCCCTGGCACAGAGGAGGGGACAGAAGCTCAGGATGTGCCAACTCTGAAGCTCGTCCCAGATCCCTATGTCAGGATGCCCCTTGACTATATGGGGCAGGAGGTGCATCATTCTCAGACTTGGGTTCAAGTTAATGGGTCCAACATGAGTATAAATCTCCAGTCACTAATCTACCTTCTCTGATATCCAAAAAATGTCCTTGGAGATTCTGGTGGACAGCAGATCAGAATGTGTGTCGTGCATGAGTGAGAGGAGAGGGAGGGAGGCTGGAGAGGAGTGAGGAGGGGAGAAGAGAGCGGGAGGAGAGACGGTTAAAAAGGCTTTTTATTTATTTTATATATACATACATATATATATATATATATATACACACACACACACACATACATACATACACATATACTGTATATTAATTTCAGAGAGGAAGAGAGAGGGAGAGAGAGAAAGAAACATCAATGATGAGAGAGAATCATTGATCAGCTGCCTCCTGCACACCCCCTCCCCCCACTGGGGATCTAGCCTATAACCTGGACATGTGCCCTTGACTGGAATTGAGCCCAGGACCCTTCAGTCTGCAGGCTGAGGCTCTATCCACTGAGCCAAACCAGCTAAGTCTATTATTTTTTTATTTTAAAATATATTTTTATTGATTTCAGAGAGGAAATGAGAGGGAGAGAGAGACAGAAACATCAATGATGAGAGAGAATCATTGATCAATGCATGCCCCCCACTGGGGATCGAGCCTGCAACCCGGGAATGTGCCCTGACCAGGAATTGAACCATGACCTCTTGTTTCACAGGTCAACCTTCAATGACTGAGCCACACTGGCAGGGCTCAAAGAGGCTTTTTAGAAGCAAATGCATTGAGGATGATGCGGAGAGGAAGGTAGGAAGGCAGAGTCAGTAGGGAGTACAGGAGTGAAGTTTGGGGCCACTGCGTACAGGGCCCTGTGGCACCTTCTTGTCTCCTTCAGGTAGCACAAAATCACGGCACAATGCAGTAATCAATGACAACAATCACGATGCCATTGAGCACGTTTTGTGTTTTGTTCTCTGGACCCTGTTTATAAGGCACAGCTTCCACGAAGGTGTGTTAACTAAATTGTGTGTGTGCGTGTGAGAGATACTGATAGGGGCCCACTTTCATTTTCTGGAACATCTATCCTACTTAATAAAGAGGTAATATGCAAATTAAACCTCACACCCTCACAAGATGGCTGCCTACGACCAGGCCGGCAGGGGGGTTAGTGGGGGATGACCAAACAACTGAACAGCAGGCTGCATGGGGTGACCAGGCCGGGGGAGGGGGGAGGGGTGTGAGGGGCAACCAGGCCGGCGGGAGGGGGTGCAGTTGGAGGCGATTAGGCTGGCAGGGGGGCAGTGAGGGGCGACCAGGCTGGCAGGGAGGGGAGCAGTTGGGGGCAACCAGGCTGGCAGGGGGGGCAGTAAGGGGAAACCAGGCCAGCAGAGGGGGGGCAGTTGGGGGCAACCAGGCCGGCAGGGGGGGAAGTAAGGGGTGACCAGGCCGGCAGGGGGAGCAGTTAGGAGTGACCAGGCTGGCAGGGGGGGGCAGTTAGGGGCAACCCAGGCAGGCAGGCAGGTGAGCAATTAGGAGCCAGTGTTGTGGGAAGGATGTCCAGGATTGTGAGAAGGATGTCCAACTGCCAGGGATCGAGCCTAAACCAGCAGTCAGACATCCCCCAAGGGGTCCCAGATTGGAGAGGGTGCAGGCTGGGCTGAGGGGATCCCCCTCCCCCCCATGCATAAATTTTGTCCACCGGGCCTGTAGTAATAAAATAAAAGGGAAATATGCTAATTAGACTGGACGTCATCTGGACATCATTCAGACATCCTTCCTGATGAAGCCAAGGCCTGAGGGAAGCCAGCCCGAGTCCCAGGTGCCTGCTGGTGGTCGGAGGAGGGAAGCCTGGGTCCTGGGTGCCGGAGGGAAGCCAGTGCTGGCAGCCGGAGGAAGAAAGGTCTACTCTTGCATGAATTTTTGTGCATCGAGCCTCTTGTTTACTTATAATACAGAATACGTTCTTTCTTAACAGCACTGAACAGTTGAAGTGTTGCTCTACCAAAGCATTCATAACTGTAAGACCCCACAAACCCCGGCTCTGGCTTCCGGAGAACTTTTATTTCCAGATGAAAGAGCCAGTCTCCAGCCCACACACGTGGGAAACAGGCGGTCCTGTGTGCCGGCCCTCTTCCCCCAGATGCTCAGGCGGCCACAGGGAACCAGGGAACTGGGGAACCGGGAGGGGTGTTTACTCATTTCTCCTTACCTGGCTGTGACTCACCATCACTACAGGCCTTCAGGCTAGGAGTGGGGATGGGGAGTCCTCGCCGGCTGTGTGATGTCCTCTCCCCGACACAGAGAGGGAAACGTGTGTGACATGGGAAACAATTACCAAGTCTCCCCGAGAGTCCGAGCACCGAGGGCAGCTGGGAGGGCTTTTCTCTCCCTGGGCACACAGGGGCCAGTTTCAGGGCAACTTACCCAGTGTCCTTTTCTATTATGAGATGAGGTGGGTGGTGCTAGAGACCAAATGTTTGTGTCACCCCATATTCATGTTAAGATCCTCATCCCCAGTGGTATGGTGTTAGGAGGTGGGGCCTGGGGAAGGTGATTGGGTCAGGAGGGTAGATCCATCAGGGATGGATTAGTCCCTTTACTAAAGGGACCCCACACAGCTCTGGCCCTCTTTCTGCCCCAGGGGGAGACAAGGAGATATCAGTGATTTGCATCCAGGAAGAGGGACCATGCCAGCACCCTGATCTCAAACTTCCAGACTTCAGAACTGTGAGAAATAAATTTCTGTCGTTTCTAAGCCAGCCGGTCCACAGTACTCTGTTTCAGCAGCCCGAGCTAAGACAGGTGGCTACACATCACATGTGTATCCCAACAGTGAATCCAAATGTGGGTGGCTGGAGAGAGGGAAAGAGAGAATTGAAGAGAGAAAGAATGAGTGAGAGAGGAAGAGGAGAGAATATGCAAGAGAGGACAAAAATTCAGACTCCATAGGACTTTCTGCCCTAAGTGCTGGCTTCCAAACTGAAACCCCAAGTAAAATGCAATCTATCCGCATGTCTCTGTGTCGCTTTATACAGCAGACGGACTTCTGAAAAATTGGATATGAACAGGATTTTTTTTAAAAAAAATCCCTTTTGTATACATCTTTGAAAGCCCACAACTTGAAGGTGACCATTTGTCTTCGTCTGTTCAGGCTGCCATAACAAAATAGCACAGACTGGAGGCTTAAACAGCGGACATTTATTTCTCACAGTCTGGAGGCTGGGAGTCTGAGAACCCAGCGAGGTCAGGCTCTGGTGAGAGCCCTCTTGCAGGCTTGTAGACGGCTGCCTTCTTGCTGTGTCCTCACCTGGTGGAGAGAGAGCTCTGTCTCTCTTCCTTTACTTGTAAGGGCCCTAACCCTATCATGGGCGCTCTATCCTCATGACCTCATCTAACCCTAATTTCTTCCTAAAGGTCCCACCTCCTAAAACCCTCACATTGGGGGTTGGGCTTCAACATATGAATTTGTGGGGACATAAACATTCAGTCCATAATACCATCTCCAAACTCATTGGTGAAGATAAGGATCTTTTGGTAAAATGAAACATTGGTTCCTAACCTCTAAAAGGTATCCTTTGGTAAGTTTGAGTTCTCAATTCTTGAATGTTTTTACATCCATGAAGTTAGTCATATATTCCAGCACGCTCATTATAGGAAAAAGGGTTTGAGGCCCAGAGAGGCAAAGGGACTCACCCAAGGTCACACAGCTGGAGGGAGTGAGGGCTGAGCGTGAACCTGAGAGTCTGGTCTTTCTGGCAGTGCGTGTTCTTGGATTACTCACTTGTGCTGCCTAACATACGTGGGCCAGTGCCTGGGGCCTGGGAATCCGTTAGTTTTATGAGCCTATAGTTTTAATGCTCTATTTTCTGAAAGTCAAAACTACATCACAAGGGTGTTTCTCTTTTCCATTACAAGAGTCCTCTCTGTTTTATTTATTTTTTGCAGCAAAATGATTTAAATCAAATGTGTTTGGGCACAGAGGAAATTTGACCTGAAAGAGGGTTTTTGTGGCAGAAAGAAGAGCCAACAGATCCTTATTTCCTGCCTTTCAGAGGCCAGGAACATCCTGGTACAAGGGGACCCATCAATACATCTTTCATAAGGGCGTCTCTGCACAGCGAGGTGGAAGCCCTGTCCAATGGCTCCCGCCCATTTGTAACGTTGCCCTGAATAAAAGAAGGGATTGATCCAGGCTTGGACCGCTGCTATGCCCACAGGCCTTCCTGTGCCCTAGGAGGCAGAGTCTACAAATGGAATTCAATTGGGCAATCGCTCCTGAAGAGGGAGCGCAGTGGGGCGAGCCTGGCGTTGAAGAGTGGCCCGGGAAGGGTTACACATGCTCAGCCTTCAGCTGGGGTCTGCAGAGGGACTGATGCCTGGAAGTCTGAAAGAGAGGACTTCAAAGGACTCTGAGGGAAGGCTTGCTCCTGGGTGTCCCTTCTCGGTGGTCTCCCATGCACCATGGGAGACCAGCAGGCCTGAGCTCATCTCAGACTGAGGTGCTGTCAGTCCCTGGGCAGGGGACTTCTTCCTCTAAGACCGTGCCTTCCTCTTCTATAAGCCTGGGGCCAGGCTGCTTAGCTAGGGCGGTGGTTCTCAATCTCAGCCAGTGGGGAGACTCCCACCGGACATTTGGAAATGTCTGGAGACACTGCTGGTTTTCACAACTGGGGGAGGTGGGGTGGGGTCCTCTCCCGTGTGCAGAGGCCGGGATGCTGCTAGGTATCCCACAAAGCACAGGACAGCCTCCTTGCCCCCACACAACAAAGAAAGACGCAGATCAAAATGTGAACAGTGTGCTGAAGTTGGCAAACCCTGTCTTAAAAGTTGCTGCTCGGAGTCTCAAGAAGATGAAATATAGGGCACAGCCCAGGATCGGGCATATAGAATGAAGTGAGCTCCTGACTTCTCCTCCTCACAACTCTTCCTCCTGACCCTTCCCCTCCTCACCCACCGCCCTGCCAAGTGAGCGTGGGCTACTGGCACAGGCACTGCTCACTCGCTCCAAGGCAGTTCACCTGCATCCTCGCAGACTGGTTCAGTCCTGAGCCACCTGCCTAAAGATCACCCCAATCCAATCCCCTTACCTTCTTTCCCACTTCCTCAGCACATGAACTTGAATGAGATCCTTCTCTTAGCCAAGCATCCATTTCAATGTTGGATACACGGGGTTACAGAACCTAATTTAAGCCAGAGTTGTTAGGAGGATTAGAAACCATGTAGCAGATGCTCAGTAAATGGGATTCATTCTTTTCTGTGGGAAAAACAATGTCTAGGGCCTCTGTCCGTCATGAAGATTAGAAGTAAAACAAAGAGTGGTCAGCACAGTGCCTAGTGCCATGGCTGATACTGAGTAAATCTTGGTGGATGGAGGCAAAAGGTCAACAGGTGGATAGGAACATGAAAGACAAAAAGGAATTGAAGATTCATGGAAAAGCAGATATCTAGCATGGAGCCTCGCATGCAAAGAAACCGCCAGTGATTTTTGCCCAAGAAAGAGAAGAGAAGGAGGCTCAGAGCATCGCAAGGGTCTGTGACAGGGTGTCTCAACCTCAGCATTACTGACATTTGGGGCCAGATGATTCTTTGCTGTGGGCTGCCCTGTGCATCATTGGACATTTTGCAGCATCTCTGGCCTCTACCCACTAGATGCCAGTAACATCCCTCCCCTTCCATGCCAGTTGTGACAACCAAAAATGTCTCTGGACATTGCCAAATGTCCCCTGAGGGCACAATCATCCCTGGCTGAGAACCACTGGTCTAAAGGTATCTGACACACAGTGGGCCCTCACTCAGCAAAAACTGGCTGGCAGGAGGCAGGGGGAGAGGGCGAGGGAACCTTGCTGACTCGCTGTCCCGCTGCTTCAGCCCGGCTCTCACTTACACTGGATGGGTGGGTGAGACACTCTCCATCGACAGAACATAACCTTTGGGCGGATGCTGAGGGAGGCTAGGCAGGGAAAGTAAAACACACAGGTCACAGGTACACAGGTGGAGGGTCCCTGGGAATAAGGATGGCAAGGAGAGAGGTCACGTGAGCCCACAGGCAGCTGAGCGTGGAGGCTGGGGACAAGGACACATTTGCCCTATAAAGATAGAATCGGAAACTTCTAGGACATGCCTTTAGGAATGAGCCACAACTGAACTGGATTACTGGACACTTCCTTGACACCTGGCTCTTGCTCATGCCCAAGCTCCCGTCCTTCCCAAGTCCCATGTCTCCCCAGTCCCATCATCTTCCCCCCAGCTCCACCATCGCCTGGCACCTACACAAGGACAAGGGCAGCAGGTTCCCGACCGATCCCTGCACTTACCTGCTGCCCACCCATCCATCCCTGCCCCACCCGGCAGCCTGAGTGATCCTTTGAAGAGGCAAATTGGAAGCCACTCCTTTGCTTAAAATCCTTCCATTTATCCCAGTTTTTCTCAGGACAAAGATGGAATCCTTGCTGTAGCCTGTAGAGCCCTGCCCACCGGACCCCTGCCCACCCTCCACTTTCCCTCTCCTTCTTGCTGTCTCTCTTGCTTCTTGGCATTCTCCCCAGTCTTGACTAGGCTCCCACTCAGACCAGGTCCTTTTTGCATATGCTGCTTGCTCTTCCTAAAAGAATCCTTTTCCAGCCTACACTTCATTTCAGTTTAAATATCACTTCCCCATGGAAACTCGGCTAATTCCGGGCCACAGTACAGTCTCAGAACCCTCAGACTTGTCACGGTCCTGACATCTGTCCCCACAGAGGATGCTGCTGCCAGAGGGCACGGTGCACATCTGTTTGGCCCACTAACATGTCTTTGTTCCTACTCAATTCAGCAAACATTTGCGGGATAAATAAATGCATGGATGGGGTAAGAACGAGAGAGGTTGGCTTCAAAGAGTGCCCCTTTCACGGGTTGGGTCCCATGGCTCCATCCCCGACACTTAGAATAAAAACAGGGGCCGGGCAGAGCACTGTGTGCCTGGGAGGGACAGGTGGACTGCCTCTTTCCTCTCCAACTTGCAAGCTCCCCTTTTCCAGCTCCAGGTACACGATGGGTCCTCCCTTACTTCCATCCCCTCAATGAGAAGAACAGCTCTTCATCCAGGATAATCAGCCCCTGCAAATCCACCCACTATTTCAACAACAGCAGCCAATCGCCAAGCCCCTACTGCCCTGCTGGTGGAAAGCAGGTGAGGACAGGGCACTGCAGCGTGAGCAGCACCTGAGGGCTTGTGGGAAATGCAGACCCCAGGCTCCGCCCAGGCCTGCTCAGTCAGGGTCTGTGCATGAACAAGATCCCCGATGACTGGTATGAGGAGCGCTGGGCAGAAGCAGGCTCCTCAGGACACCCGGGGGTGGGGGTGGGGGTAGGGTTGTCACATGGCAGATCGCTAGACTCCACCATACCCCCACCACCCCCACCCTCACCCCCACCCCGGGTTTCTGATTCAGGAGTCCCAGGTGAGGCAGGAGAATTCGCATTTCTCCCATGTTCACAATGATGTCCCCGGTCCAGCATCCCACTTTGAGCAACACGGCTTTACGGCCTCATGGGGGTCCAGGTGAAGCTCGGAGGGGCCCGGGAAAGCATTCTAGAAGAGGCAAGGTGCGAGCTGGGAGGACGCACAGGAACTGCCCGGAGAGCATGCGTTACAGGGGCATCCTAGACAGCGGCGCTGCATGAGCAAAACTAAGCAGCGTGAAGCACTGGGGCTCAGGGAATGTCATTCATCAGCTGTGCCTGGAGCTCCGGCCAGGGTGGGGGGAGGGAGGACGGGAGGGGCGGGACCTGCAGGTCACAGAAGCTCTGCTTCCTCTTACCCTGCAAAGGGTTCTGTGCACAGCACTGTGAAGGATGGAATAAAACACCCTCAAATTACCATCGTCACCATCATCGCCATCATCGTCACTAATACTCAGGTAGGGCTCACCATGCCTCAAGCCTGTGCTAAGGCCTTACATACATCAACACAGTTTTCTTTCCTTCTGTTTCAACTCGTTTGAAGAAATGATCATAGACTCACAGGAAGCTGCCAAGACAGGACAGAGGGTTCCGTGTTCCTTGGCCCAGCTTCCCCCAGTGGTGGCCTCTTACGCAACTGCAGTGCAATACGAAAGCCGACTATTCACGTGGGCACCGTGCTGTCACCTAGACCACAGACCTGATGTGGTTCTCACATTTCCATGTGCTTGAGTGTGTGCGGAGTGTGTGTGTGTGTGTGTGTGTGTGTGTGTGTGTGTGTGTCTGACTCTTTAGTCCTCACAACAACCCTTTTATTATCCCAGTTTGCAGATGAGGAAACTGAAGCACACAGAGAACAAAGTAATTTGCACAAGGAGGGACAGGGGCAGACACTGAATTCGAGAAGTCTGACTCAAAGCCACTGCTCCTTGTCGCTATTCTGGCAAGTCCTGGTATTTATGCAAACTCACGGATCAGGGATGTTTCTGGGGGTATCCATATCTGAAAAGGACTGTGGGGTGTCAACTGGAGACTCCACCCCATCCCGAAGGCTCAGAAACTCTAGGAAGAAGCCCCACGAGGGGAAGCTGAGCAGAGAGGCTGCGGGAGAGGGCATAGGCCACAGACGCCTGCCCTGCCCTGCGGGCTCCTGGGCAGTCTCACTCCGAACCCAAACGCGCGCTTGACCACGTCCATCCCAGGTACCTGGTCTGGCGATGTTCGCAGGGCTGGCTGCCAACATCAAGACCAGACAAAAATCGGCTGTTCCACATCCCAGCCCCTGCCCTGGCGCCTGGCAACCCCACAGCGCCTGCTTCTGAGGGCAGGAAGCGGAGGCTGGGCTGCTGTGCCTTACACTCTGCCAGCCCCATGGTCCCTGGCTGCTGGGGCTGGCGTGGGGGTGGGAAGGAGAGGGGAGAGAGGACACAGCGAGGCCTCACAGCACCAAACAAGGCCTCCCTCACGAACAGGGCCTCCAGCCGCCTCCTCATTGGCCAGGGACCTAACCGGCAATCCCTTTCACTGCCCACTTTTATGGTGCGTTCTATTCCCTGGAAGGGAACGTCCCCTCTGCTTACAAATACGCACGGGTGATCTATACTCGTGGACAGGGGCTGCCTGGGCCCACGCACACCGCTGATCTGTGGCCAGATCTGTGGGGCTGTGGGTGAATTCCTTCCTTCTTCAACGTGGCATTCTGTTAATGTTGCTATCATGCTGTTTATGCAGTTAGGCAAAAAATGCTTTCCTTTCATTAGGGAAAAAAAGTTCAAACCATAGAAAAAAAGTTGTTTAAAAAATCCACCATGGTACGAAGGGCGATTTTGCCTTGATGTGGAGCAACTACTGTCAGGGCCTGAGGAATATTGTCATGTCTTAGTCTCTCCAGGCCTCCCCTCCCTCAACCGGAAAGGGTGGGTGAGGCCAGAAGGGTCCACCCAAACTGGGACTGAGAGTTAAAGAGGGTCTTATATTCTGTCCTGAGATTCAAAACGCAGCCTGGACAGGACGCATCCATGGGTCATGGTTATTAATTATAAGGTCACTCGGCTTTGGGAGGGTGGTGAGCACCGGACAAGGCTTGTCTAGCACAAAAAAAAGCATTAAAACCGAATTGTTTGAAAACATCCCGCAGGTCCAATCCAACTTTTCGCCTCCCTAGTTAATAGTTTTGACTTCTAAAGTCAGCCCCTTCTTCGGAATCATTCAGGAGCTCTCTGCAATCTTCGGATCAGGAGATCCTGGAGAAAGATCTGAACAACAGGCCCTTGGGTACTGACTCGTGGTTCTGGAACATTCAGACAGCTCCCTGCTCTCTGGCCAAGAGACCCCCAAGCCCATTCCCATCTATCACCCACCCACTAGCTCCCTTGGGTGCCTCGGAGGAGGAGAAGGGTGCAGTCAGCCCACCCCAGCTGCACGTGGCTGAGTCAGTCACTCTCAGAGCCCCTAGAAACCACTAGAGTCAGAGTCTAGACCCCAGAATATGCATTACAGGTTCCTCTCAGGGCACCACCAGTTCCCCTCTCACCCCACCAACTGCGTCTCCTTGAATGGCATCGACACTTCTGCTCTCCAAAACAACCCACATAGGAGGGGAAATGGACACAAAGTTAGCTGAAAGCAGCCTATAAAACCAAATTACAATGTATGCCCACCCATTCCTGTGATGAAAGACACAGAAGACAGAAAACCACTACACTTGAGAGAAAATCAATAGCCGCAATGAGGGAGGGGAAACTTTACAAACTGAAGCGAACAGAATGATTCCCATTGATGTTAGATGAGGCTCTGAGCTTCCTGGTGGCCAAAGCAAAAACCAGGATGCACTATATTGTATAACTCATGATCCAATACCTGGAAGCTTAGCCACAGAAAAGCGAAAACCTGGGTGCTGGTGCGAGGTGCCTGGCAGGTGTGAGTGAGGGGGAGGCAGTAGGTAGTGGGGTCCAGAGGGGAGTGGTAGCTGGCACAAGGTCGGGCCTTTGACTTATACTCCAAGTGGCCCAAGGAGACACTGGTGGACCTCCCTCAATTCCAGACTCTTCTGCTTCTTTCCTAGTACCCCGCCGCCGCAGATCACTGTTGTGGTCTTGGTGCACTTATTGGCTGGCTGATTTTGGCCCGTCTTTCCATCAGGTCATCTAGTATTCCACGAAGACACAGCTGTATCTTCCATCACCCAGGACCGTACACCTAACAGGCACTTAATGAATTCTGGTGAATAATCGAACCCTGTGAGGTAGACCAGAATGCTTCCCAGGTTAGGAAGTGGAAGCTCAGAGAGCTCAGGCAACCTGTTGGTGGCTCCCACGTCTAACTCCAAGGCCAGGGCCCTTGACCCTTACATCCAATTGCTCTGGGCTCAAACCAGAAGACCTTGCCCTGATCGTAACTCCTGCAAGATTCTCACCCCTTGATTAAATCAAATCGAGATCTTTGTGCCTTAACACGAGGAAGGGGGTGGGGGGAGGGCAGCGAGAAGGGGATGATGATCAGCAAAGCTCCCAGGAGATGCAAGAAGAGGGTCAGGAAGTTGCAGCCGCGTGTGCGTCAGGCCCCAGCAGAGAGTGAGAGCAAAGTGGGATTAGACAAGATCCCACGGGGCTGGCCTTACTGCTGCCAAGTTCCAACACAAACTATGCTCCCCAAAGTACACAGCCTTCATCTGATCAATTTTCCAGGCTGTGGCAACCAAACAGTGGGATCCACAGGAAATTAAGTTTATTGACTCAGTCTTTGGATACCACATGGAGAAGAATATTTACACATGCCATCTGAGCCTGGGGGACGGTGGGTTACTGGCAGTGGGTATTTACTGAGTTTCAGATGACAGCTGGGGGTGGGAGGGGGCAGTGGGACATGACTACCCCGCCTCCCCACTCCATGCGGATTTCTGAGTCCCAGTCCCTTCTCCTGAGTCCCTGTTTTAAGGCCCTGTTTCATCTCCACTTGGCTGGCTTGGCTAGGGGAAGGATTTGGGATAAGGTTAATTTTCCACAGAGCCTGGTACCTGAAAGAACTGACTTTTAAACCCCAGGCGGACTTAATGGGCCCTCTCATTGTTGGCAGCGATGGATTGCAATGTGATTCGATTCCTAGGTGTTCACCTCCTGCCATCTCTTCATGGTTCTTTGAGCTATAACTTCCCAAGGGTCATTTATGACTGTGGAGGGAAGGCAACCTTTGAGATGCATGAGAGATACACTGGGGAATGAAGGCTCAAATAGAAAGTAACTACAAATAAATAATGGCATCAAGAGCTAGTATTTATGGGCCCCGGCACATGTGCCAGGCGCTGTGCAGATAGTCACAGGCAGTACCTCATTAACCTCAGGTGTTCTTCTGTAATCAGAATAAAATCCAAGCTCCTTGTGATGGCCTAGGAGGCCCTATGGATCCAGTGACTGCCCACCCCCCTAAGCTCCTCTCTCCTCCCCTCGGTCAGCATGACATTTCAACCACCAAAGGCCAAGCTCATGCTTGCCTCAGTACATTTGCACATGCCATTCCAGCCTGGAGTACTTTTCCCTACGTCCTTGAACATCTGCCAGGTTTATTCTCATTACCCACAGCTGGGCTCAGATAGCACCAACCCCACACAAGCCATATTCATCTCATCTCTCTTTAATCGTTTTCACAGCCCCTTTGCACTTCCTTGAAGTTTTCTCATTTATGTGTTTGCTTAGATGTTTATAGTCCGTTTCTTCTAGGTAAATGCCATGAAGTCAGGGACCTAGACACCAGGGAGCATAGAGTTTCCACCACTTTTTACTGTGTTATCTTAGAAAAGTTTCTTAACCACGCTGTGCCTTCGTTTCCTTACCATTACAACAGGGCTAATAAATCATAGTCCATATCTCATAGAATTGTTTTCAGCATTGAGAGTTAGCACATGTAAAGCATTAGAATTATGCTTTGTACACCTAGTAGCAGTAGTAATAATATTCCTGTCCCTGCCATTCCATGGTACATATTCCTGAGTACCTTTCCTTGCACACACGTATATCAGCTCCTCAACTAGACAGCGATCCTCAACCATGGCATCCCGTTAGAACTACAAAGGCAGCTTTCAATTATTCTGATGCCCAGGTGGCATCCAGACCAATTATATTAGCCTCTCTGGTAGGAGCTCGAGCCTCCGTTTTTTAATCTCCCCGGATGATCCTGATGTGGAAATTGAGACCCACTGTAAACTCCTCATGCCCAAAGGACCTCAAGCTACCTGCTATACACCTCCTCTCCAACAGACATTTGCCATTTTTACCCTAGTATCCTTCACTGGCTCATTCCCAAGTTACCAGCTAGTGTAATCTGTTGTTTTTCTTTTTTTGAAAAATACCTTTTGTTTAGAGTATTACAGATGTCCCCTCTCTTTCCTCCCACTGCCCCCCTCCAACTGGTTCCCACCCCACCCCAGGCCTTCACCATCCTATTGTCTGGGCCCATAGGTAATGCATATACGCATATAAATTCTTTGGTTAATCTCTTCCCGTCCCCTCCCCTCTTCTCTCCGAGATTCCTCAGTCTGTTCCATATTTCCATGCCTCTGGTTCTATTTTATTCATCAGTTTATTTTGTTCGTTAGATTCCTTGGTCATTTATTTTTAGACTCAACTGTTGATAGCTATGTATGTATTGCCAATTTATTGTTCGTGTTTTTGGTGGTGATGAACTCCTTTAGCTTTTTCTTATCTGTGAAGCTCTTTATCTGACCTTCAATTCTAAATGATAGCTTTGCTGGGTAGAGTAATCTTGGTTGTAGGTCCTTGCTATTCATCACTTTAAATATTTCTTGCCACTCCCTTCTTGCCCGCAAAGTTTCTGTTGAGAAATCAGCTGACAGTCATATGGGTGCTCCCTTGTAGATAATTAACTGCTTTTCTCTTGCTGCCTTTAAGATTCTCTCTTTGTCTTTAACCTTTGTCATTTTAATGATGATGATGTGTTTTTCTCCAGAGCAGCAGTTCTCAACTGGAGGCAATTTTGCCCCCCAGGGGATACTGTCAATCTCTGGAGACATTCTGGATATGAGACTTGGGGGAAAGGGTGCTACTGGCATCTAGTGAGTAGGGGATGCTGCTAACCACCCTACAAAACACAGGGCAGCCCCCACAGAAAAGAATGATCCAGCCCCAAATGGCAGTAGTGCTGAGGTTGGGAATCATGCCACAGAGGTATCCTTTCTGTAGGTGTGGGGAGGACAACAGAGGCCCGCTGACAGTGGAAACAGGAAGAAAAGGAGAAGGAAACTTATCATTACTGAATATCCATCTCCAGCCATGTGTCAAGCAAATGTTTCATGAATAATGACAATGGCTAATGCTCTCTGAGCACCTACAAGAGGCTACAACAGGGCTGACACAGCTTACATAACCACGAGGCAATTCTGAGTTAGTGGCTATTGTCTCCACTTCATGCATAAGAAAGCAGGGACAGTAAAGTGAGGTAACCAGGCCAAGGCCACAAAGCTTGCACACAGCAGATCTAGATTTTAGCCCATTTTGTTCGACTCCAAAGTCATGGCTGCTCCAGCTCACACTTTCTGAGCCTCACCATAGGCCAGGCAATGTTCTGAGTGCTTAACTTGTATAAATATCTCCGTAACTCCTCCGTGAACTAGATACTACTATTTTTTATCATCTTCATCCCCATTTTACAGAATGGGAACACTGTGGCAGAGTGGTGTAAAGCCACTTGAGAAGTTTCACATAGCTAGTAAGTAGCAGAGATGAAATTTGAACCCAGGGCACTCGAATCTAGAATTTGGCTCATTCCCACCTCACCTGACTGCCTCTAAGAGAGTGAGAAGGAAAGATCAAACTCCTCCCTGCCTCAGGACCTTTGCACAAGCGGTCCTCCCTGCCACAAACACCTTTCTTCTGATCTGTTTGTCCAGATAACTCTTTTGTACACACTGGGTCTCAGCTTACACTATTGAGGTACATCTCCCTGACCTTCAGACCAGGTGAGTTCCCTTTGTTAAACTCCTAGCTTCCATTCATAGCATTTCACAATTTACAGTGAACTCACCACTTGTGCAAGTGTTTGATTGACATCAGTCTCCTCCTCTAGACTACAGACTCTGTGTGGACAGGGACTGAGCCCGCCTTGATCATCACTGTATCCCCGGGCGTCTGGCATCATGCCCAGCAAAAGGAGGCGCTGGAATAAAAGCTTATGGTTTAATGCATGAAGCAGAGGACCAGGAGCCAAAACAACAGCTGGTACCAATGCAGACCATTTCCCTGCTCCCAGGGTGAGACAGAGCCATCCAGGGGGGCCCTGTCCATCGCCTCTGCCACAGGTCAGCCCTGCAGAGCTCTCCAGGCGAGTGGGAGTGGGGGTCATAAACCAATTCCCCCGAGCCATCTCTTCTTCATGGTGGCTGGTCTTTATCATTTTCCAATCAACGCTGGTTGAGTTCTAATTGATTTTCTCTGATATCCCTCTGCAGAAGGGAGAATGGCTCTGTTTACTGGGGCAGCGGGTAGAGGACAGGCCTTTTCTTCCTGCTGTATTTAATGCTGCTGCTAATCACGGAGATTAGACTAAAACAATTACAACAGCTAATTAAAGAACAATGCGGTTTTTGGCATCTTTGCGCAGACGGCACCATTGGGAATTCCTAACTCGGGCAAAGCAGGGATAATTAAAACCCCGGCTCCACTCTCCCCACTCCAGCAGCTGGATCACGCTGATTAAACTGCAAATAAAACACATGAAACCAACACTTTGTAGTCTATCCAATTTCATTTAAAAGGGCTTTTAACTGATTCATAAACAGAGACGCCGTAAACAGCAAATTATTTAACTAAAGCCAGTTATTTCGTCATCACTGTTTGCTTTATTCCCAACACTGGACGTGTGTGTGTAGCCCCGGGGACATTAGGCTGAGGGACTCTGAGGAACCACTCCGGAGCCGGTGCCACTCGCTCCTGCTCACTGGCAACGGGACATCACTGATGTGCAGCCGTTTTCTCCGGGCTCACGATCCTGCTGAGAAAAAGATCAGGTACTGCACGTGTCCCCCAACATGTCCAGGTTTACCTACGCCCAGCTCTTGACTATGTCACAGGTAGAGAAGATGCCAAAGTTTAGCTAACATAAAACATAAAGAATGTTTATCTGTAAAACATACCTAAGTTATTCAGAGCCAGACAACTTCAGATCCAAAATGCAACCAGTCTCTACTATGTCAGAAAAAGGCTCCTTCTCAAGCTACAGAAAGACTTGTCACAACAGCTGGATACAAAAGCATGGTTGCTTTTTACAAACACACTCTGAAACCCTAGCTCGGCTCCTGCTGACACACTTCCCAACGCATCCTAACAAGCACGGTTATGTGGTTTGCTAGCTTTCTCCCTCCCCTGCTACCAGGAATGAAGAGGAGGGAAAATGACGAGAGCAAGAGAGAGAGAGAGAGAGAGAGAGAGAGAGAGAGAGAGAGAGAGCAGAAAAAGAAAGAGGGCAGGAGAGGTAAAGGGAGGAAAAGAGAAAATGAGAGACATGCTCTTTGAAAGCAGCAGAAAGGGACAGGGAAATAAAAATACTACAAGAGAGATACAGAAATTTTACAAGCCCTGCACAGCACGTGGGGATGATCTGGGAGTGAGCGTGGACCCCTCCCTGCCTTGGGCTGGGATGCTGGCTGGGTAATAGAGCGATGCCTCTTAATCCAGCTATGGTGAAAGATCTTTCCTCTCTCTACCACAGACTGATAGTTTCATAAAATAAAACAACAACAAAATGAAGTATCAGAGAAAGAGAGAGAGAGAAAGAGAGAGAGAAAGAGGTTGAGATGCTTGAGTGCCGTGCGATGTCCAATTACTATAAAAGTTTCTCAAAGCTTGCCCCCAATTTTCGAACTTGTCTCAGCACCGACAATGATAAACACTCTGTGATGGGGCACTGATCCATGGACCACACTTGGAGTAGCTCTTTCCTCAAAGATCCCCCCAGTCACTGGGAATGCACTGAATCGGATTCAGAATATTCTACTTAATGTTCCCCACATGCTCTTGTGTGACAAAAAAAATGCAGCTTTTCTAATAAATATAAATGTAGGAAACAGAGATCCAGAAAGACATGTACCAAAGATTTTATTTCAAGATGATGATTTTAGTTCTCTCTTTCCTTCTACTTTTTCAAGCTTTGTTTTTTTACAAAACAATTATTTTAACATAAAAAATAAAGTTATTTTTAAAAGAGTAATCTATGAAGGAAATGTAATAAGATGCTTTATCAAATCATGACTGACATTGATTTATATATATTTATGTACTAGAGGCCTGGTGCACGAATTCATGCATGGGTGGGGTCCCCCGGGGGTGGGTGGGGCCGGGATCGACCTTCTGGGTGGGTGGTGGGATGCCCTTGCTGGCCTGGCCCGGAAATCCGCATCTGTCCTGCTGACATTTGCGCTGGTTGTCGGGAGCCATCTGGCTGCCGCTTTTATATTGTTTCTTTCCTGTGGAGCATCTAGGGAGGGGAAGTGGTTGCAGTGCTTGAGGCCAACTTCCAGGAGGCTGGCAGCGCTGTCAGGATTGTGCTTGCGGTGCTGGTCCATCAGTGCCTGGCCTGTTTTCCAGAGATTGGACTTGCAGGACTACTGAGGCCGCCAGGATGGGTGGGTCAGCGGGGCGGTGCTCCTGCTGTGGGAGCGCATTGACCACCAGGGGGCAGCTCCTGGGTTGAGCATCTGCCCCCTGGTGGTCAGTTTGTGTCATAGTGACCAGTCATTCCGGTTGTTTGGTCGCTTAGGTTTTTATATATATAGATAATATTGTAATAAAAGTATATTAATTATTCTGTAAAATATAATAAGTGTTCATCATGGTTCAATAAGTTACATATCTGCATGCAGTTACATGATGGAATTTTATACAACCAGTAAACATAATATTTACAAAGAATACGCTATGATTTAAGGAGATACTCTTGCAATTCGGTGAACAACATCAAATTGCCAATATTCAGCCCTTTTTGACCTACAAAAAACACAATTTCATATGGTTGATATAATTTTAGATAGAACATAAAAATGAGATTAACTATGTAAAAAGTGCACATGCATGGAAAAGAGGAGTGGAAAAGCACAGCTAAAACTATGGCATGATTATATTTTTTTCTTCTTGGTCACCTTTTAAATGCCCAACCATGAGATGTAGTACTTTTGTAAGCAGAAAAAAATGTCATTCAAATTTTTCATTCAGGGAAATTGTTAGCATTTTTGACATAGTTTTATCCCAATCCTATATAATAAAAGGCTAATATGCAAATTGACTGAACAGCAGAACGACCGGTCACTATGATGCAAACTGACCACCAGGGGGCAGACACTCAACGCAGGAGCTGCCCCCTGGTGGTCAGTGCACCCCCACAGGGGGAGCGCTGCTCAGCCAGAAGCTGGGCTCACGGCTGGTGAGCGCAGTGGTGGTGGCAGGAGCCTGTCCTGCCTCTGCGGCAGTGCTAAGGATGTCTGACTGCCGGCTTAGGCCTGCTCCCCGCAGGAAGAGGGCCTAAGCCATCAGTTAGACATCTCCCAAGGGCTCCTGGACTGCAAGAGGGAGCAGGCCAGGCTGGAGGACTCCCCCCCGAGTGCACGATTTTCATGCACCAGGCCTCTAGTGTTTATATAATTAGCAAGAATTCCATTATAGTAAATAGCCACTTTTGAATAGTGCAGACAAAAATGGTTACTTACTCTGTGTGCATTGGTGTTGGGGGAAGGAGGATACATGGCAAATATAAATACATATTAACTGCTCAGACTATTATTATATTTCCTCATTCCCCCTAAGCACGGACTCAGCAGGAATTGGCCTCTCTACATAGGACAAAGAGGCTGTGATCATGAGGGACCCGAAGATCAAAGTGCCCCCTTTGTCCCGATCTACCATACATCGCCCTATGACCTTGGACAAGTCACTTGCATTTCTGTTTTGGCCTCAGTTCCTTCATCTTTAAAATAAAGGGTTTTGAAAGGTTGATTACGAAACTCCTTCCACTCTGATATTCCCTGATCCTATTCCATGATGCTCCATAAGTGGCAGAACCTAGTGAAAAATGAAAAAATATGCAGTGATCTCAGGGAATTCACCCAAGGGCAGGGCCCCACTGAGCCCAGAGCCCCGTGTGACTGCCCAGGGCACACGCCCGTGAATCAGGTTCTGCCGATGGCAGAGGTAAAATACAAACCACCACCAACCGAAACAAGAGTGGATTTAAGTGTCTGCCAAACCAACCACGCAGAGTTCAATAAGAATTACTCACAAGGTAGATAAGACACCTGTCAACCAAAATAGTTAACCAGGCTCGGGTCCTGCGATTAAAAACGAACGGCAATTGCCTTTTCATACTTGATTACAATCAGTTCTATCTTCTTCAAAACACGTCTCTGCATATGAAATGGTGCTTGGATTTCACAGGCAAGTCTGTTTCCCAAGCCTTAAATTCCAACGCTGTGAGCCAGACTCAGTGAACCTTGCTTCTGCTAACATCTGTGATCAATATTAAGGTATTACGCAGTCAGCTCTGGCTACGGAAGCTCAAACCTGAGGATAAGATCTGGAGTTTTGCAAAGTTGTGAGGAGCCAGCCACACTCGCCATCTGCTTCCAGGGCTTGCAGTTATCTTGGCTAGCGTCAACCTGAATCCGAGGACCACAGTGGAGCCGGAAACTCGGTCCACCACCCCGTCTCTGGACTTCAGGAGTAAAGCGACACACAGTGTGACTTCCCTTCCACACTGGGGATACAGCCCACAACCCGGGCATGTGCCCTGACCGGGAATGGCACTGTGACCTCCTGGTTCCTAGGTCGACACTCAACCACTGAGTCAAGCTGGCCAGGCCTCTTGGCGCATTTCTAAGGAGTGCGATGATTTCTAGAGCTGAAAAGCAGAGCCAGCTGATGGCCACAATCAGCCACGCTGAAAGCAGCGAGAAATTACAGTGGACAAAAAAGGCAAGAGCAGAAAAAATTATCAGAAAGCAAAGTTTGGAAAAGGACTCTGGGGCCACTGAGTGAAGAACTACAGCATTCGAGATGCCCTGGGGGACACCAGCACTTTCAGCAGAATCCAAAATCAGGCTGGAAATGGTGGCAAAGATTTTTTCCAAGGAAAGTTGAACACACACCCAGGATACTCTGTTTCAGAGGGTAGGGAATGGGTGATACAATTTAGAAAGATTTCTCGGGGAAAACCTAACTCTTGAGAAAATCAAGATGGTCTTATCTCCCAAAGGCTCCAGCAGGGAAAGTTTTGCTGGACATGTGCGTATACACGGTCTACGTGTACATTCGCATCTGTAACATTTCTTTTTACCTTATCACCCGTCTTACAGTCCAGAACAAAGGGTTGTACCATTTTCAGTAAAGGGTCAGAGAACCAACACTTTCAGCTTCGCAGGCCACCCGGTCTCTGTCACAATGGCTTGGCCCTGCCCCATGGCTCAGAGCAGCCACAGCCAGCGTGTAACGAAAGGGTGTGGCTGGTTTCCTAATAAAATTCCATTTACAATTCTAGACAGCGGACACATCTGGCCCATGAGCCATAGCGTACCAAGCCCTGGTCTAGAACAAAGAGCTTGGGCTCCAGACAGGACTGAACCTGGATTCAAATCATGACTCTACCCTTTCTTTACTGAGACTCAGTTTCCATCTTTTGTAATAGGGGGGATAGTGATGCCCGCTTTGTTGGGTTATTATGATTAGTGAATAGAAAATGTAGTAGAGAACTGATAAAAATTAACTTTCTTTCCCCAATAGTTATTCTGCTCGTCTATGTGGTT
The DNA here is from genome assembly GCF_963455305.1 of Plecotus auritus. Taxonomy (NCBI): domain Eukaryota; kingdom Metazoa; phylum Chordata; class Mammalia; order Chiroptera; family Vespertilionidae; genus Plecotus; species Plecotus auritus. The sequence continues at coordinate 84,059,370 of NC_137774.1, read as the reverse complement.
CTTTCCTTGGTTCTTCATCTACACAATTCTTTTTAGTCAACAGTGGCCTTTCTTGAACATTATCACTGCTCCCTACGCTCCCCCTGCTCAGATTGCACAAGACATCATCAACCGTTTTACGGACAAGGAAACCGATTCATGGAAGTAGATACGATAGCCAGAGGGGTAAAGTATAGTCTCAAAACCAGCATCCCTGGCTTGGGGTCTGCCACTCGTACAGACGTGGGCACACATGAACGTGTAGATATGCCCACTGAGAAACCTACCCCTGGAGATAGACGAGGCACCTGACCTTCACGGGTAGGGGCACCAGGGATGAGTCCCAGCCTGGTCACTTACTGGATGTATAACCCCAGATAAGGCACTTGACCATTCAGCTTATGTTTCTTCATTTACGAAATGGGATTAAGAACAGGATAGGTTCTAGAAGGTTCTACCTTAAAATGTTGAGTATAGTGCTTAGCCGTGGTTATGAGGATGAAATGAGAACAGTTTTCTTAGCCTCAGTGCTTGTCAAAAGTGAGCTCAATAAATAGTCATTGCTCTGTTACTGACACGCTTACATATACATGCACTCTCATGCACGCGCACGCGCGCGCGCACACACACACACACACACACACACACACACACCACAAGCCTATGAGCTCCATGAGGGCAGAAACCATACCTAACACAAAGCATGTGCTCATTAAAGAACTGCTTGTTTAAGAACATACAACACACACACATATAAACAGATCATTGCAAACAGCTGATAGCTGCGCTGGGCTACCTAAGGTCCTTGTCATTCTCCATCCACATCCATTTGTCCCCAGAAGGAGCTGAGGAACGGGTGGGTTGAGGCCTGGAATTGTGAAATGCTGCTGCCTGTTTGCCGGATGCCAGAACGCCACCACCCACATTGCTCAAAGAACCACATTCAGTTCTCTGAGCTGCTCAGCACAGCTGCAACTCCAGGATCCCACGAGGTGACCAAGGCTGGGGTGTCCATGGAGAACCTCCCGCAATGTGGGAGATGAACAGGGAGCAATAAAATCCCCAACACAATATCAGCTGGAGTGCTAGCATCTGAGGAGACACAGGAATATCCCTTGAAGTGCTGGGGTGAGGTTCTGTCTTTGAACAGAGACAGCGTGTGTACCTGGAAGGAAAGAGCCATCAGATGCCCCCCGTCTGCACGATCAGGTTCCAGCCAGTCCCCTGGGCAGACAGGCGGGTCGTCTTCCCGAAATCCCCTCTGAGTCCCTGAGTCACGCGTGGGTGAGGCCGTTTCTCAGAGGAGAGAGCGACAGCTCACCTCTGGGGAAGGCTGCAGCGCATAAGGCCCTCGGAGAGCTGCCATGACCGCGTCGCGCCTGCTCCCAGCGCTGCCTTCGCCACGCCAAAGTAAAGCCCTTGGAACATGGACCCTGTGTCTGAACTAGGGTGGAGGCCGCGTCTTCTTAGCATTACATAAACTTCACAGCCTGGCTCCTTGGCCCGGGAACAGAATGAGCCCATGTCTGCCTCTGGGTTAGTCAGTGGAAACAGCACACGGAGGGCCAGAGACAGCCTCTGGCTTAGAGAATCCGCTTGCTCATGAACACATCTGTTTTTCATTAAAGGCTGTTTTGGATTTGGTTGTGGTTGTGATGTTGTGGTTACTGTTGAAAGGGGGGGATTAACGTACGCTCTGGAGAGGGGAAATATGTGTGTGCATCTGCACATGTAGAAAGGTAGACACACATGTGGCAATATGTTAACATTTGCATTTTGCTGAGGGGCACACTAACTATCCAAAAGGTAAACTGCCGATAAGTAACAGCCAAGATTCAAAGCCAGATAAGCGGACTGCACCATCCATGGTCCCCACCACACTGTGGTAGGGGGCTAAACCTAATAACATCTGGGGACACCAAGAGGGCCTCAAGTGGCCTAACTGTTCGCCCCCCTGCCCACTTTGCTCCCTCAGATGAGGTGCCCTAGCCAAACAGCCCTCTTATCACAAAGCCAGGCACAGCTCCCGCCAACCCCTCAGAACTATGCAAACAAGACCATCACGTCCTCTCGTGGGAACCTGTGGTCACCTCACCCTCCTAATACTACAGAGTCTGCCTCCCACAGTGCCGGGTGTTCTCTGGGCTCCTGGGTGCACCCCTGGCCCCATGTGGCCCTGCCTGGCGTGTGGCATCCTACCCCTCGACACTGCGAGTATATGTGACTACTACGGCTGTCCGTCTCATCTGTGTGGTGTTAGGTGTCGTGTGGCGACCCAACACCCCAGGGCAGGAATCGTTTCCTCACACCACACTGCTTCCTGAGAAAGGTGGGCCCATGAACTCAGGCACAGAACGTACTGCTGCGAAGTCCCCCTCAATGGGTCATCTTGCAAAGTGCCCCCACCGGTGAAATGCCGGTCGGTGCCAGGAGGGACAGGACGGAGGACACTGGCATTCAGATAACGGAGCCTCCATTCATCCCCAGACCGGCCACTGAGAGCTGCCCCACAATCATTCTTCTCTCCTTCCACTGTCACGCTACCCCAAGTCTGCTGGCAGCAGCTCCGAAGGCTGCAACCTCCACCTTTCTGCGTGGAGCCGGGGCGATCAGTACTCGGAGCAGAGTGCTCTGGCCCTGGGGAGAGGCGGCAGTGGGTGCAATAAGAGGCAAAGCCCAAAATCACTGAACTCAACTTAACCAGAACCATCAATTAAATGAAATCTCTTTTTGTTCCCTCTCAGCAGACCCTAAGCGCAGGAAGTGAGAAAAATCACAATTTAAAAAGAAAAACTGTTTTCTGAGCTTCTCTCAGGTTCAGCTTTGATCTGGCCCGATTTCTTTCATCATCGTGAAAGCCACATATGTAATTTCAAATTTCCCAGTAGCCACGTTAAAAAAAAAAAAAGGAAGGAAGGAAGAAAAGAAAAAGAAATGGGAGAGAGCGATTTGAATAACCTATTTAACTGAACCCAATATATCCAAAATATGATCATTTATCATGTGACAAGTTTCTACTGTGGGGTTCGTACTGGGTCTGTCTTACTCCTAGAGCACAGCTCAGCCGGGCCGAGCCGATTTCAAGTGCTCAGCGGCCCTGCTCACCTGCTGGTCCCCACAGTGGACAGCACGGGTCTGGCGCGAGGTCTGCACGCGGTGACTGTTTAGAACGCCGGTTCTGGGAGTTTCAAACAAACTGCTCAACAGTCGCTTGCTAAGTGTCTTCTCCCAACTGGCCTGGCACGGCTGACACACTGGTGTATGAGGACCTGGGTAGGGGCTGCCAAGGCCTTTCTCTACAGCCAGGGCCTTGCCCAGCAGGAAGCTGGCTGCGGGAGAAGCTGCCTGCCACGGCCTCCGCCCATACCTGCCTCTTTCTCGGACTTGCAATCCGCCAGTCTTCTCACCTTTCACTTCCATGAACTCACACTTTAGAGCAAAAGATAGTAAGTAAACCCTGAAAAGGCCTTTTACCTACTAATCACCTGGGAATATGTAGTTTGTGGTGCCTGCCTTCCCCCAAGGAGCTTGCAGTCTAGCAGGAGGAGTGACCAATCCCATACAGAAAATACCAATTAATCATGGAATCCATAAAAACCGGCTGCTGACCACCGGGAACAAGGGCTAATGAACATCTGAGGCAGATACCACGATGAGCAACGCTGAGATCAGAGAAATGAATGAATCACCCACCTGCTTCTCTCAGAATCCCAGCAGGAAGAGGGCCGCAAGGAATCAAGTCCCTCTTCCCCCCTCAAATTTTGTGAGAATAGTTTGCTGACTTTTAGAGAGAGAGGAAGGGGGAGGGGGAGGGGGAGGGGGAGAGGGAGAGGGAGAGGGAGAGGGAGAGGGAGAGGGAGACATCAATCTGAGAGTGGGACATGGGTGGGCTGCCCTCTGCAAATCCCCTACTAGGGATTGAGCCCACAACCCAGGCGTGTGCCCTGACCAGGAATTGAACCTTCGACCTTTTGGTGCATGGGGTGATGCCAAAACAACTGAGCCACACCAGCCGGGGCCCTCTTCCCAAATTCTAATCATCCCATTTGATAACTTTGCCAATGTTGCCCTACCCACCGAATGTCGTTTTCTTTTCCCAGCAATGCTCTTTAAATCAGCTCATCTATTTTTCTTTGTGATGAAATAATTTAAAAAGCAAACATTACCCATACATGGGAGGAAAAACTAGTATAATTTGCCATAAATAGAATGTAACTAGGAAAATAAACGGATAGCTATTAATTTTTTTAAAGCTGTTCATGCGATGCTTGAAATTATCTTGCAGGCCACGGGTTCATGTTTGCCACTGGGACAAAGACTGCCACGGAGAAGCTGAGACCTTGGCTTCGCCCAGCTGCATGGAAGACTTGTGAAGGAGGAAAGGGAGAAAAGGCACCCCGGGGGGGCACACAGTATGGAGAGTGGTGCAGAGGGGAACGCAGATGGAGCACGGAGCATAAAATGGGAGAGGAAACGGACACCTGTGTGATTAAATCACCCCAAACATCCAGTTGCCTGCAATGGATTTAACACATTGCAAATACGGGCTGGCACACTTTGGAAGTATTTTAAAAGCAAGGACTGAAAACACAGTGTTCTCTTAACTCCCAGGTAACCAGAAAACAATTAACCCAAGCCCCCACTGCTGCTCCCAGTGCTCCCCAATGCTGTTGTCTGACCGCACTGTTCCTGTGGGGGAAAAATCCTTATTTCCTGGACAATGGTGACTTCTGAATGCAGATGTCCACAGTCGGGGGGAGGGGTGGGAAAGGAGAAAAAAGGTGGGCAAAGGCCAATCAGAGGATCTTGACATTTGCAACCCCATCGCCCGCATGCACCTATGTGAGTGGTGTGTGTGTGTGTGTGTGTGTGTGTGCGTGTGTGTGTGAGTGTGAGTGTGTGTGTGTGTGTGTGTGTGTATGTGTGTGTGTGTATATGTGAATCCTCCCAGGCTCACTCCAGACCATGAAAGAGACACACATACCTTGTAAAAGGTCAACTTCTAAAATGGTCAGGGCAAGTCTAGCCAAGCCGAATTCCACAGGGAAGAGCCAGCCTGACCTTTGATTCGCTGAGCTGACACCCCCCAAACATGGGGGCTTTGGCATGCATGTCGGCTCAGCCCCCTCCCTGCTGGTGCCTGCCCCCAGGGAACCCTGACAATGATGAGCAGCCACAGAGAAAACGCTCACCTCTCTCTTGGATGAAGTGCAGCGTGGCTGTCCTGCCTGCACAAGCCAGAGATGGTGCTTTAAAAAGCCCTTGGAAAAGAAAGCCCTATCTCCCGCAATACAATATTCGTGAGACGCTACCCTGGCATTTTATAAGGTCGTATATAATGCCAGCTGTAGCTGTAAAAAAATTTAGTATTCAGCCCAGAAAGGCATATAAATCCTTACAAAGTGCAGGGTTTTCTTTTAAAAGTGGTTTAATTCTTATTGCCTTTTGCCTCCGTTCATTTCTGGGAGAGAGCGGCCTGCACTGAACTTGCAGCACTGCAGTTCCACCAGAGTCCTGGGCTCCAGAGGCCACCTTGCTCCGTCCAGGGAAGCCCCCAGGGCTTGGTCTTCTGGGGACACAGGTGTGGGGTTCCTCACGATCTTGTCCTCTCCACCGGCTCTTTGACAACTTCACAAGATACAAATTCCTATGACCAAAATGATTTAATTTTCCCTCCAAACTTGCCTGTTTACGCATCCCTATCTCAATTTTTTCTGCACCATCCCTCCACTTGCCAAAATCCTGCCCTGTCTGCATACTAATGAACCTCAAGTCTGTCCCGCCCCTCCTTTCTCTGCCAGTGCCCCAGTTCAGGCCTTCATCGTAGCTCTTCTGGATTGAATGTCCCTTGCCTGGTTCCCTGCCTCCGAGCTCACCTTTACCATCCATTCCCCAAGCAGCAGCCAGAGTAATCTTCTCAAACTGATCTTGGACCGCATTACTCTCCTGCTCAAACACCTTCAGTGGCTCCCTACTGCCTCCCCAATAAATCTCAAGCTCCCTGATGCAGCCTACATTACCTGGGCCTGGGCCCACCTCATCAGCCCCATCTCTTGCTAGTCTCCGCTCCTCTCCCTGTACTACATTAGTACCCTATCTCTTGTGATTTCTTGCTAGAACCCAGTTTTTTATTTTGTTCTTTCTATTGAGAGTGGCCTGTGCATCCTCTCACTCCTGCCTCTCCTGGCCTACTCCCGCTCACCCTTTAGGACATGGTGTGGGCAACAGCTCCTCCAGGAAGCCCTCCAGAATATTCTGGGGTGTACTGGCCATGCCTACATTACCATCGATCTGATAACACTAATGTCAAAAGTCCATTTATCTTTCAACAATTCAACTATCAATGGTCAGAGGGGGGAAACAGGATGAGAGAGACAGCAAGACGACTCATTTGAATAATGTCAGTGACTGACTCAGTTCGCCATTTCCCTCAGGGAGTATACACCACCTTGCAATGATGGGTCTTTCCATTTAGTCCAGGATCATTGCCCAGGTATCCATGGACTGGGGGGCGGGGGGGGCATGGAGAGAATTCTGGGGGTCTTAAGTATGTACAGTTTATTTTCATAATTATAGTCACTAACTCTATAACTAAAATTTAGAACCTCCTTCAGTTATGAGTATAAACGCCAGAATGCAGGCGCATTAGCAAGACCTGAGGCTGTGACACCAATAGAAATTACAGATATTTTCCTATCACATGGTTTTGGTAGCAGATGCCTCAAGATATTATTTACACTTGCCACTACTTCAAAATTACGGTAGTTCATAGACCCAACACCAAATCTAATTGCTTGCCATATTAATAAACATGCCGATTGCATTATTATTTCACATATTTGTTATCTTTATATATTTTGATAGCTGTATTTCAATGTTATTTCTATATATATTTTGATAACGTTCCTTTGTAATCCTATGCATCTATTTTTTTGCATTTAAAAATATTATTCAGAGAAAGAGGCCATAGGTTTCAACAGATGCCAAAGGGGTCTATGACTCAAAAAGGCCCTGCCCTAGCTAGGAGCTTTCTGGGCACAGGGCACCAGGTTCTCACCTTCCAATCCCTGGTATCTGAAGTGGTGGCCAAGGTATAGCAGGGATGTTTTATATAAACTGGGATATTATATTTACCAATCTATCATTTCTGTTTCCTCCCTCCTACTTCCCTCCTCCCTTTCTTCCTTCCATGCGTCTGTCCATCATTCCCATCCATCTCTCCATCTAGCAGGGCCAGTCCACAGTTCTAACTACTGATGCCTCTGCAATAAGCCCCCAGGTCCAGTTCTGTAGAGTAGTTGAAGACTTGGCCAAGAGAAACCGGGATTCATGTGAAATCCAGTGGCACTGCTCTCTTGTGTGGCCTTGGACATGTCCCTGAAAGTGCCCGTGGCTCAGTCATCTTTCAGGCGCTTAGGGCAGATCTCTGTCTCCAGTGCTCACACTATAGTGAGTATACACCACCTTGCAATGACTTGTCTTTCCAGTTAGTCCAGGATCATTGCCCAAGTATCTATGGACTGGGGGTGCCATGCCCAAGCGTGGCCACATGCCTTCATCCATTCCATTTGCTTCCCAAAGCCAGGGAATGCTCTGGCTGTTTTGCTTTCAAAATATCAGAGTGGCCGAGCCTTAAAAGGAGAGTCACGGCTATTATCCATTCCACCCATGTACAAGGCAGGGTGGTTAACAATTCTGCCCAGGTCCAAGATGCTAGCTCCCCACTTACTCTCCATACGACCTTGGGTGACTTACTTACGTCGCTCTTCTCTGAGCATCCATTTCATTATCTGAAAGTGAGGATACTAACCACACCTCCTTCATGGGGTTCAGGGGAAGATTAAGGGGGTTAACACATGTAAAGTACTTAGCACAAGGGCTGGCATGTGATAAGGGCTTGGCACGTCTTAGCGGAGATTACCCAAGACACTTCCAAGGAGGCAGAGAGTGAGAGAACTGCCATCAGGCACCAGGAAAAAGGGTGAAGGATTTGATCAACAGACACCACTTTTTTCAAATGCTCCTTCCCACTCATATCGAAAATGCAAATCAAAACAGCAAGATACTGTTTTTACTCATGGGATTGACACAGATGATATGATGGATAATTACACAGTGCTTTTGAGAGGGGAAACAGGAAATCACTTTGCTAGGTGGTTTGAAGAAACCCCTGGATAGGACAATCCAGCGGTGCCTGTCAAAACGTAAAATGCACACAGCCATTCAGCCAGCAGTCGCAAATCTAGCCACTCACCGTCCAGATGTGCACACTCAACAGTGACACGATGTATGCAGAGGAATGGAGCACTAGTGAAGACACGGGAAAGGAGAAACAATCTAAACACCCACCAGCAGGAAAGGAGTAAACTAGGTGACAGAATATCTAATTCATTTAATTAATACTTATTGAACAGTTCGTTCCTACCTATCAGACACCATGCCAGGTGCAGGGAATAGAGGGGTGGGCAACACAGAAGGCAGTTAAAAACAGCAAGGAAGTGATTTGTGCTGCTGTGAAATGAGGTCTAAGATATAAGGAAAGGAATGGGAAGCTATTACAAAACATATCTCATCAGACTCCACTTCAGGAAAACAAATAAAATTCCTGCCTGTGCACGTGCACGTATAGAAAGGACATTCTGGGAGGAGAAGTGGGAAAACTGTTAATGGTAGTTACCTCTGAAGACTGTGGCAAGGAATATGAGAGCTTGCCTTTTCACTTGATTCGCCTTTTTTATTTTATTTTTTGATTTTATTTATTTTTTATCACATGCTTGTATTATTTATATGCTTCCAATCTACTGTCAGTCCAGTCAGTTCTACTCTCAGAAGTACCCAGAATCAAACCACTTCTCTTGGCCTCCACTGTTAGCATCTGCTCCCAAACATCACTGTGTTTCCCTGGATGTTGCCTCAGCCTCCTCTTCCACCCATTTCCCTGTGCCCACCCTTTTACCAACCACAGTCCATCTCAGCAGAGCAGCCAATTCCATTTTCAAAAGCCAGGCCAAGCCACTCCTCTGCTCTAAATCCTCCAAAGGCTTGCCAGCATGGAGCAAAAGCAAAATCCTATCTAGGTTGGACCCTAGTGATTGGGACCCACCTCCACACCCCTCTCCCTTGCTCACTCTTGCTTTAGCCACACTGGCTTCTATTGTGCAAATGACCATGCCAAGCACATCCTGCCACAGAGCCTTTGCACGGGCTGCTCTCGGTCCCTCCAGCTCTCTGCAGGTTTACCCACTCTTACACTTCAGGTCTCTGCCGAAATGTTGCCTCATTTCCATGTGGCCTTTCATAATCCTTCCAAAATCAAGGGCAACCCCTCTCGACTGACCTGGCCTGGTCCACCCCTCATGCCTAACCTTTCTCCTTAGCACTTGCCATCACCTGATGTATCATATGAATACATGTGTCTCAATTATCTGTCTAGAATGCAAACTCATGACAGCAGGGACTTCTATCTTGTTCACTGCTACATGGCCAGCCCTAAAACAGTATCTGGAACACAGTAGGCACTAAATACATAAATAGCTCAATGACTGAGCTAATCAATAATATACTAACAATCATACAACATATACAATAGAAAACAACATGTACAGTACGTGATATACAATGTTGAAAATAGCAACTATGAACAACAAATCCAGAGAAAGGTCTCAAATCTCAAAGGGAACATTTATAAATGAAAAATAAATAAATAAGAAAAGCAAACATGTTTCTAGTCCCAACCGCCCTCAGAAACAGGGTGGAGGAACACCCAAGGACCAACTAACAAGTAAACACCCAACAGCCAGCCCGCAAACAGCCTGGTTGTTTTAGGTCAACACGCAGCACACAGGACTCTTTCACGGAGTCCGGAGGGTAAACCAGCCTGAGTGAACACGGTACAGTGAGTCCACTGACTAGGGAGTAAATGCCAGTGGGTTTGAACACACTGCAGTGTCAGCCCCAAAGCCACAGGCAGTTTCTGGGTGTCCAACGAGCCCACAACCTCCTGGGACAGCCAAACCATGGCCAATCTGCCAACCCCAGCTCTTCAAGAGGACAGAGCCCTGGGGTCCTGCCTGGGACTCAGCCTTCCCGCTGCCAGGGTGCAGAGCTGGAACGTATGGTCTCATCCCCCCATAGCCCACCGTCCGGGGGCCCTTCCCTTTTCTGTGCCTCTGGGTTTGCTGGCTTTTCAAATGGGAAGAGGAACGTTACAGCCTGCCTCGGTTTCTCATCTCACCACACTGAAAGCTTGGCTCATTCTAATGTGGGTATGACCCAGCCCATAGGCGGTCACTTGAGAGGAAAAACTCAAAATCTGAAGATAGTCACAGGGAGGTGTCCAACCAGTAGACTTCACCCAACCTCACCAGCACCCTCTCATTACAGGCCAGCCGACACCACTTTCACAGCATCCCTGCTGAGGATTCTTGGTCAGGCCAACGGTTCTCATCTGGGGTTGGTGTTGCCCCCAGGGGACATCTGGCCCTCTCTGGATACATTTTTGTTTGTTACAACTAGAGAGGGGGTTTGCTATGAGCATCTAGTGTGCAGAGGCCAGGGATGCTGCTAAACTCCCAATGCCCATAGGACAGGCCCCACAATAAAGAATGGTCTCGAGTGCCCTGGCCCAATAGTTAGGGCATCTGCCAGCACACCCAAGGGTTTTGGGTTTGATCCCCAGCCATGGTCAGGGCGCATGCAGGAGGCAATCAATAAATATGTCTTAATATGTCTCTCTCTCATGTCGATGTCACTCTCTCTCTGTCTCTCTCCCTCCCTCCCTCCTTCCACTCTCACTAAAAATAAATGGAAAATATCTTCAGGATATTTAAAAAAAATGTCAGGAGTGCTTTGCCTCAATAACCCGGTGGATGAGCAGGTGAAGGAGGTCACCTGGGGAAGAGGGACCCTTAGTGACATACAGGCTGGGGGCAGAAGAACAGGAGTGATGAGACCTTGCCCACACTCCACCTTGAGGCTCCTGAGTTGGTCTTGGCAGCCAGCTGTCTAAGGAAGCCGTGAGGGCATTCTTAACCATGGGTCAGTTCCAATGCTGGCCAGGTCCGAATACCCTCCAGGCTGGAACAGGCACGCAGGCTCCAGGGCCAGCTGCTGATGCATTTCTTCTTAAGAAGAACCGTCCCTGCCTCGGCCATTCTGCCGACCCCTCGGGAGCCAGACAGGCCTGGCTTTACTCGTATGGTAACACAGTCCACCTCTATGTGCACAGCGTTCAGGCAAATGTCCTAGTCTGATCGCTGGACTCAAGCACCTGGCTCAGCTGCCAAAAACAACCTGGGTATTTAAACTAAGGATACGTCCCTCTTCAAAGAGGGAAGCAGCTGTCCAAGTCCAGAAGGAAGAATGTTCCAGAAAGAGCACAAAATAGAAACTTGCGAAGAGAGAATACCAACATCTTCGCCCTGGCCATGGCACGGGCTAGGGAGACAATGCAGGGGCCTGAAGGGCCCTGGTTCCTGATACGAGAAAGAAAGCAGAGTGGGTGAGGGGTGCAGGTGTCCCAACGGACAACAGGATGTCCTCAGCTCACCCTCTAAAGCAGTGGTTCTCAACCTTTCTAATGCCGCGACCCTTTAATACAGTTCCTCACGTTGTGGTGACCCCCAACCATAAAATTATTTTCGTTGCTACTTCATAACTGTAATGTTGCTACTGTTATGAATCGTAATGTAAATATCTGTGTTTTCCGATGGTCTTAGGCGACCCTGCTAGCGGTTCTCAACTGTAGAAACCCATGGGCCAGTTGGAGGCGGCCACAGGAGGCCTGTGTACAACTCTGGGTCTAGGACCCACATGAGCAAGTCACCACCAGCGCCCCCTTAACTGGCGCCCAGTTGTACTTGGGGCCGCAAGCATTTGGTGAAGAAGCTGCTTTAGGCCCCTTTCAGAGCTGGAGTTCCTTTCTTCCAGCACCAAGCTGGCTCAGCATCTCCTCTTCGGGACAATGAAACTGCCCGCTCTCCTCGCCCCACCCATCTGGCACCTGTTCCACAGCGAACTTCAGTTTTCCATCCAGCCCTCTTCGCTTCAGTGGAAAAATAAGAGCTATGGTTCCCAGACGGAAATTAGAACGGGTTTAGTATTAATAAGATGTTCCTTTTCAGAAAGCCATGGAACCCGGCAGGGGGGCTGCCCTGAGGTTGGAGCTGGACAGGCCCCACCTCTGCATCCTGCGGGCGGAGAACACCCCAGGTCCCAGCCGGACACCCTGGACTGGAGAAACGGCCACCTGGAGGTCCTTCCACTGGCTCTCCGAGGCAAAAGAGAGGCAGTGCACTTCTGAGAAATCTGATTCAAATGCTAGAAAGGTTTTATTTCCTGGAGGTGTGACAGAACGATAAGAGAGGAGTGGGAGGCCTTGCTTGCTGGCAGAAACACTCTGTCTTCTCTGTCTGCAGGTCTGTCTGCTGTGAGGCTTCAGGAGGAACTGAAGACCTGCCCTTCCCCCTTGTGCCCGGAGACCTTAGTCCCTTAGCCCTTCACTGCCTCGGGGCAAAGGCAGACAGACAGGAGTGGTGTGAGTGAGTGACAGGACTCAGACCAAACTGCCCCTGCCTGGGGCACCTCTTCTCACATCTGGGTCCTCTGACCCTTCATTTAGCACAGTGGTGTTTAGCGTGTTGGTTTCTTGGCTTGGTTTTGGAGAGAGGTTGTCACAAAGTGGACGGCTATGATCGTCTGCCTAGAAAAATGCTGCTACACCCACAACTGGGCATTGAGTTTCAAGAGGATTGTGGTTCCCTTGCATCCATTCTGGGACATTTCCTCGGTTTAAAGACCCCCTTCTTTACCAGAACAGGACCTGAAGTGACCGTGGCTACCCTGGGAAATCCCACTGGCGGTGCTGTGTTAGCAAGAGGCTGGAGGCAGGCTGAATGTGCAGGTCAGAGTCCCCAAAGGAAACAGATGCTGCTCTCCTCAGGGATAATGACTATGGAGGAGATTTTACAAAGAGATGCTTGCTAAGGGAAATGAGCAAAGGAGGTAAGTGCAGCAGAGCCAGCCGCAGAGGGGAGCTGTTAGCACCTGGGGAGCTGTTATCAGATCCTGGAGAGAGGAGCTGTAGCTGCGGGCCACAGCAACACTCACAGGCAGACATGGCCCACCCACAGGAAATGACCCCACCCCACTGTCCTCCCACTCACCCATCTCCTGCCAGCGCCTCCTCTTGGTCAAAGCAATGAGAAGTCCAGTGGATGAAATCTATCAAAATCTGCCTCTAGGGGCCCAGAGAAGGGAGGAGAAGGGAGGAGAGCAGATCTGCTGAGGGTGGGGCAAGGAAAGAAGACACCCAACATGCTTCCTCTCAGCCAAGACCTCTCTAACCCAAGATGGCACTGGGTGGGTGGAGGACACATGGGGCTGTTGAGCCTCCCGTTGCCGGGGACCATGTGTTACTTCTCGGACAGGCAACTGCCAGGAGCATCCTGGTCTCCACTAAGATGTGAGCCACTGTGCAAGTTGTTGAGACACTCCAGGTTTTCTCATGTGTAAAGTACAAAAGGGGGGCCCTGGTGAGCCCCGAGGGGTGACGGCACCACAAACGCTGCACGAGATGGAGACCTGGGCTCCGTCCTCCCTCTGCACTCAGAAGCGCTGTGGTCTTAGACCAATATTTCACCTCCCAATGCCTCTGTGTCTGCGCCTGCGAAGGTGGGGGACGCGAGCCCCTTCTCCGAGTGCTGCTATCACGATTACATGACATCATGCATCAAAAGTGCTTAGCAAGTCCTCAGCACAGAGAAAACACAGAGTGATGTTACAATAAGTAGCATCCCAGGCCCTTTCCAGCTCTTACATTCTACCAGCCTGGGCCCTATGTGTAGGCATTTGTGTCCCTCACACACCTGCACCCCCGTGATGCTGCTGTTTCATGTGAAAGCAATTTTCTTGACTGAGTTATCATGATAACTAGGGCCTTCAAACCCAACCTGAACATCCCAGCCTGGAACTCTCTCTTTTAAGCTCCCAGTTTGCACGGCCCTGTCCTAACACCCTGTGGAGAAGATAGGCTAAGCCTCCAGATCTTGGTCCTTGTGATACTTTTGCCAAATACCAGCCGTGCCTCCTCACAGAGCCTGCAAATCCAACCACAACACCTTGTTGCTCAGCTGGCAGCGCATGGGCTTCTGCCTCAGTGCGTGAAATGGGGTGCAGGAGGGGTCTCTGAGATGTGCCTTCTGCTGGAGGGGAATGTGAGAGTCTCCCAGCAGAGGGCCATCCCACTGCTCCCTGGCTGTGGGGCAGGTCTCCCACAGCCTGAAATTCACTCCGTGCAGACACATTTCCAAACCCGTCTGCTCCGGATTGCTTGCTTTGAGTGATCTCATTCTCTGTTGCCACCTCCACCTCTAGTACCTGTACTATACCGATGACTATACATGTAACTAGATCTACATCTACATCCAATCTATAGCTACGTTTACAGCTACATCATATCTATATCTAGTCTAGAGTTATACTTGTATTTAATTTCTACATCTAATCTATATTTAGCATTTATAATTATACTAGGGGCCCGATGCACAAAGATGCGTGCAAGAATGGGCCTTCCTTCCCCTGGCTGCCGGCACTGCCTTCACAACAGCCGGAGCCGCCTTTCTGCCTTCCCACACTGCCCAGAGGCCCGGAGCGGCTGGGGGCAGTGCGGAACATCTGGGTCACTTCCATGGCAATGATGCAAGCATGCTGCTCCGCCCCTGGCAGCTCAGCGCCTGCATATGCAAATTAACCACCATCTTTGTTGTATTAATTTGCATACTCACTCCTGATTGGCTGGTGCTTGTTGTGAAGGTATGGTCAATTTGCATCTTACTCTTTTATTAGTATAGATTGTATACATTATATACATGCACATTATAATGTACACAATGTAATATATATATATATATATATATATATACACATATATATATATATATACTAGAGGCCCAGTGCACGAAATTCATGCACGGGGGGGGGGGGGGTGTCCCTCATCCCGGCCTGCACCCTCTCCAATCTGGGACCCCTAGGGGGATGTCTGACTGCCTCTTGCAATCCGGGACCGTTGGCTCCTAACCACTTGCATGCCTGCCTTCCTGATCACCCCTAACCTCTCTGCCTGCCTGATCGCCTCTAACCACCTCTGCCTACCTGCCTGATCACCCCTAACTGCTCCCCTTCTGGCCTGATCGCCCCAACTGCCTCTGCCTTGCCCAGCACCCGGGACCCAGGATTCCCTCCTCCGGCCAGTCTCAGGCACCCAGGACCCGGGCTTCCCTCCCTCTGGCCAGCCACAGGCACCCAGGACCGGGCCGGCTTTGCCAGGGCTGGCTGCAGCCACAAGGGACCATGGGCAGGTGGCTTTGCCCAGGCCGCAGCCACAGGTGCCCGGGACTGCGGGGCAGGTGGCTTGTCCCTCTCCTGGGCTGCAGCCACAGGCGCTGGTGCCCGGGACCATGGGGTGGGTGGCTTGTCCCTCTCCCAGGATGCAGGTGCAGATGCAGCCAATGGCACCCGGGACCACAGGGTGGGTGGCTTGTCCCTCTCCCTGGCCGCAGCCTTGCTGGTCCCCATTCCTCTCTCCCCAGTGTTGAGTGTCTGAGCCTTTATGGTGTGAGGGTGTGATAACCATTTGCATATTAGCTCTTTATTATATAGGATTAGCTATAGATATAAATTAGGCATAGATCACATCTAATGTATAATTACATCGAATGTATAATATATGATTAAGATATATATATGTACATGTAATGTATATATACATATATTACATGTGCATATATAAGTTATATATCTATAACTATACCTGTATCTAACCTCTATACTAACCTATCTATAATATAAATCTATACTTTATCTATGTCTATATCTTAGTAACGAAGCAGTGAAGGCGTCTTTCATTTGTAACCTGGCTCTCATCCAGCCTCTACTCCTCACTGACTGCAGGGCCTTTAAAAGGAAACTCGGTCTCTCTAGGCCTCCGCTGGCTCACCTGTGAAAAGAGACCAAGGTTAGTCCTGCCTCAGAGGGTTCTATTTCCTGATAAATAAGAGCTAGACTGCCGGGTTCAAATCTTAGCTGCTCCACTTGCTAGTTGCCGTTGCAGCTTAACCTCTTTGTGCCTCAGTTTCTCATCCGTGCAAAGGGGTGACAGTAATACCTCTGGTAGGGGACAGCTGTGGAGTCTGAATGAGTGACTCCATAGGAAGAGCTTACTTAGAAGAGTCCCCAGCACATCCTATGAATGTTTAAGACATAATAGCTACAAATAATAAATTTACGAATGTGTACAGTACAGTTCCTGGCTCACAGTAAACATATATGCCATCCATGTTAGTCATTATTGACAAGAGCAACAACTTGAAGTGTTCCCAGACAAGAGCTAAATTCAAACCTTCAATGTCTTGGGCAAAGTCAGCCCCACCAAGAACAGAGGAAGAGTGAGTGACCTCAACGCTATTTTTCGAAGCGGTGTGTGTGGCTGCGCATTGGGGAACTTGCTGCCTATTTGTGGAATGTTGCATCACATCGCTCACGCTGAGTCACACAGACCAGAAAGGCACCCGTGGCCATAGGACCGCAAATCCTCCCTGGGAACGAGTCCACTGCCCCGGTCCAGCCTCCCTGCCCGGTGAGCCAAGTCTTTGCCCAGGCTATGGTCCAGTTGGTCATCCCCTGTCCCACCCCTCACCAGGGCTAGTTACAGACTCAGCAAACCAGAGGCAGAGGAAAAGATCACTATAGAGGGATATGGCCTGTACCCAACCCAGCCTGTCTGCTCTGGAGAGGTGCTGCTCCCCCGAGGAGCTGGGGGAGGAAAGCAGATGGGCTGAGAAGCAATTGGTCTCCCCGTCCTCTTGACAGATGCTGGGCACCATAAGAATTAATGGGCTGGAGATTCAGGTAAGAGCCATTCAGAAGCTCCCTGATTACTCCAAATACCGCTCTCTACGGAGGAAAAGGTTAATTGAAGCCCGGAACTGGAAGAGAGGCAATCCCGGGAGTGGTGGGAGAGGGTCAGGAGGGAGACTCCTGTACAGAGGAGGCCCTGGTCTGCCTCTGAAAGAGGAAATGGGCCTCGACAACCAGTTACTGGCATGGCCTGCTCAGCGGTCCGGGGCCTTGGCCAGCCTCTCTCCCAACCCCAGCTAACGAGCTGGGTTTTTAAGTTGTTGTTTTTTATATATATTTTAACGCTGCATATCCTCTGCACTGTGGAGCCATAATTCTCTCAGGAACCGCCTTTGAGAGGTGTTTTCCCTGTCACATACACCGTGCACACGCTCGCTGGCGTCGTGAGTCACTGCTCTGAGCACAGTCATTGCTGTCGACACAGGCTCTGGGGATGAATGTGTCCTGGGCAGAGCCCAGAGGCGGGACCAGTCTGGCATTAACCAGGAGGGTGGCATTTGAACATAAACAAGAGAACAAGGAAGGAACAACTCACTTTTCTACAAGGTCCCAGTGTTATGGCTGGGTCTGTCTTTGTATATAAGCTGTCCACAGAGCAAATGGGGTTACACCAAGGTTCCCCACCCTTGATGCTACTAACATTTGGGGCTGGATAAATATTTCTTGGGTATTTGCAGGGTGTTGAGCAGCATCCCTGGCCACTACCCACTAGATGCCAGTAGCACATCCCTGCCCCTGAGTTGTGACAATCAAAAATGTCTCCAGACCTCCACCAAATGTCCCTTGGGGGGGTTGGGGGGCAGGGGCGGGGGAAGTGATAAATTTGCTCCCAGCTGAGAACCACTGGATTAGACTGAGGCTACAGTCCAACTGAGCATGAGCCAGCTATTAGACTAATGACAACTATTAGCCGGATTTCCCACATAACCCCCATTATCAGCATGACATTGCTGAGACCCAAAATTCCCTTGGTCCTGTCAAAATGCTCACCCTGGACATTAGTGTGGCTGGGTGGCCTCACACTGAAACCCCTTTTCTTCTCTTCCACTTCCTCAGTCCTTTCCCTTCACCTTTGCAGGATAAGGTAATTCCTTATTCATCTTGACGTTATGATGACATGAAGGCATCGGAGGAGCAAGGAGGAACTAACACTTTAATTGATTCTAAGGAAAACTGGCACTGTTTTTATAGGAAGCCAGATATAATATGCAACAATTTCAGAACACTATTACCGAAGTCTCTTTGCCTGGTTAACTCTTTCTCAGCCATAAGCTCTCAGCCCAAATCTTCCCTCCTCAGCTTGAAACTCACCTCCAGGGAGAGACCTCCCTGCACCGTGCCCACTCACTCTGCTTTGCTAACATGCCTGTCTTATTTCTGTTCACTTATTACCCCCTGAGAGGATGGGCGTTTCTATCTGTAAATTCACTGACTCCCCCAACCAGAATGGGTGCTTCATCGGCAGGGAACCTCCTGTCTTGCTCATTATTGTAACTTTACTTTAGCATCTCGCACAGGCCTGGCCTCCTCCTGGCCCCCAAACTATTTATTGAATAAGGGAATGGGTGGATGGATTTACAACAGCATAACATCTAAAGTATTGATTTCCTTCCATCCCTACTCATTCTCCTTGTGAGCTCTGTTCACCATCCTTAGGGGCCCCAGCGTCAACTTTAAATTATATGAATGTAACTGTCTCCCCTTTTCCCCCAGTTAGCTGATCAAAGAAATTCAAGTGTCTGATTGGTCGTCGCAGGCTGAGCTGTCAGAAGTTTTCCTCCTAAGGCCCTCGATCTTCAGGTCCTGAAAGGGATCTCAAGTAAACCAAGGTCTGCTCCCGTCTAAGTGGGGCCAACTTCGCAAAGAGCCAGCTGACAAATCTTTACCCTACAGAAGAGGTCCTTTATTACAGTTCCCAGGGCACCTCCGAGTTTGAGCAGAGGCCAGTAACTAATTGACAGTGAAGCTGCTGGGGAGAAGGGAGGCAGAGAAGCTAAAATTAAATGACAAGAGGCCTTGTCAATTGGAGTGGATTCCGAAATGACAGACCCTCTGGGGGATCAATGAGAGAGAAAACCAAATAATGAGAATTCAAATTTTTCACAATACTATTGATGCAGAAGGAGATGTTTCATTTTTACTGCTTGCAAATAAATGTTGTATTGGGTCCTTTGCTTAAACCATTTTACCCACAAGTCCTATGGCAACCTATCTATCAAAGAACCACTCACTGTGTGGAACACTGTATCTATTTATCTATATATCTACATGCACCACCTACCTATTGCTCTTCCTATTTATCTAATTACGTCCGTGGATACTTGTGGAAAGCTCCTTCCTTCCTTTTTTCTTTCCATGGACCTTGGGCAGTTTACATCAAGCCCAGCCCTCCAGCTCTGCCTGAGCATTAGCAAATTCTTCTACTGGTCAAGGCAACTGGAGAAATGGGATAGAGGTGGAGAAGATAGATTCTCATGGCATATGGCTCTGAGTCTGACACCCTCCAACGCTATATGCTTCCTGTGCGACCTTGGACAAATTACTTAACCTCTGTTCCTCATCTGAATTGGGGATCATGAGAGCACCTATGTAATTAGGGCACTTAGGGGATCCAATGGGAGAAGCCAGTTCTTGGCGAACGTCAGTGAGAGTGAGGATCATGATAATGCCACCAGGCCGATAACCAAATTCCAACTCCTCTTGGGCTTTTCCCCACCTCCCCCCCCCCGCCTTTCTAAGTCACCTGGTTCCTGGGTAACCGCCATCTGGGACGAGGGAAGCATTCACCACTGTAGTCAGGCTTCCTTGGTGCTCCCCAGGGGCTGCCCGCTGAGGGGAAAGCTGACACCAGGGATTTCAAACCTTACTCGGCTTCCTCATTCTATTAATCTGGCCGTTAAGCAGAGAGTCCTGCTGATGCCAACAGATGCTAACAGCAAAGAGCAGAGCTTAGAGGAGTCCTCGGCAGCCCATCAATCCATCTCCCGCAACTCAGAACAGCTGCATGGGGCAGATTCGCCAAGCACCAGGAGGGACGATGCAATGCACACCTGGGAGAGAGGGGGTGCATGGAGGCAAGGACCCCCAGGTGGCCCGCTGACTGTATGCAGGCTGGGCCCTGCACACATGAAGTCCCTGACGTGTGGCGTAGGGACATGGCTGGCAGTGAAATCTAAAAGGCAGGCCCACCTGTGGCACCGGTGCTGCAGGATGGAGCACGTCATGCCTTTCTTAGGAGCAAAGGGTGCTGGGAGGGAAGGAAATGGGCGCTGACCAGGGGCTCAGAGCAAGCACATCTGCCACTTCCTCTGCGTGGTTGGCTCTTCCGAGCTCAGGCACAGCTGCCATCTTGCTCGTGCCATATGGGTAATATTTGGGGCACCACTTTCTGCCAGAAAACGCTTCCCTGCCCCTCCTGTCTGACCTGCCTGCGGCAGCTGAATAGGATCCCGTCGTGACTCACACGATGGGCTGAGGCCCAGCACGAAGTAAGATCTGGCCACAGGCTTGTGCCAACAGTTTAAAAAAATGCACTTTGGTTGGGTTCCAGTGTCTCTTTAACATGGGAAGCCAGAAGTCGGGCAAAGACAACAACATCCGACGGCTCCCCAGAGACCAAGAACCAGATGAGACTGATGGAGTGTTGTTTGGAGACAAATTGAGTCATTTCCGCAGTGGTGTGGCACAAATGCAGAAAGCCCATCTCGTGTCATGGCCGGCTGCAGCGCGAGGCTCGGGTCCCCTGGGTAATGGCTGTGACTCTTTTAAGAGAGGTCCCTGGGTAGGGGTGAGCTGTCACACTCACAATGTGCCGGCCAAAGCCGCTGGCACATGACTGTTCTTTCCCATGGAGGTTCTGAAGGGCTGATTAGCCCGTTTCCATAGTGAAGGACTCAGGAGGGCCAAGGACAGACCACAGGGGGTAGTGCCACGCCACCCCCACGAAGTGAGATTTGGCTTCCAGAATTCTGGACACAGACTATTTTCCCAGGGGGTATTCCTGAGTTTAATGAGTTTTCCTGGTGGGGAGGAACTGATAAAGAAGAGAAGAGCCATCATTTTTAAAATGCCCTGGAAGGTCGCTCACAATCCGCTGGGTAGTCTGGGGGGAGGCCCGTTTCCCAAAGTGCAGCACACCTACATCTAAAGGAGTATCTTTAGTAGTAGATGCTTTTAGAGGCCACCCAAAGGAACTTTTAAATTTTATTGATTTAATATTTATTTTAATGTTTTGCAAAAGAAATTTAACTAGCACGCCAAACTTGTGATTTCACAGATATTTTTGCCGGAGACAGCATTTGTCAAGCTTGGCACCACTGGCAATTTTAGGCTGGATAATTCCTTCCTATGCAGAGGTCCTGTGCATTGGGGGATATTTCGCAGCATCCCTGGTCTCCACCTACTAGTTGCTAGTAGTAACCCATCCCACAAGGGGACCTAACCCAAAATGTCTTCAGACATTGCCTAATGCCCGCTGGGGGTCAAAGATACCCCTGATTGGGAACCATTAGCTTAAGATCAGTCTACTTCTGAAAGTAAAAAAAAAAAATTAATTTAAGGAAAAATGTATATTTAGGTGATGTGATAGAACAGGTGTAATTTACCTATGGCAAACATGGCCAAGTTGATAGGTGAATGAAGAAATTTGGAAAAGCCAGGCCAGAGAATGACCAAACAGGCAGAAGGAACTGGATCCTTAAATTCCTCAAAGTCCCACCCACTGCTCTTTCCTGCCAGCTCTGTGGTCTGGTCACCCCTGAAGCCGATATAACTAAAAGTGTATGCTGGGAAATCTGAGGACAGAAAGAACACAGAGAAACCCTGAGAATCCTCTCTCCCAACAACGTCTGGCCTTCCTGTCCTGGTTCTTTCTGTGGTGTTTTTTCTTCCTTTATCCAATTCAATTTATTGCAGTAACATTGGTTCATAAAATTATATAGGTTTCAGGTGTACAATTTTATAATAGATCATCTGTATATTGTATTATGTGTTCACCACCCC
The DNA here is from genome assembly GCF_963455305.1 of Plecotus auritus. NCBI lineage: Eukaryota > Metazoa > Chordata > Mammalia > Chiroptera > Vespertilionidae > Plecotus > Plecotus auritus. The sequence goes on along the minus strand of NC_137774.1, from coordinate 84,037,476 downwards.
AAATGAGGTCTCCTTCCATCACCATTTATCACCCCATACCCTCTTCTACCTCCCATGGTGCTTTCGGACACCTGGGTATACACGTGTGTGCACACACATACACAATGCACAGGCCGACAGGACAGGATGGCAGCTTTTGTGCCTGTCCAGACTTTACAAGCCATGGAGCCAAGAGGATGCACAGATGGGCCCTGGAGAGCTGATGCAGGGACATCAGCGCAGAGAGAAGTGACAAAGACCATGGGAAGGTACTGACCTGGGTCTCCAGGGTGATCAGCGGACTTGGGTGTGGGTCCTGTGGGAAGAAAGGAGAAAATACACATGAGTGGTGGGCAAATTTAACCTACTACTCCAGCATCATTTAAACCAAAGCTGGAGCTCTTCAGTGCTTAAGCCACCCACAGGTAAGCCGCCCAACTCTGTCTCCCCCATTCTACAAGACATGAGAACAGAGTGGTCCAATCTCCAATGTCTCCCCAATCCCCAGATGATTAAGGAGACTCAAGTTTTTCATTAAGAGGTGAAGGGGACACACCTGCATGGAGATCATGCAGAATGAGGAAGTGTAAAGCAATAAGAAACAAAATATCTTCACTGAATAGCTCAAAGTGTGTTCAAACTCTCTATGTGAAGGGAAAGTTGGTCCATAAGAGGATGAGAAATAAACCTGAAAAAATATAAAGTCCCAATTAGGGGCAAGGCCACCAGCTTGTGTCTGATCTTGGGAAAATTGAAGGAAGAAACAAGACAAAGAGAAGAGCTTAATTCCTAGTCTGCAGAGCACATTCCAATGGGCTGGGAAGATCCTTTTCAGGAGAGAGAAGGCCAGAGAAAAGTCCGATTCATTCACTCTCTACAAAAGCCAATTGACTGAAAATGCCTGGTGGTCATGTCTCGGGTCATTAAACATGAACTCTTTGGGTGGGGGCCAGGGTGGGTACACAGAAGGAAGGGACGGATGGGAAGGAGGTAGTGGTTTTCAGCAAGCAGCCTCCAAGAAAAACAGGAAACTCAGCACATAAAGGCTATTTTTGTCTGCATAATGTTGGCTCTGAACTTAACCATCTTGGATTTGTAACTCTGGGAAAGCAACCTCAAGTTACCTCTTACAGAGAATGGGCATGATGTGCAAACTCAGCTGGACGCTTTGCTTTATCCAAGCAGGTTTTCCAACACAGGCTTCGAGGAAGCCATGCAAATTAGCACCAGCTCACTGGACTGTATGGTGAACAAGAAAGAACACATGTAGTATTCATGCCGTATCTGTCCTCTGTGTCTAACTTATTCACTTGACGTAATGTCCTCAAGGCTCATCCATGTTGTCACATATGGCAGGATCTCCTTTTTTAGGGCTGAATACTATTCCATTATATGCACATACCACATTTTCTTCTATCATCCATCAGTGGACATTTAGGTTGTTTCCTTATCTTGGTTATTGTAAATGTGGCTTCAATGAACATGGAGGTTTAGATATGATTCCACTTAAATGAGGATTCTAAAATAGCCAAAACCAAAGAAGCAGAGAGTAGAATGATGGTTGCCAGGGGCTGGGGGAAGGAAACTGCGAGTTGCTGTTCAATGGGTTTAGAGTTTCAATTGAGCAAGATGCATAAGCTCTAGAGATCTGCTGTACAACACTGTACCTACAGTCAATAATACATATTGCACACTTACAATTTTGCCAATAGGGTAAATTTCATGTGAAGTGTTCTTAGCACAATAAAATAAAGGACTAATAGAGAAATTGAAACATTTTGAACCCTTACCCTAGATGAAAGGTCACTTTCTGGATCACTCCTCTGTAGTATCTTTACAATGATGCATGCCTCTATATATATATATATATATATATATATATATATATATATATATATATATATATGCCTAAGCGACTGGCTGACCAGCCGACCAATCGGTAGCTATGACGTGCACTGACCACCAGGGGGCAGACGCTCAACGCAGGAGCGGAAACCACAGGCATGGAAACATGGAACAGACTGATGAATCTCAGAGGGAAGCAGGGAGGGAGGAGGGCAGGAAGAGATTAACCAAAGATCTTATATGCATACTAGAGGCCCAGTGCACAGATTCATGCACCAGTGGGGTCCCTTGGCCTGTATCCAGAGATCAGGCTCTGCAGGGATCAGGCCCAAACTGGTTTTCCGACATCCCCCAAGGGATCCCAGATTGCGAGAGGGCGCAGGACAGGCTGAGGGATCCCACCAATGCACAGATCCATGCACCAGACCTCTAGTTTATAATAATTTTGAAGAGTATAAGAACCATGAGGCCAGGGACATTCTGAGCTCTGGTCAGTTCTAATTTTTCTTTTAAGATGAAGGGCTCTTCTCCCCCAATTCCATTTCTAAGTCCAATAGCCAGCATTTCTTCAATGGTGCAGCTCAACTGGAATTGCGAAGGGAACATCTCAATAATTTCTACATTCCACCCAGGCATTGAATATTCCTCACACCTAGGAAAATGCTGAGGGGAACATTTCTTCCACTCTCCCCTTGGGGACTTGGGAGAATCTTGGAGGGAATATTTCAGGCCTCTCTCTTCAAACCTTTACTAGCTCCTTCCCAACCGTGAAGAGGTGGCAGCCATGATGGGTGAGAACCTTCACTGAGACACTTTTTTCGAGCAAACAGGCTCACTGGTCCAGCTGTCCTTCACGCAGCCCCTCTATCCAGCCCCTTTATCACTGATACATAGGGAGAGTTGACCCTGTACTTCCAGGCTCCCCATGTTAAGCAAGCATACTCGGAGGCAAGGCTATCCTTCTGGTGTGTGACAGGCAGCGTGAATCAGATCTGGCAAGCAGCTTAGGGAGTGAGACAATGCTATGCCTGCTCTCCAGCTCAGAGAAGTCTGTGTCTGTCTCTCCATTCAGGTCCCACCATCAAGACTGTGACTAGAAGACAAGAGGCTGCATCTGAGACTCAAACCTTAGCCTCATTCTCTAAGCCACATCCTTGCAAAAGCACTGCACTGGGGTGTTGGGTGCATGCCCAGATTAATTAAGTTGTACTTCACAGCCCATTTGGCCATTGTTTGGGGCTTATGCTTCATTGCCCAGGATCTTGAGGGCATGAAGAGGGGAAAATGCCATCAAGGGCCCCTAACTTCACTGGAAAATACCTTCCTTGGGAAACCTCTGTCAATTGTGGCGATAAAACCCAGAGCCTGATCTCTAGATACAGTGATGCACCAACTCTTTATTTGATGCTCCAAGATCAGAGACCCTATGGGCACAAGGTCAGGGGTCCAACATCCATTAAAAAGCTTTTGGAAGACAAAAGCACAAATGCTACCTATTTAGCATGTTAATTACTTAGCCAAGAAGATAAAGTACTCACAAGTGGCCAGTCATTCACACTAGGATTCACTTGCCAACAGAATTTTTCTCTCCCCCCGCCCCACACCCCCCCACGCGCAATTGAAATATAGGACTCTCCCTACAGAGGCGCATCTGGAGGATTCAAGGTATGACTCGTGGTGGTGAGGTCTCACTTGCAGCAGCATCTTCCTTAATTGGAAAGGCTAACGAAGTGGAACCAGGTCAATGATGCTGTCTGCCTAATCCATCCTGTGGGTCTCAATTGGGACTCTTTGCTTTACAGTAGAGTAAACTCCTGTCTGTCAGAGGAAAGGCTCCGAAAGACCAAAGGGGAATTTGCGATGCGCTGCGATGCTACCCTGGAGTGCTTTTAGAATCTTAATGCAGGTACTGGAACCAGGGAACCGCCTGCTAAAGCAAGGAAAGCCCTTTCACAGCAGGTAATGCAATGGTTAAATTGGGGAAGACAAAAGGAGAACGGAGAACAAGGTAGGCTGAATTTGTGGCCCTCACTCACCACCCCTCCCTGTATCCATACTCTCTGGTCCAGTGACTTTGTATTTCTTTGCAGGATATACTTCCTCCTCCTTTGACCTCAGCCTTGCCCATCTGACTTGCTTTGTCCAATGGGAGGTGAGCAGATATGACATAAGCAAGCAGCTTGAAATGTGCTTGTGAGATTGAGCATCACCTCTTGAGCTTTTGCCATCAGCACAAGAAGAACACGCCCCAGGTAGATGCTAGTCCAAGGAGGATGAGAGACACACAGAACAGACCCAGACTCACCATATAGCTTGAATCCAAGCCCAGCCAACATCAGCCATCCCCCAGCCACCCTTCAGACACAGAGAGAGCACATGGGGCAACAGGAGGTTTACAGTTGTGAGTACAAGAAACACAGTTTATTCTTATATTACTACTTATTAATTACTAGAGGCCCGGTGCACGAAATTTGTGCACGAGGGGGGGTTGTCCCTCAGCTCACTGCCTGCACCCTCTCCAATCTGGGACCCCACTATCGGGCCTAAACGGGCAGTCGGACATCCCTCTCACAATCCAGGACTGCTGGCTCCCAATTGCTCGCCTGCTTGCCTTCCTGATTGCCCCTAACTAATTCTGCCTGCCAGCCTGATCACCCCCTAACCACTCCCCTGCGAGCTTGATTGATGCCTAACTGCTCCCCTGCCAGACTGTTTGCCCCTAACTGCCTTCCCCTGCAGGCCTGGTCACCCCTAACTGCCCCCCCTGCAGGCCTGGTCACCCCTAACTGCTCTCCCCTGCAGGCCTGGTCCCCTCCCCCCGACTGCTCTCCCCTGCAGGCCTGGGTCCCTCCCCCAACTGCCCTTCCCTGCAGACCCAGTCACCCCCAACTTCCCTCCTCTGCCGGCTGGGTCACCCCTAACTGTTCTCCCAGCAGGCTTGATGGCCCCCAACTGCCCTCCCTTGCAGGCCTGGTCCCTCCCAACTTCCCTCCCCTGCTGGCCATCTTGTGGTGGCCATCTTGTGTCCACATGGGGGCAGGATCTTTGACCACATGGGGGCAGCCATCTTGTGTGTTGCAGTGATGGTCAATCTGCATATTACTCTTTTATTAGATAGGATAGAGGCCAGGTGCATGGTTGGGGGCCGGCTGGTTTGCCCTGAAGGGTGTCCCAGATCAGGGTGGGGGTTCTCTTGGGGTGTGGGGTGGCCTGGGCGAGGGGCCTGTGGTGGTTTGCAGGCTGGCCACGCCCATCGGCAACCCAAGCGGAGGCCCTGGGATCTGGGGTTTATTTATCTTCTACAATTGAAACTTTGTAGCCTGGAGCGGAGCCAAGCCTTCTGCTCACTCTGTGGCGGCAGCCATTTCTGTTGGGATTTATGTATCTTCTATAATTGAAACTTTGTAGCCTTAAACGGAGGCCAGAGAAGGCCAGGGCTTCAGAAGCTTGGCTTCCTCCATTGCCGGGGGCAACCCTAGCCTCCTGCTCTCTCCAGCTCCATGGCTGCCGCCATTTCTGTTGGGCTTTATGTATCTTCTATCATTGAAACTTTGTAGCATTGAGTGGAGGCCTAGGCCGGCAAGGGCAGGCAGAAAGCTTGGCTTCCTCCATTGCCAGGGAAACCCATGCCTCCCTCCTGCTCTCTGTGGCTGCAGCCATCTTGGTTGCGTTTATTTGCATATTCCCTCCTGATTGGCTGGTGGGCGTGACTGGCGGGCGTGGCTTGTGGGTGTAGTGGAGGTACAGTCAATTTGCATATTACTCTTTTATTAGATAGGATTGTATTATTTTCCATACAAACAACTGTAAGCCTACTTTTGCCCCAACCTGTGTATTTATTTTAACCCACTGAGTTTCAGGATGACTTGTTATATAGTGAGAGTCTCATTTTATTGTGTTTAATAGATACCGTGTTTTTACAATAGATACTGTGTTTTTACTCCCCCAGCAAAAGGATTATGACTTGCTGAAGGCTCAGATGATGGTTAGCATTTTTTTAGCAATAAAGTATTTTTAATTAAGCTTTGTACATTATCTTTTAAGAATTACTATAACATACTTAATAGACTACAGTAAAGTGTAAACATACTTTTATATGTATGGAAACCCCAAAATTCATTTTTTTGGAAACCCCAAAATTCATATTTCAGAGGTCAGGAACCAAATCTGTATCTTTGAGGTACACCTGTATGGCATTACTGTGGCAATAACTAACTGATATACTTTCCAAAGATTGACTTTCATAGAACCAATGTGTATTGTGAAAACACTCCAGCCTTGGAAATGAAATGGTACATACTCCCTAAGTCTGCAAATATATTCCAGGGACACGAAATAACTGTAACTAGTAGCTATGATTTATCAAGAACCTACCATGTGAAGGCTCCATGCAAGGTGTACATTACACCAAGCAAAGAAAGTCTTGACCACCAGGATCTAGTTCTACCCATGAGTTAGCCTTCGGCCCTCTTTGCCAAGGACACCAGTCCTTTCGCATTTATTTAGATTCCATTATAACACTAATGGAAACTGTCACTCAGAATCCTCCTGTCCTGAGATAAAGACAGTTTTCAGTCCTCTGGTTTATTCTACACTTTATCCCATGGGCATATAACTTGACCAAGGTTAAGAATAATCATAAATACTAGCAATAATTGACTTACTAAGGTGATAATTAAGTAATAACTAATAACTTGTTAAGTTCTTACCATGTTCCAGGCACTGGCTTAACGTCTATAGATATATCATTCCATTTACCCCTTATAACAATACTGAAGTAGATACTACCAATTGTTCCCATTTAGAGATGGGTAAACTGAAGACCAGATAGACCGAGTCACCTGTCTCAGGTTACAGAGAGAGTGCTGGAGCCTGGATTCGATCCCAGCACCCTGCCCTGAAGAAACCTGTGCTCTGCTGAATTATAGGGGTTCCAGTGGAGAATACAGTTCCACCTCAAAGTCACCCTGCAACCTGGATAGTGTCTATTATTAGAATACAAGGCGCCACCTTAACAACTACTGGAATTCTTTTTTAGCATCAGTCTTTTTTTTATGGTGTTTTTTTTTTTTATATCAGAGAGGAAGGGAGAGGGAGAAAGAGATAGAAACATCAATGATGAGAGAGAATCATTGATCAGCTGCCTCCTGCACGCCCCCCACTGGGGATCAAGCCCGCAACTCCGGCATGTGCCCTGACCGGGAATCGAACCGTGACCTCCTAGTTCATAGGTCAATGCTCAACCACCGAGCCATGCCAGCCAGGCAGCATCTGTCTTTTTACAAAAGGAGCGGACATGGTTGATGGAAATGAGAACACGTGTCATGACTAAAAACAGAACCCATTCTCTGTGCCACAGCAGGAAACTGTAGAGTCAGTCACATCCATCCACACCTGTTTACTGAGTTCCAATTCAGTGGCTAGAGCTATGCCTGGCGGACACCAGGAAGGAGCCGAAAATGAGTTTAAAGCGATTCTGTGTACACTTCTATTCCCAATGCTCACTGTTTAAATAGGAGGCGGGACCCTGATCACAGGTCCTGAAGAAATGGAACTCGTTTGCACCTCGCAAGTCTTGCTTGCAAGACCAGAAAGGCAGAATCAAATGTTTTTGAGCCCATCCAGGCCAAAGGCCTAATTTTAACATGCAATTAATTTTCATAAGAAAGTAGAGGAGAAGGAGGAATGTGCCCACTGTCATTCCATGTGTGCATGAGACATTTGTCTCTCCAGGAGGGTGCTGACCCTGAGCTAAGCCTCGGCAGTTGGCAGGGGCCTTCTCCTCCTTTGCTTTGAGGATATAAGCCAGCATTTGCTCTTGGTGTGAGCCATGGCTTTGGCGTGGAAGTGACAATCCTGTGACTCAAGCCTTTGGGGCCAGACTTCCCTATGGGGCCTATCAAGTCGGCAGGTAGACAATGGGCCTCTAAGGTACCACCCTGTGCAGACACACCCAGGAGGACACTTCAGAAGGCTGCATGGCGCATTCTCCCGGAGAGCAGTCTGATCAGTGGCAGGGGTAGGAAGTTCACCATCAGGACCTCGTGCCTTACACTTTGTCACCATTAAACACCAGGAGCCTCCGGAAGGGTAATGAACCCTTCATGGGGTCAGAGACTGGAAGGCGCACAAACTCTCCCGTCTTCTGGAGAAGCGGCTCATAAGAGACCACCAAGTGGAAGGTGTTGGAAAGTTAAGCCTGAGACCCATCTGGACGCCGTTACTTGTACCATGGGCCTGGCTCAGGGCAGAGAAGGAACACTCAGTTGAAAAGAGTGTGGGTTGGGGGGTGGCCCTGGGTTTAAATCATGTGTAACCACTATAATAATCTCCTCAGGCTACTATAACAAAAAACCGTGAAATTTGAGGCTTATACAACAGAAATTTATTTGCCCATAGTTCTGGAGGCTGGAAGTCCAAGATCAAGGTGTTGGCAGGGTTGTTTTCTTCTGAGGCCTCCCTCCTCAGCTTTTGGATGGCTGTCTACTCAGTTCTCAATTCTTTCCTCCAGGTGTGAGTACCCCCGGTGTTTCTGTGTGTCCAGGTTCCCTCTTCTTATAAGGACTAGGGCCCACTCTCTAGGCCTAATTTTAAGTTAATCACCTAATTATTTTTTAAATTATTATTTTAATATACTTTTATTGATTTCAAAGAGGAAGGGAGAAGGGGAGGTGAGAGATAGAAACATCAATGATGAGAAAGAATCATTGATCGGCTGCCTCCTGCATGCCCCCTATTTTTTTAAAAAGCCTTATATCCAAATACAGTCATGTTCTGGGGTACTGGGGGTTGGCAATTCAGCAGATAACAGCCCCTTAGTAGCCTCTCAACCTTGGGCAAATTTCTTAGCTTCTGTGAGCTTTTCTCATTTACACCATGTAAACAGGTGAGACTGTACTGAATTTATTGTCTGGGATCTTTTTGTAAGTGAAAAAGGGCAATAATAACAATCAGCTTCACAGGTATAAACATGAGCTGTCTCTTGCAGATATACGATCCTCTCCTGTTGACAATGGGTTACCAGTGACGTCACAGGTTGCCGTGAACATTAAATAAAATCAGGTATTTAAAATGTCTGGAACATGGTTAACGGCTCAAAATTAACCATCCCTTTGTTTATTTCTTGCAGGCTCATGAAGGCTAAGACCTATCCCTCCACACCCACACCTACTCAACTACAATTCTTCTGAACTGCAGGGAACTGTGGACACCAGCTAATCCAACTCCATTCAATATTAGCCAGAAGAGAAAACGCAGCTAGTCCATTGTGAATGCTCACTTTGTGCCACGTGCATGGAATACCTGCCACGCTGCCAAGGGAGGTATCATGCTGCCCATTTTACAGATCAGATAACCATGCTCAGCGAGGATAATGTGCTCCACAACACAGGGCTGATATGGGAGGGAGCCAGGACTGGTGCTCGAGTTTGTAAGCTGTCAGAAACTGGTCCCTTAACCAAAACTTACTGACTCAGGATCTCTGGGCAAGTAGCCAAAGAATCTGCTTTTTTATTAAACACTCACGGGGGAGTCTTATGTATACCGGAGCCTGAGAACCCCTGCACTGTTCATGAATAATGCAAGACTGAAAGCTTAATAATCCAAGGTGACAAAGACAGCCAGTGAGAAGCGAAGCATAGGACCCACGCCGGCCGCCAAGTGCCTGATGCAGGCTTGGAACTTTGGTGCTCTTGCTCTGGGCCACCGAGGAATTTGTGTGTCTCTCAGCCCATTCGGGCTGCACAAACAGGAGACACAGCCTGGGTGGCTTATAAGCAGCAGAAATTTCTAGCTTCCTGGTTCACTGACAGCGGACTTCCTGCTGTGTCCTCCCCTAGGGGAATGGGTGAGGGACATTTGCAGGGTCTTTTCTATAAGGGCGCTAATAAAATTCTCCACAGCTCTGCTACCAGGATCTAATCAATTCCCCAAGTCCCTATCTCCTTATACTTTCACGTTGGGGGTTACTATTTCAGCCCATGAGTGTTTTTGGTGAGGCGATGCATCGTCTACTGCCAGGTGCGAGGTGTCTTGTGCCCCTTTCTTGCTCCCCACTATTATGTGAAGATATCCCTCCCACCCCTGCGACCCTGTCGTCACCCTCCTCTTCCCAGCATTCTCTCCCCAGGATGTGTGACCCTTGTCAACTCCTTCTCTAGATCTAGTCCCAGCACCAAGGTGCTCACACAAGGGAGCTTTGTCTCTGGGAGTCCCTGTGGAATGTCACAGAGAGCTTATCTCCTGTGTCCGTGGCTCCTGGGATGAAGCAGGGCGGGTGGCACTGGGCGATGAGGGAGGGATGCCAATGACACAGAACTCCCCTTGTTCTCAAAGAGAGGCTGCATTTGGAATGTGAACACAGGCCAGAGCCACACAGCATGGGCCTTGTTGGGAAAAGCGAACTCACCTGCAAATAGGGCTGGGGGAGAAAACAGAAACCCCACTGAGACGGTGAGGGGTTCTCATGCTTTGGAGAGATGGTGGCAGATATGGTTAGCCCATAACATGGGGTGGCTTGTCCTGCCTCTGTCCATCTGCCTGTTTCTCTCTGTTATATTACAATTTTTTAAGTTTACAGGCATCTTTGCCACTCAGCATGCCTTCCACATTTTTTCAGTCTAGAACTCAGAACTGAGCAACGGAATCTCCAAGGGAAGCTCCGGCCCCTGGAGCTGGTCAATCACCCACAGCCTTGAAGGCAGGAGGAACCGCCAACACACGGAAACTCGGGAATTGCTGGAATGCTTCTTCCACGAAGTGTCTCTCTGAGAACTACAGTTACCAAATGCATGTAACCCTTTGTTCTGTGTGTCCCTCAAGAGGTCTGGTAATGCCGAAACCGGTTTGGCTCAGTGGATAGAGCGTCGGCCTGCGGACTGAAGGGTCCCGGGTTCGATTCCGGTCAAGGGCATGTACCTTGGTTGCGGGCACATCCCCAGTGGGAGGTGTGCAGGAGGCAGCTGATTGATGTTGCTCTCTCATCGATGTTTCTAGCTCTCTATCCCTTTCCCTTCCTCTCTGTAAAATATCAATAAAATATATTTAAAAAAAAAAAAAAGAGGTCTGGTAATTCTTTACACAGTACACAGAATTAGAATTCTCCGAATGACAAGTTTTGAATGTTCCTACCTGCCTGAAAGATGAAAGGCTTGAAAATAAAGAGAGGTTGGCCACTGGTGGCCTATGGATGATTCACACGGAGGTGTTTGTTTGTTGGTTGGTTTTTTGGCCTGCAATATTAATTAAATACTTAAAATCATCACCGATGTTTTAAAAGCAAGATACTTCAAAGGCAAGGGCAGATTTCTCACTTCTCTTTTTAAAAATGGGAGATTTAGCAACCCTGGACATGCGTCCCTGCAAGACAACGGTGCTCCCGCCCAACGGCTGCTGCCTGGCCACTGTACGCAGCCTGAGTTTGTCACCCCGACAGTCAGGCGATTTGCCTGGAGTCACATGGTTGGTCAGTACTGACAGTGCTCAGTGTAGTAGCTCACACTGGCTTCTTTCTGAATGCAAGACATTATTACAAGTGTGTTGTAAGATCTCATTTAAACCGCACAACTACTCCAGAATGTAGATATTAACAACGCCCATTTTACAGATAGAGCAACTGAGGCACAAGGAAGAAGCAATCTGATCAAAGTCAAATTGTGGCAAAGCCAGGATTTAAACCAGGGAAGCCGGCTCCTGAGGCGGCACTTTTGAACCACTAAGTTACACTGCTTCCCAGCGGTATAAACACACCTTGGATTCAAATCTCGAAACCACAGCTCATGGTTCCATGAGCAGCTGGCACTAGGAAGCCTTCTGGAGTGAGATCACGTGCTCCTTGCTGTGAGTCTTCCCGTTAATTACTTAACGTGTTACGATAACAACCACCATCTCACAGGGTCACTGTGAAGACTGCCTGAGATGTTGTATCACATGGAATTTTACACCCCTCAGTGCCGGCATAGAGAGGGCAGGCCAGAGCTGTTCCTGGAGAACAATTACTATCACTTTATAATGTCCTGCTTTCACGGCTCTAAGGCACTCCAGACCAGAAACAAGACATGCCACGTGCCAAGAGAAATCTGAGACATGCAGCCTCCACCCAGCATAGCCAGGCAGGAGGGACGGGTCATGTGCCCAGAGCTCCGTGCCCTTCTGAAGCTGGCCACCTGGGCTCAGTTTGGACACAAGCCTTCCTGAAGCTCAGAACATAAGCCGAGTCTCCAGCTCAGCCCAATAATTAGCTTTTCCCAGGCACAGGCCACAGCTCCCACCCATTTTGCTCCCACTTGCTGTGGTCAGCAAGATGGCAGGCGGCCCAGTTGGAACCAATACTGCCAAGTGTCCAGTAGACACTGTCTAGAGTCCAAAGACACTATGCTTTGTTCTACAGCTTCTGGGACTTCTGAGTGGGTTCCCTGTTCCCCAGGAGAACAGTTCAGATTTGAGTCCCCAAATCCAAGATTGTGGATGCCAGAGATAAACTCAGAGCCCAAGGGTAGGTGAGCAGTGACTTCCCTGCACGGTGCCCAAGGTCGAGATTACTAAGCCGTTACTTGGCCTCAGATTCTCAGTATGGTGCTGTGAGCAGACATTTACCAATAGATTCTAGTTTTCCTCTGAGATGGAACTTATTTCCATCCCTGAGCTGAATCAAACCCATCATTTTCTGGCGAAGCATATGAGACCCAAGATGGGAAGTGAATGTGCTAAGGGCCACACACAGTTTACACCAAACCCGTCTACAATCCAAGTTTCTTGATACAAAATCCAGGGTTCGTCCCTTTTGCCAAAATAAGTGTCCATTCCCTCCCCCTTTTCATTATTTCCTCTTCTTCAGCTCTCTCACAAGAGCCTCTAACCAGGACATCTTTTGTTCAAAAGATAGCAGATCCCGGCTCTGGGAAAACTGTGATTCAGCATTGCTTCATGTCCGGAATGTTTCCAAGAGGCCACACACACAGCTGCTGATTCAAGCCGTTGGGGCAGGGGGGATGTAGGGGGGACGACCGCAGGATGAGGGGCGCAGGGTGATGGAGTGGAGGACAGCGCAGTGGTTACAGAGGGTACACCCAGCTCCAGGCTGCGCCTTGGCACAGGGAGCCTCCTTCCTAGGCTGGCAGGTTGGCTTGTGGGGGACACACAGGCAAAAGCTGCCCATCATGAGAGTCAGGGTCAAAGTCAGGAGGTTTCAGCGTGGGAGAGACTCGGTGCCTCCCTCCTGCTTCCTCACCCTTCCCCTATATTTCTTCATGATAATGACAGTGATGGTGATGACGATGACACAAATGATGATGAAGGCCATTATGATAGCTATCATGTAAGTCCTTATGAAGCACCTACTTAGCAATGCATGTGCATTATTTCAATACATTCTCATTCAACCCCCGTGGATGGCTACTAGACTGACCATAAAGTCTGGAAACACAGATGAATTTATTTGATGCTCTTCCCACTGGGAGAGGCTCTTGGTGACATCATGTATTTGCCTGTTCCCGGTCTGTGGATGGTAGGATTTGTTCCTAATGTGCAGAGGAGGAGACTGAGGCTCAGGAAGGTCACAAGACTTGCTCCAAAGCCACAGAGCCAGGCCCATTTAACCTTAATATTTTCATAGAAGGAACCAAAATGCTTGCATGTGTACCAGGTATGCTTTGACCTACACGGTACACGTACACAATACTTTAATTCCCACTAGTTGCCAACATTTAAAGATTGGGTAATTTCACAATATCCAGATTTCTGACTTTTCTTTTTTTTTTTCTTTTTTTTTAAAATATATTTATTGATTTTTTACAGAGAGGAAGGGAGAGGGATAGAGAGTTAGAAACATCAATGAGAGAGAACATTGATCAGCTGCCTCCTGCACACCCCCCACTAGGGATGTGCCCGCAACCAAGGCACATGCCCTTGACCGGAATCGAACCCAGGACCCTTGAGTCCGCAGGCCGACGCTCTATCCACTGAGCCAAACTGGTCAGGGCCAGATTTCTGACTTCTCTTAAAATGTCGGAAGATTGGACAAGTGGACGTGCAGGCTGGCACAGCTGCAGCTGGAGCAGGGTAGCTGCTACCTCCTTAGGGTGGGTACACACCCTCCTCTTGACCACAGCCCCTGCCCCACCCATCTCTTAACCACCAGACGTTATTGCTACCCCCCAAGGAAGGTACCGTTTTACCCACCGGACAGCTCATTCCACCTGACCCCACCCCCACCCCCGTCCCGAGAAGGAGAAGTTCAGGGTGCCGGGACTTGGGAGAAGAAACAAAAGCTCTAATAACCCGCGAGGAAGTGAAGCCCTGTAGTCTATTCACTTGGGAGCCTCCACCTGGAGCTCAATGGTCTTGGCCTCTTGGGGGTGGCGGGTGGGAGGGCCTCCGTGCAGAGGGCAGGACAGGAGGACCTATGAGCGGTGCCCACTGTTTTCTCGCTTCCTGCACAGCCACCTGGCGAGGCCGCCTATGAACTGGCTGTTTGTTCCTGCCCCTCGGGAAGGAAGCGCTCTCATCGCCCACGACAACAGACTTGGCCCGAGGAGCCGGGAACGTGCTTGGGCCTCCGACCGCAGCTTTCCTTCTGCGAAGGGCAGCCCCAACGCCGCGGAGACAGGAAGATGGGAAGAAAGCACAGCCTGGGGTAGAGCATCCTGTGGGCCACTGACAAAGCCCCAGCTGGGGAAGGGAGGAGGCGGCGGCCAGAGGAAGGGGGTCCGGCGGGGCACACAGATTTTGTACAATGAGCTCCTTTCATCAATGAATAGGGGACTCTCCTCAACTTGGTCTCAATGGCTTTGTTTCTGAAACGACCCATTCTACACCCAGAAAGCCAAACTTGCCAGACCCTGTGCCAAGGTCAGACAGGAGCCTGAGATCCCCGGGCAAGCTGATAATCGGCACCCAGGAGATGACCACTGCGCTCAGTGCTGCTTGCTGACCCGAGCGCCACAATATCCCCTTTCATGTTTATGCTTTTCTGCACTGGGGTGGGGGTAGGGGACCCGCTCACACACGTGACATGCTTGGCATAACTGTGGGACCTATTCAGGATAGTAAGTGTTCCCTTCCTGGGAACTTCATTGAGACAACTGTGTGGAGGGGGCAGTGCAGGATGAGAAAGGACTAGAGAAGGGAGAGGCAAGCTAACTTCTGCAGTCTCAAGTTGATGCATGATGCCAAGTGCACGATGTGGTGGGAATCAACAGTGAGGACCGGGGTAGCCTCCCCTGAGCAGGCGCTTGGAGGATTTCATCTTCAAGGGTTTACTGCACGGGAAGCAAACAGCACACGGGGGGCCTCGGGCAGTATCCCGTTCAGACGTGTTTTGTTCAGCCTGTGCCACGTTTAAAACGTGCTACATATGATGCCAACACTTCAAGTTCAGGAGGTCTCATGTAAAACTGCAAAGGTCTGGCATTTCTTAGAAAATCAGAAGAAATGGCCACACAAACCCATCACCTTCCTGAGGCACTGACTGCCCGGACCTGGGAGTAGCTGTCCCTCTTAGAAGGGGCAAGCACCTGCAGCTTGTCACAGCTCCCGTCCCACCCACCCCCCTGTCCCTGCCCCCATTCTTCCCTCAGTAAGGCTGCCTGCATGGCTGCTGTGGGCACTGGAGTTTGCAATCTCTGGTTTACCAAATCCCAGCACTCACAGCAGAGGCCCTGGGGTTGGACCAAAGTATGGGATATGGACTGTAGACTGGCTGTAAAGTAAACTTGGTTACAAAACGAAGGACGGTAAGACTGCAGAAGAGAGTGTGAGCACACACCCAGGAACACGGGGTCAGCAGCAGAGTCTGCGGCCTGGACAGGAGCTGGGGTCCCATGTTCTCACTCCCTGCTAGGTATCGTTTTGACAGCTCGCCCTGCTTCCCCGAGGCCAAGGACCATCTTCTTTGTTTTTATGCTTAACAACTCCTGATGCTGCCGCATAAAGCAGCACTCTGTAAATTCTCGCTGAACCCAAAGCAGCGGAACCTCAAGTCACGCTGGGTTGGAATCTAAGAGGTGAGCTCTGAACCCAGCCAACTTAGGCCTGCCTGCCTGCAAGTCAAGGCTTCACCTCAAAGATGAACCTTGGGAATGAAAGACAAGGTCAACCTACTGACCAGCTAATGTCTGAGCAAGTGGAGAGGTTCATCTCTATGTAGCATATCTGATAAGCTATGGTTTTTGGGGAAGACATTACATGTACTGACATCAGACAATGAAAGTCACTTCCCAATTTATCCAAAGATACGAACACTCAACAGGAACAAGACAGTCCCACAGAGTGGTGGTGTGCACACGTTTCACAGCAGCTCTCCAGGCCTGAGGAGGTGGCCTGAGGTTACATGCACCTGCTGCTGTATGTAGCCATGACGATGTTTCTTCAGCTCTGTATATGAGTGTGCGTGTGTACACACATGCAAACATGAGTGAGCATTCACATGCATGTATGTGTGGTCTCTTACATCCAAAGCCCTCCTAAAAAGCTGCAGTAGGATCTCTAGGTTTTGTCTAACATTCCTAATTTGGGGGGCTTCCCCCCGAGTTGCCTCACTCCTGGTACTAATTTCAAATGGCTGCTGGGAGCAGTGAGAGCCAGCCTCGGAGAGAGCCCACCAAGCTGACCTTTATTTCCGGGCCATAGCAAAGTGAGAACGGAGGAGAGGCAGAGCAGGCAGTATTCCATGTCTGCACTTTGCATTTAGTTATAATTATTCATGCAGGAGCATCTTTAAACACCAAAAGGGGGAAATATTACAGTTGTTCTGATTTCACACGCTAAATGTGTTTACATGCTAACAGCATTTCTCAGGGACAATTATCTTATTACTAGTGCACTAATCTTTTCAATCTTTTCAGCACAGTTTACAGCTGCAGACTTCAAAAATTACAGCTCATTAAGACCCTGCTTTCGGCAGGTATGATAAACTATTCGAGCATTTTACCCAAGTGTGAGAAAATTATTTGGGGGAGAGGGTGTGATTGGGGGTGGGCACAGTGTCAAAGAGAAAAGGAAGACACTGTCTAGCTTCCGTCAGCTTGAGGGCTATCCCCTCCCAATGCTGGGATTCTAGAATCCAGTAATGGAGAAGCCCACAGAATTCAGGACCAAGGACAGCTGGTCTGGGCCATTCAAGGAGAAAGTGGGTATCTTGCATTTGATTATCTATTTCCATTTGTTTACATTCTTCCATGTGACTTCAGCACAGAGTCCTGGTTGCAAACATGAACTCTTGCATCAGATTCCCTGTGCTTCACTGTGCTGTGTGACCGTGAGCAAGTTACTTGCCATCTTGGTGCCTCCGTTTCCTCCTACATAAATAGGGATAATAATAATATCTACCTCAAGGCCGCTTATTAGGATCGACTGAATTAACATTTGTAAAGAACTTGGAATAATGTCTGGTTCAAAATAATCATCAAATAAATATTTCATTCATTCATACTCACCCCAGGATACATTTATTTATTTTAGAGAGAGGAAGGGAGAGAGTAAGAAAAACAGTGATGTGAGAGAGAAATGTCCATTGATTGCCTCTTGTACATGCCCCAAGGGGGGATCAACCTAGGTATGTGCCCTGACGGGGAATCAAACCTGCCACCTTTCTGTGTGTGGGACGATGCTCCAACCAGTAACTGAGCCACCCTGATGAGGGCTAAGTATTTCTTTTAAAATGTGTGGGCTGCAAGGCTGTCACATACCTAAACAACATCTGTTTCTAACACGCTCTTGACCTCACTCATATTCACTACATTATGGGCCATTTGAGAACTCCTAATACATAATCACAGCTGTATTTATTGTGGCTGTTAGCAACACATTCTCCAATTACTTGTCCTGCTATCTCGCTAGCTGCCATATAATGGTAAAACCAAGACCTTGGATCATCCATTCTTATTTTTTTATTTTTCATTTTTCTTTGTTTTGAGTCACAGAGACATAGACTGCTACCGGGAGGGCTATTGTGGGAACCCAGGTTTGCAGCCCAGCTCCTGAGATCCCAAGCACAGCTCAGGCATCCTTGTTTGTGGTGTGTGAGGAGCTGCTGATCAAGTTCTCATGGTGCTTGGACCACTGAATTCCATCAAGCACATGCTGCATGACTCACAAGGGCTTGGCTGTCTACAGCCCCATCTTCTTTTGAGCTCACACCAATCCTATGGATAGGTAATCCCATGTGGTAGGTAGTGCTGACCCTATTTTATAGATGAGGAGACGGAGGCTTTAAACAACTCTCCTATGATTGCATAGGTTGCTAATGAAACAAAGTAAAAATGGCACAAACTATGAACATTCTCTCCTTCACCATTTTCTTAAGCTACCTGGCTACAATCTCCTAAGATTACTGCTACTACTAGTAGAATTAATGGTAATAACCACCACCAGCATCAACCGATGTATACTACATGCTAGTGACATGTATGAACTCACTTCATCCTCACAAGAACCCATCCTGTAAGTTTTTAGCCCCTATTTTACAGATGAGGGAACTGGGCTCATAGAGGTTATGCGACACGCCCAAGGTCACACAGCTACAAAGTGTTAAAGCCAGAACTTGACCAAATTCAGGAGATCTGTCTCCAGATGCCCTGCTCCTGAACACTCGGTTCTACAGCTTTTCATAATGCCTGTAAAATTTGACAACTGTGGCCTTTTCAATGAACACAGAAGACAAGACAGAGTAGGGGTTGACTGATTCAACTGGTCACAAAATTAGTGACTTAGTTACATTTGTAATCCATGGTGTCAGAGGAGGGCATATGAGGATAGGAAATAGGAACTTCAATCTGGGTGGGGGAGCCAGAGATTCTTTCAGGAAGTGATAATTAAACTGGGCCTCAAAAAAAGAGCAAGACTCAACTTGTCTGAGATGAGAGACAGGATAAACATTTTAGGCAGAAGGAACAGCATTAGTGCAGGTTTTGAGATAGGAAATCACACATCATTTTTAAGAAACAAAGAGAGAAAGCCTGAACGAGAATGTGGAGGGGTGAGCGCCATGCGATGAGCGGGGAGGACAGCTGGAGAGGCTGGGGCGGAGAGGCCCCGTGGTCCTAGGAAGGAGTTTGGATCACACCGAAGAGCACCGGGGAATCGCTGGCAAGGCTTGTGTGGACGCAGCTCCATTAGAAGCAGTTTTCAGCACCACCACCATCATACTTACATACTTGGCTTTCCCTATCAGATCCAAATGCACACCTGAAAACCAACTGAGTGAACCAGCACACTGGAGACTTTTGAAATGCGTTTCAAGCAATTTCTATTTCCCATTTCTAGGAATCATAACACATCCCACACAGTCTAAGCCATAGGTTGCTCCTACCTGCCAGGCTTTACCAATTAGTCAATCCTCATGATTGTGACAGACAATGAAAAATATCAAGTTGTGACATGCTGCAGCATATTAGAGTCTGATAAAATACCTTTCTTCTGTCTTTAAAAAAAAAGACAAAAAAATCGACGTAGGTTAGACAAATGTCAATCAGCAACTCTGAGTTCTATGGCTTAGGAAAATGCTTCAGGCATTTGTAGGTTGAAAAAGAAAAATAGCAACCCCACCCCAACACACACACACACACACACACACACACACACACACACAACCAAACTGTACATATCACTTCCTGCAAGCTCCCATTTACTGACACCTACTATGTGCTCTGTGCTCTGGTTTATTTCAACCTCATAACTAATGTGACCATCATTCCAACTGCCTTGGGACTGAGAACATGGGTATTGAGTACTAAATTTAGGAAAGTCCCAAAGTAGGACAAAGTGGTCACCCTACTGACAACTATGGGTACCGATATAAGGAAAACACAGGCTCAGTCACCTGTCAACATCACACAGTAGGTAAGTAATGGGGACCAAGGTTCAAATCTGTGTACAGGATAGCCAGTCTGCTCTACCCCCTGGAGAAGGACTTTGAAAACCTCTTGGTTGGTTCACTGTCCCCCACAACATCCCTCAAGACATCCCCCCAACACTCACATCCCCATGGGGAAAGCTGAACTCTTTGCCTTCATGAGATAAAAGCTAAGATCCTATGCAATGAGGCCATCCTCTCCGTGACGCTGTTCTGAAGGTAACCTGAATGATCAGGGGGCCCCCAAGACCCAGACAGGGCTTATTTTTATTTCTGGCTTAACCACTTGGTGCCTGAGAGTTGTGAGCATTTGGGCTTTCCACTCACTCAGGAGCCTCCTCACCTAGAAAAGGAAGGCTGAACAAAGCCTTCTGAGTCATCCTGCATGGGTGCAGAATGAGGAAAGGAAGTCTTGACCTCGACTGAGGTCTAGAATCAAAGAGCCTCAAAGAACCCAGGAACTAATACACCCAGCTATGCTCACTGTACAGAGAGAAGAAACGAGGCTTAGAAGAACAAAGAAGATACCTAGAGCAAGTGGTCGCCAACCTTTCGGACCTCACGGACTACCAGTGCTCCGCGGACCACCGGTTGGCAACCACTGACCTAAAGCAGTGGCCAGCAAACCGCGGCTCACAAGCCACATGCGGCTCTTTGGCTCCTTGAGTGTGGCTCTTCCACAAAATACCACGGCCTGGGCAAGTCTATTTTGAAGAAGTGGCGTTAAAAGAAGTTTGTTTAAAAAAATTGGCTCTCAAAAGAAATTTCAATCGTTGTACTGTTGATATTTGGCTCTGTTGACTAATGAATTTGCCGACCTCTGACCTAGAGTATTTCCCGTGTTTCCTTTCTCCTTCGCTTTTTTTTCCATAGTTGAATTAAAATAGATCAAAAGCATGTATATGCCAATGTTAGGGATTTCCACCCCTTAGGCATGGTATACAGCTGACACTCAATAAATGATCCGTGAATGAACAAAAGTCAGCAAACACTTAGTAAGAACACTGTTTGAGGGACAATATGTGTCAGTGTGTGAGTGTCTGTGTGTGTGTATGACAGAGAGAGAGAGAGAGAGAATGGTTTCAATACCAAAAGGGTGTTCACTTGTTCTAAGACATTTTTTGTTTCTACAAAAAAAAATCATCTTATCTAATAAAAGAGCAATATGCAAATTGACAGTACCTCTGCTACATCCACAAGCCACGCCCACCAGCCAATCAGGAGTGAGTATGCAAATTAACCCAACCAAGATGACTGCGGCCACAGAACCAGCAGGATGCTTGTGTTTCCCCGGCAATGGAGGAAGCCAAGCTTTCCGCCCGCTCTGGCGGGCCCTGGACTCCACTCAAGGCTACAAAGTTTCAATTATAGAAGATAAATAAGTCCCAACAAAAATGGCTGCCACCACTGAGCGAGCAGGAGGCTTGGCTCTGCTCAAGGCTACAAAGTTTCAATTATAGAAGATAAATAAATCCCAGATCCCAGGGCCTCTGCTTGGATCGCTGTGGGGCGTGGCCGGCCTGCAAACCACCACAGGCCCCTCACCCAGGCCACCCCACACCCCAAGTGAAACCCCACCCTGATCCGGGACACCCTTCAGGGCAAACCAGCTGGCCCCCACCCGTGCACCAGGCCTCTATCCTATCTAATAAAAGAGTAATATGCAAACTGACCATCACTCCAACACACAAGATGGCTGCCCCCATGTGGTCAAAGATCCTGCCCCCATGTGGACACAAGATGGCCGCCACAACATGGCCAGCAGGGGAGGTCAGTTGGGAGGGACCAGGTCTGCAAGGGAGGGCAGTTGTGGGCAATCAGGCCAGCAGGGGAGGGCAGTTGGGAGGGACCAGGCCTGCAAGGGAGGGCAGTTAGGGGGGGACCCAGGCATGCAGGGGAGAGCAGTTGGGTGGGACCAGGCCTGCAGGGGAGGGCAGTTAGGGGTGACCAGGACTGTAGGGGAGGGCAGTTAGGGGCAAACAGGCTGGCAGGGGAGCAGTTAGGGGATGATCAGGCTGGCAGGCAGAAGCAGTTAGGGGCAATCAGGAAGGCAGGCAGGCAAGCAGTTGGGAGCCAGCAGTTCTGGATTGTGAGAGGGTGCAGACTGGGCTGAGGGACACACACCCCCATGCATGAATTTTGTGCACCGGGCCTCTAGTTTTAATATAATCACCTATTAAACAATATTCTCTAATCTTGATCATGTCCATTGGATTTGCTCAAAGAGGCCAGGCCCTTGCAAGGAAATCTGGTTTCCTTCTGCCAGGTCACTGGTAAGTGACCGTTTTCCAAAAGGTGGCCCTTTGAATACAAGCCTGCATCTTTTAAACTAACATCCTAGTTAGTATTCTAGTAAGATACTCCCTTCTAATTGAGGTAATTTCTAGGAAAATGTGGCTAAAGGCTTCCTTTCCTTCAAATAAAACAGTAACAGCTGCTATTTATTAAGCATCTAATATGTGCCAGGTACTGTATTGACTTAACTTATTTTAATTTCTCATTTTCACCTTCATGTTGACAGATATCCCCAGTTCACAGCTGAGAAAACTGAGCCAAGAGATAGCAAAATAACTGCTTCAGCGCCACAGCCCACCTTCGCCCTCTACTTTCTTGTTAGTATGTTTCCATGCACGGAACACTCCAAGAAACTGGTTTTTTACCACCAGGGATAAGAAACAAGGAGTTGCCAAACCTCTATCCTAGCTCAGCTTTATCACAACCACTTTGCAATTGTAGGCACATGGCCAAGTTCCTGATCCTCAACTGCTTCACCTACTAAATGGGTATAACTCCCAACTACCCCTCAGGACTGCTGCCAGCAGCAAAGAAGAATGCAGCCAGAAATGCATCTCCCTCTCCCAGAGCTGTCAGCGGCCAGCAGATCTTCCTGCAGGACCTCAATCTTGGCAACCTTTCAAATGCTCCCCGGGGCAAGCCGCCCAACCCACCATGGCCTGCTCCAAGGAGTTACCTCCTAAAATAAACCGCGCTCACTTCAGTTCGCTCACCATAAAGGCTATATATAGAAGAAAACACCAGAGTTCCCATCTGGCAGCAGCGTCTCCAAAACTCAGCCCAAACAGCTATTTTGTAACGTAATCTGCAACATCAGAGTGGCAGCTTTAAATCACAGAGGCCGGCTGGGCGCTGGAACACCCTGTAAGTCAGCACAGTCTGTCTGAGCAGCGATGCCCCAGAGCTTCTGAGAAAACTATTACCGCAGGAAAATTCGAGCTTTTCCCAGGAAGGGTGCTGGAGAAAAATTAGACAGGGTGTGGTGGGTGGGGGCCCGTGGATGTGTGGCCGGCCACTGGGCATGTCCTGGGATAGCTTGGTGGTAAAGGGCAAGTATTTGTGTATCAGGGGTCCCACATTTCGCTAAAGCCCATGTTCTCCTGGGGACAGGCTAGTAGCCAAGTGCAGGCTCTCAGTGTCCCCATCCTCGGAGGACACACACACACACACACACACACACACACACACACACACCTGCATCCAAAAAAAGGCATCACTCACACATCTGCTCTCAAGACACACTTGAAAATGTTGGTATTTACCCCTGGAGGATATACAGAAATTGTTAGCAATGATTTCTTGTGAGAGAGAATGGAAGAAGGAATTCTACTTCCCTTGTATCTTTCTCTCATGGATAAATTTTCCTGTCACAGGCTTGTACTCCTATTTAAGAAGCAAATGCCGCCTGGCCGGTATGACTCAGTGATTGAATGTCAACCTATGAACCAGGAGGTCACGGTTCGATTCCCAGTCAGGGCACATGCCCGGGTTGTGAGCTCATTCTGAGTGGGTGTAGGAGGTAGCCTATCAGTGATTCTTTCTCATCATTGATGTTTCTATTTCTCTCTCCCTCTCCCTTCTTCTCTTGGAAATCAATAAAAATATATGTATTTTTTTTAAAAAGCAAGCACCACTTAAAAATGGAAGGACAGTATGGTGGTCCCTCAAAATTTTAAATATAGAATTACTATACATCCTAGTTTTCTGGATGTATACCTACAAGAATTGAAAGCAGGGACTTGAACAGATAGGTACACATCCATGTTCCTGACAGTCTTATTCTTCACACTAGGCAAAAGGCAGAAACAGCCTAAACGTGCACTGGCAGATGGATGGATAAACAAATGTGGTATATACATAAAATGAACTATTACTCAGCATTGAAAAGGAAATTTTGACACATACTACAACTTGAACTTTTAAAGATGTTATGCTATGCAAAACATACCAGACACAAAAAGACAAAACCTGTATGGCTCCACATAAATGAGGTGTCAGGAGAATCAGAATCATAAGAGACAGAAAGTAGAAGGTGGTTGCCGGGGCTGAGAGAGGAGGAGTTAGTGTTTAATGGTACAGATCTTCTGTTGGAGTTGGGGAAGATGAAGGAGTTCTGGAAATGGATGGTGGTGACGGTGGCACAGCAAAGTGAATGTACTTAATACCACTGAACAGTATACTTAAATAATGGTCGATGATACATTTTATTACAGACATTATACCACTATAAAATATATGAAAGACAAAAAAATGGAAGAAAAAACCCCAAAACCAATAAAAATGGGTACTTGGGGGTAAAGGACGGGAACATGATGGAGACACAGGAATCCAAATAAGAACTCTCCAAATGTTTTCTAGATTTGACTTTGGAATCATGGAGAGGTTTTCCCAATTATAGAACAATTTTATTTTTAAAGAGAAGCAAGTGCAGTAGCATTTTGGTGGCCGGGGAATTATGAATAACTTTTGCTTTCTTCTGCAAACTTTCCATGTAGGTAACAACCCGAATTTCCAAAAGGGAAAGAATAAACACATTGCGGTACATCTACATAATGGAAACCTACTTGGCAGTGAAAAGGAATGACCTATGGACAAAAGCATCAGTATGGGTGACTCTCAAAATGAGTATGTGAAGTGAAAGGAGGCAGACAAAAAGAAATGCACACTCTACTAGTTCACTTACATGAAACTCTAGGACAGTGATTTTCAACCTTTTTCATCTCATGTCACACATTACCTACTAAAATCCTGTGGCACACCAAGACAGGTATAACTTTGTTCCATTCACACCAGACAGTTATGGTTGTGTTGGCTGTTGACATTTTTTTTTATTTGATAATCTAAGGGGAAAGAGGTCAGTGCCCCCGACTAAATGGTCAGGTATTGCACGTTTTAAAAACTCTTGAGGCACACCGGTTGAAAATCGCTGTTCTAGAAAATGCGAACTAATCTATCGCGACACAAAGCAGGTCAGTGGTGGTGTGTGGAACGGGTATGGGGCAGACGGGTATTACAAAGGGGCACAAAGAAATTATGGGGATGGATTTCATTATCTAACCATTGCAGTGACAGTGGCCCAGGTGGACACATAGAGCAATACCCATCCAATTGAACTCTTTAAATATGTGAAATTTACTGCAAGTCAACTAATCCTCAGTAAGGATTAATTCTCAATAAGGTTGGACCAACGGAAGTTTCAAAAAATGTTTTAATGCTATTTAACTAAAAAAAGGAACTTATGAAAGATACACCATAAAATAAAATAAAATAATAAAATAGCTGGAAAATTTTTAATCTGCTAGCTCTGTCATCTATGAAATTATGGTTCTAAGTCTAGGCAAACACTACAAACAGAAAATGGAAGACTTCTAGGAATTAACTGACTCACTTAGCCAATAATGACAGCTACCATGGCCTGAGCTCTAACTCCCAGCGAGGCCCTGTGCTTAGTTCTCGGTAAACCTGATCTCACAAATCCTCACAGCAGGCCTATGAAGCAGTCACTGGTTTTCTTCCCATTAAGCAAATGAGGAAACTGAGACAGGAAGGCCATCTGTCCAGAATTTGAACCAGGACGGGGTCATTCCAGAATCCATGCTCTGACCAGCTGGGCCAGGTCTCCTCTCTCATTAGTGAGCACCTACTATGTGCCAAACCCTCTCTAAGGCTGGATTCATAGGGACAGAAGCCACTTTCAACAATAGGCTGTAAGAAGGGGCAAGCAAAGCCACCAGTCTTGGCCCGTTTTCATCTCGGGGTGTGCAGGCACCATCACCCCCACAGAGGGCTCTTCCAGGGTGGGTACTGCAAGAGGCCCCAGGACTGTCTAAGTGACACTGCCCCACAGAACTTTCTATAAAGGTAGAAATGTTCTATTTCTAGCCTGTCTAATATGGTACACTAGCTACATGTGGCTGCTGATCACTTGGATACTGAGGAACTGACTTTCTAATTCTATTTGATTTTAATTAATTTACATGTAAACAGCCACACATGCCTAGTGGATATGGTGTTGGGATTTTGCAGTCTCTCTCACTGTGTCAGCGGAGAACAGCGGAGAGGGCTAAACACAGGGGGGAGGCCAGCATCTCAGAACCTGAGACAGGCTGGGAGGTGAGCTGGGCAGCCCCATGCACTTCAGAGGAGCCAGTCTGCCTCTGAGTACACCTGCCCATCTGTGAGCCAGCAAGGGGGCACTGAGGACATGTGGACACAGACACGCACATGCCCAATGCTAACGGTCCCCATTATGGGCACTCACAGTACAAAAAGCTCCTGTGCAAGGTGCTTCAGAGCTTGACCTCCTGGAGACCCCAGAGGGAGTTCTCTCATCCCCATTTCCCAGGCCAGCAAACTGAGGCTCAGAGAAGGGAAGCAACCTGCGCGAGGTCACAGGACTTGGCAGAGGCAGGATTTGAACCCAGAGGATCTGATTGCAAAGGACGCGTTCCAAGCCTGTCTCCCAGACAAAAGCGCCTCTCCCTGCCCGCACTGAGATGTCCGTCCACCACCACCCGCCCCCTCGCCCTGCTCTCGGCCAACTCTCTGGCAGCAGAGCCTTTGTTTCTGTAGAAGAAGGGCTGGTTTTCCGGGGAAGGTGCTGGAAAGGCACAGGCAGGAGCCAAGGTGAAGGGACAGCTCCTTCTGTACCAGCTGCTCAGGACAAACAGGAAATGCAGCAGTGCAGCTCCAAGGCCTTGCTTTCACTTCCTGAGCCAGGAATGCCTCCTCTTCCTGCCCCCTGGACAGTTCTGCTTTGTCCTTCCCAATTCAACTCAGACTTTTTCTTTGAAACCGTTCCTGGCCTCCCAAAGATGCGCTGACCACCCCCCTTCCCTAGCTCACTGCCTTTGCCAGCATCGCCCATATGAGCACCTTGTAACTGCTTTGTTCTTGGCCCTGATCTTCCTCAAGATTCTTGATGGGCGGGGGTTGTGTTTTACCCACCCGCCCCTGTTCTCCCAGAGCCAAAAGGGTGCCTGACATATGGTCCCTGCACAGCAAATGTTGACTCTCAACAGCAACGATAAAGATGAATGGTTTAAACAAAGGGAGCATTTAAATTTTAAGAGTTGAATTAAGAACTGGCTTATGTCAAAGGGAGAGTGGTATGTTTCAAGGCCTCCAGCCCTGGAGTGAGTTTTCCATTTCAGCTGCGTTCTAGTTGTGTCTTAACCTCTCCGAACCCCCAGTTCCCATCCACAAGGTGGGGTAACACTAGGACCCACCTGCAGGGGTTGCTGTGAAGGTCACCTCAGCTAATAATGTATGGAAAGCAACTGGCCTGGAGCCTCAGCACAGGCAAAGCACTTAGTAAATGTGGGCGCCATTGGCAAGCACCTGAAAGAATGACTGAGGCTTCACAGTCCATGCAGGGGGGCCTCCAGCCCTGGCAGCTGTGGCCCAGCACACCAGGTGAAAGCAGGTAGAGTGAAGGAGGTGGCCTGCACCACCAGCCCCAGGCACACAGCTGATGTGCCCATGTCTTCCTCTTGAGCTCCCACCGGTTCTGACTGTTCCCATTCGCCTTTCTCAGTTGGCCAGGACTGATTCCCCAGGGTCCTCAGAAAAGAGGTCACAGAACAATCAGATATTTTAAGTCTCCAGTAGATTTTGCTTTTGGCCTGCAAAGCGGTTTTACAATTTCAATTAGTTGCCAATATCTGAAACTCAGGCAGACTGTGCATTCAAAGTCTGGATGTCTGACCTTGAAAAGTCCGATCTCGTCACAGTGGGTCCACATTTCCTGTCGGCCAGAGCTGAGAAGCAACCGTCCACTTCAGATGGATGTGGGCGCTCTCAGGCCCCAGGTGGCCGCCACGCGCATTCTCACCACATGCCCTACTCAGAAGACATCCAACATTGCAAGTCCTGCCCCATGTGGAGGATCTGGCCAGAAACAGGCACCCACATTTTGTTTTGTTTTTCCTAACTGGTTAGAGGCGGAGCAGCTCTGAGTCTGAGTAAAAATCCGTACTCCAAACCCATCCGACTTCTCTTTGACATCACCAATATGTAAGGTCACGATGAATAAATGGTTCTGTTTAATAATAAACTGACTGTGTCTTTGCTGCCTCTCGGGGAGGAAGCTAAAAATACATCACTCGTGGACAGCGCATCCATCTCCCCCGGCAGAGGGGTGTCAGGCGGTGCACCATCACCCAGCACCAGCCCTGGAGGGCTCCTGACTAGGGGCACTGCCAGTCCTGGAGGGAGGCAGTTGCTGCAAGGCACGGGCCTGCAAGCTCTCCGCCTCCACTCACGGTCCAAAGAGGAAACGATGCGGAAGAGACATAACCAGAGGAAGAGACAAACCTGTTCAGGTCACTTGCGTGTCTCTTCTGAAGTGTCACCTTTCTCTAGAGAGTGGCAGAGAGATCAATCTAGTAAAAGTAGGGTCTGCTCTGAGCCTGTTCCCTGTTACTGTAACACACACACACACACACACACACACACACACACACACTCCCCTGTCCGCCTTCCCCCAGCACGTCCCATAAGCCTCAGCATCTTACTTGTTTGTTCTCTTGTGCACTGTCAATCTTCCGCTCCGTTACACGCTCCATGAAGTCAGGGGCCTTCTTGGATCTGGCCTGTCTCCAAACAGACCCCTCCTGGAAACCTGCTAAGTGCGCCTCTGACATGGTGCCCTGTGATGTTTCACGCTTCTTGCCATATTTCTCAGCACCCATACAATTACTTAGTGTTTCCTTGAACCTTCGTTTTAATTGAAATACGCCTATTTAAAAAAGTCAAACTTTATGGTGGTGTATTTAGGCCATAGAGAAGCACCGGTAATTGATGAGTTTTGGAGCTGGCCATCATTTATTCCCTGTGTGACCTTGGACAAGTGAGTTTAACCTCTCTGTGCCTCAGTCTCCCCACCTGTAAGACAGACGAGTGAGCATGACCTCCACACATCAGGGGTAAATGAGCTAAAACACGTGAAGTTAATTCACGGCAAGGACTTAGAATAGTCCTGGGATATAGTAAGCTCAACATGATCACTATTCATAGTAGCATATTTACAGAAAAAAGAAAAACACCAGTAGTACTTGCCATATTAAAATAAACAGAGGACAATTTAAAGAAGAAAATGTCATTGATGTAACAGTTTAAAAGCACTTTTGGAGACACAGGCTGAGCTCTGCTTTGACTATCCAGCTGTGGACAGACCCTCCTCTCCCCAGGCCCCCATTCTCCTATCTTTTAAATGAGGATGTTGGGCCACTCTTAACATTCTATTCCTCTCCCAGCTCTGAATCTGGAACTCTCAATCCATGAAGAACCCTACCTTAAAATAGATAAAATCAGAA
This sequence comes from Plecotus auritus, assembly GCF_963455305.1. Taxonomy (NCBI): domain Eukaryota; kingdom Metazoa; phylum Chordata; class Mammalia; order Chiroptera; family Vespertilionidae; genus Plecotus; species Plecotus auritus. The sequence goes on along the minus strand of NC_137774.1, from coordinate 84,008,193 downwards.
AAGCCGAATCTATATAATGGGAGCAAAAGGGAGGAGCTGAGGCACTGGGGCGAGGGGGAGAAGGTTATTCATATGAATAGGATTTGCTCCTACAAACAGATTAGCAGCAGAGTTGCTTTAAATAGCAGCTTAAGCCTTGTTTATGGATTACAAAATACTTGATGGAGAGGTGGAGCGGCTCAGGAACTGGAGCAAAAGCATGATTAGGCCCAACAAGAAATTTAAAACATGTGCATGTTTTCTTTAAAATTATAACAGATATCCACAAGAGAAGCAGTTTCATTTCAAAAAACCTTATTCCCACCCAATATTTTGGTTGCACGTCAATCACATGAAAGCCAGTGCATCTATGTCCACGAGCCAGTTTGGAACAATAATCCAGCACATTTATTTTTAAGCCCCTACTCGAAGAACATTGATAATTTATTAAATGTAGTAAGTACTTGTAATGTACCAGGCACTGCTCAACACGTGTTGGGCATGATTTCATCTAAAGCAACCCATTGCGGTAGGTATAATTGTTACCATCATTTTGTAGACGAGGAAACTGAGGCTAGGAGTAGGGACATGACTCACCCTGAGCAAGTGGATGGCAGAGTCACTATTCAAGCCCAAGTACAGGAAGCAGGCAAAGAGGTTAGATTATAAAAGGTAGGTTCCTTGTCTCAAGGAGGACACAGATCAGTCAGAAAGGCCAACAGATACAGAGAAGGATGATAAACACCCTGGGAGAGACTTTTGTGGGAGCAGACAGTCCAAGGTGTGCCCAAATCCAGATGTGACCTCAACCAATCCCCAGTTGGTTCTCCATACTCCAGCACCCCTAAACACGCAATGCCCAGATTCGACTCCTCCATCCTTCAGGCCAGGGACACTCATCGGAACCTCTCTGAGCACATACCAGTCTATCCTGGGGTGCTCTACTTCCAAGGTGGGGCTGTGAGGAGAGAAAGAGGAACTCTCCTGCAGGGTCCCTCCCAGGGCTGACACCGCCTTACTCAGCCACCTGAGAGCTTCTCACTGCCTCATTTTCCTCCCGTGAAAAATAGGGAATTTTAGCTGCCCCACACCTTCCTCGGCAGGGAAGCGCCAGTGATTAATTAGGTAACATCTGTGAAGCACAGCCAGCTTTCCGGAGAAGGGCACCTTGGGAGAGAGCTATAAAAACACGGAGGAGCAGGCTATTATCAGCACCATCATTATTATCATCACTTCCATCAGGACACTCTTCTGCCTGAAGACCTGCAGTGGCTACCCACGGCTTGAGGAGGTGCCGTGAGCAGACCGGCCCGCAAGGCCCTGGGTACCACTGCTGCTCCGTCCCAGGCACTTCTCAGCCCCACACTTTTACACCCCATAACCCCCCAGGGGAGCGTCTGCCATCCCCACATCGTCCCATCGTGCCCATTCTCCAGGGCCACGTACATCCCCAGCTTTTGAGATGCTTGTCGATTTCATGGTCAAAGCTTTCTTCCTACTGCAAGAGTCCCTGTCCCCTTACTGCAATCATCCCTCTCTCCCCCTTGCAATAGTCCTTTCCAATAAAGTTTCTCCCACATGCAAGCTGGGCGCTCAGCCTCCAGTGGGCCTGTTTGTTGCTGGCCTCGTTATTTTCTTCTCCCTTGGGTTTTACTAGTACAGGCACACGGGTACACACAAACACAGGGATCTTGCATGCGTTCCCCCATTCCCGGAGCTACACAACAAAGATGCCACGCACACTGTGCCTCGATGTGTCATCGCTCCAACTAGACATTAAGCATGTTGAGGACAGAGTTGAGACAAAGTACACATTTCATAAACAGAGCTGCGGGAAGGGGTTCGCTGCCAGCCATCCTGGGTTCAGAGTGAGGAGAGCTCCCCATTCTGCTCTTCCCACCTCCCAGAGCCCAACGTCCTTCTCTGCAAAACGGAGACCCCATCATAGGCGCTGTCTCAGAGAAAACAGGATCTGGACTGGGTAAGGAGAGACTTTATCTGAAAGGACAATTTCGAGGAGGAGAGAGGGATTGTGGCAATAAGGGGACGGGGACTCTTGCAAGAGGGAGATAGCTTTGACCATGAAATTGACAAGCATCTCAAAAGCAAGGCCTTTCTTTCCTAGAGGAGAGTAAACAGCAGAAAGTACGGGTGTGGGGAGGCGGGGTGAAAGGGTGGGAGGATCCCATAGATGAAAAGAGGTTTTACGCCACAGCCAGCCAGTTCCGCTGGCTCAGGCAAAAGCAGGGGGGCTGGCGGAAGGAGAAAAGCTTAGCCAAAGTTGGGTCAGCAAGCATTTCGTTCTGCATGACTGGTGAGGATGGCACTTCAGCTAATCATTTATGAGGCCGAGGAAGGGAATTTGGAGGGTGTGTGCCTGGCCTTTTCACAGGTAAACAAGGGGGCGCCTGTGTGCATCTGTGTTTTACGGAGAAGGTAGTGCTTTGCTGAGGGGCTCAGGTAAAATTCAACACCAGCAACAGTCAAGAGGGTTGTTATGTGGATTCAACGCGATAAGGCACAGGAAGTCTTTAAAACAAACTCAGTCAGTTCGAGCTGCTTTGGGTTTTGGTTAATATTTGTTCACTTCCAGGATGATCTAGCACAACGGCTATTAGAGCAGAAAGAAAGACAGAGAACGGGGTGGGGATATTCTGGAACAGTCTTGCAGGTAAATATGCAGCCTGGGAGTGTGCTTGTATTTAGACAGCCAGGCACATGATGCTACTGATTCACATTGAATTTGCTCTCTACTCAGCCCCAGGACATTATTATCACACTAGTGGCCCGGTGCACGAAATTTGTGCACATTAAAAGGTAATTAATTAGAGGAAATATTTTAATATTGCTATTTGCCCTTTCTCTATAATAGAAGTGTCAGAGATGAAAGATAATTAGTAAAATATGTATGAAAATCTCTCTCCTGTCAGAGTCTGGGGCATGCCATGGGACCTCGAGTCAAGTTCCCGCCCACCACCTGCACGCGCTTTGAAAACACAGGAGACCCACACCCCCAATGGTGAGACCCAGACCCAGCTGGCCCCACCCCCATCAAGACCCTCCGGCGGGGGGCACAGCCTCAGGTCCCCTGGCCTGGCGCCGGGGTAGGAGGCGCAGCCTGAGGTCCCCTGGCCCGGCCAGGCACCATGCAGCTTCAGGTCCCTGCTATTCGGTCGTGATGTTACGGCATCCCGGCTAATTTGCATATTCCTCTATTATATAGATAGATCATCTCCTCTTAAGCAAGATGACTATTAAGCCGAAAATACAGTCAGTGTAGTCCCTGGCCACTGACAAGTTAAAAGAAGAAAGAAATTAAAAATACAACATCCTCCCTCCTCCAAGAATCAAAGCGGACAGAATACAAGACAGGATGGAGAAGCAGGAGTTAAAACATGTGGCGGAAAATTCTCTACTAACTTTCTACCGTCTGCTATAATCAGTGGCACGCAAACCTGTTTTAAATTTACCGACAGCTTTTTAAGCTGCCATCTAGCTCTTGAGGTATTTTTAGTCAAGTAGAAATTCATTTAGGCCCAAAAGTCAGGAAATGGAATCCTGTCAGGTGTTGTTCTTACAGAATTCCGGTCATGCCCTTTGTCTGCTGTCTGCATCACTTCTCACTTGCACACAATTAAATAATCACTCCACCCCCCGACCTCTACGGCATCTTTAGCATCTCCCCACAGAGGAGGAAAAGCCAGGAAGTCCCCACTAGGCTTAAGAGATCTCTTCTCAATCCCAGCCTCATTTCCATCAGCGGAAACAGACTTGTGTGTGTGGGGGGCGGGGAGGGGGGAGGTTTACAAGGAAAATAGGGCCCTGAACCAAAATGAAAGACAAGTTCCGCTTTCCCTGCTCCAAAGAGACATATCCAGTAAGGCTGCGGCTATATATATATTTCAGCTGCCAGAAAGATCTAGGCAGACAGAGGAGGAAGGAAATTAAAACAATACCACCACGCTGGAAGCAAGGAGAAGGTACTGAAGTCAATGGGAGAACCACCCTTGATTCCTCATGTTCTTCCGCACACCCCGCCCCATCCAACCCACCTCCACTTCCCTGGCAAGTCTAACAGAATCTACCAGGGGATGTGTCCACAACTGTCCGCTTCTGATCCTGACCATCCCCAGGCTGACCCAAGTCGTGGTCACTTCAGATCATAGCATCTGTTCACTCCCCATGGTCCTGTCTCCACCCAGCAGCTGGAGGGGCCTTTATAAGATCATAAACCAAAATAACTCACGAAATAGCAAATGGTAAGTCAAAGACTCCCATCTCACTGGGGTTAGAATCTAAACTCTTCAACCTGGATGGCAAAGCCCCACAGGTTCTCACTCCTGCTGTTCCCAAGCTCACCTGACACCACCTTCCCTCTTCCCCCAGGCACTTCTGTTTCCAGAGCAGCCCATCCTCGATGCCTCCAGGCCCTTCCCTCTGCCTGCAATGCTTTTCCTCCAGGTTTCCACATGGCTTCTCTGGTCATTGAGGGGTCAGGTCAAATGTCACCTACCCAGGGGGCTCTCTGGTGCCCGCCATCTCCTTCATTTCATACTGTTTTCATTCCATGTACAACACTTGTCATTTTACTTCTTCCTTCCTTTGTAGATCTCTGTGTCTTGTTTGCGGTTGTGCAGTCAGCATGCATAACAGTGTCCCTCCCTAGCTGGTGCTTAAGAAATATTTGTTGAATGAATAAATGACCAGGGGAAGAAAACAGGGCTGTGGCACATCGAGGGAACAGGTGAATTCAGAAGAAGCGGCGTGTATTTCACATTAACCTCATATCGATATAGATGCTATATTTTCATTAGAAGTATGTGCTCCATATTTGGAGTTCATCAGAATGTCAAATGAGAAAGTAAGTTCCCAGGCCCAAGTTCTTCCAGGCACATTGAAAAGCTTTCCAATAACTGGATCAGGTTTAAATGTAAATGAACTGAAATAAACAAGATTAAAAATTCAATTTCTCATCACAGGTGGCATACTTCCAGTGCTCGACAGCCACCCGTGGCCGGTGGCCATGGCGCTGGGAGGCCTGGGTGTGGCCCACACCAGTGTCACAATCATCCTAAGAAGGCACGTGTTTGGGGAAAACTGCTCTGGAGGCAGGAGGCAGTGGTTCCATCCTCGCCGGCCTCTGGCATGACCTTGGCCACCTGTGATACTCGGGAGCAGCGGTTGGCAACCGGTGGTCCACGGACCAATGGTGGTCCGTGAGGTCCAAAAGGTTGGCGACCGCTGCTCCAGAGGACCACAGAGGGGGACGCCATTTCTAGACGCAAATAAGGCCATGCACAGAGGCGCCAGCACCACAGGGTGGTGAAGAGCCCGGGGCCTGAAGCTAGACAAGCAGTGCCGCTCACCAGCTGTGTGGCCTTGGGCACATGGTTTAACCTCCCCGTGCCTGTTTACCCACAGATAAGAGGTCAGCACCTCACCCATAGAGGAGTTTAAAGGGACAAATGAGACAGTGGAAGGAAGCATTTGGCACGGCGCCTGGCACATAGCAACGTGTCAATATAAATCATTGTAATCATTATTATGACTCATTATGACGCTTGGAGTGCTGCTGACAGAAGTACAGGACAGGACAGGTCCCCGGTGACAATGAGGCCAAGCCGTTAAAGTGGAGAAACTGCCAGGAGATCACTCACAGCACAGACTCCCACCGGAGATGCCTTCAAATAGAATGGAATATCTGAAGGGCTATCCAAATAAGAATCAATTTACCATATTGACGTGGCATTCCTCAGGGATCCTTCCGGGAGAGACCCAGACTGCGTGTGTCCTCTCTGTCACTTGCATCTGCTCATTGGTCAATGGACCAGTCGGTTCAGGAGCCCCTCCAATCAGCAGCGGAGGCTGTGATAGTTCACAAGGCACCGGGACAGAGAGATCAGCATTGTCATAGATCTGTCAGACTTCAGGGCCGCTAAGAGGACCAGATGTTCAAATCGGCCTGTGCAAGCCCAAACCAGAGCTTCCACCCAGGCTGCCGGATTCTTGTGCAAGGAAACAAAGGGCCTGCCTGGGAGAGCCTGGTGGCGTGTCCCTGCAGCAGGCAGGCTGTCACAGTCTATTTGGAAACAGTTGCAAAGCAGCATTTTTATTGCCCTCCTGGACAGGTTTGCAAAACCTGAAACAATGCCTGTCACTGGCTCAGTGACTCCTGAGCACACCCTTCGAGCCAGTCCCTGTGCTGGGCACCAAGGAGACACAAAGATGAAGAGAAACAGTCTATGGGTCAGCCAGAGATGCAGAGTTTAACACGGTCTGAAAGCTCAGCTGTCTTTATTAGCCGGGTGACTCTGGACAAGTTGCTTCACCTCTGGAAGACTCAATCTTCTTCCCTGAGAAAGGGGATAGCAGCAGGACCTTCCACATCAACGTGTTGGGAGAAATGAGTAAATATAAATGAAGGGCTTAGAACAACTCCTGGCACACAGTAAGTGCTCAATTAATGTTTTTATTCTGCGTTGTAGTATTAGACTGCTTGTAACAAGGGCTAAGTCCCAAGTATTAGAATTCTATATAATAAAAGCCTAATATGCTAATTGTCCCTCTGACCATTCGACCGTTCGACCAGTCGCTATAACATGCACTGACCACCAGGGGCAGACACTCCGACTGGTAGGTTAGCTTGCTGCTGGGGTCCGACCCATTGGGACTGGGCGAGATGGGCTGGACAGACCCCGGAGCCCTCCCGCGGTTCCTCCCTGGCCCCAATCATGCACCAGTAGGGTCTCTTGGCCTGGCCTACGCCCTCTCGCAATCCAGGACCCCTTGGGGGATGTTGGAGAGCTGGTTTCGGCCTGATCCCCACAGGCCAGGCCGAGGGACCCCACCAGTGTACGAATCCGTGCACCAGGGCTCTAGTAGCATATAAGAGGCATCTAACTGGGGGGGTCAGCAAACTACTAATCCATGGGTCAAATCCAGCTGGTGGCCTCTTTTTGTAAAAAAAGTTTTATTGGAACATAGCCATGCCTATTTATTTATACACTATCTCTGGCTGCTTTCACATTGCAGAGACAGAGTTGAGTAGTCGCCAAGGAGACTGAATGGCCCTCAATATCTAAAACATTTACTATCTGGTCCTTTAAGAAAGGGTTTGCCAACCCTACTCCATTTCAAATGGATAGAGATGAAATCAGGGAAGGCTTCCTAGAGGAGGTGGCAGCCTAACTTTTCCTTGGTCAGTACTAATTCTTGCTTTTTACAGAATTCTCAAAGAGGAAGCTTAGACTAGCTGGTTTGGGTAAAAGAGGGACAAACACTGCCACCAACCCCACCTATATCAAATTCTACAATAGAAGCCACCAAATGGTGGCTTATGGGGCCAGAAGTAATCTGCAACCCTGTTTTTCATGGCTTTAAAAACATCTGAGACAACAATGGAAGACTGGGATACAGCATGGTAATCTGCCTTTCTGGCTTTTTAGTTCTGCGTATTTAGAAAACTTTGGCCCAGCCTCCCTCTGAGCCCCCTTTATATGGGGGTCTCCAGCTGACCATGACCCCCACCATTCCTGCTTCCTTTCCCCATTTTACATGGATCTGTGTTCATGTCCTCGCCTCTCACACGTACTCTTTGGTCCTCTACCAATCCAGAAGAGGTAGACAAGGCAATCACTACCATTTCACAAATGGGAAAACCGAGGCTCAAAGAGACTTCCTTAAGGATACCCGGCCGGCAAATGATAACACTGGACAGGAACCAGGGCCTCTGACTCCAGTTCACTGCCCGGCCTCAGACATTCAAACCAAAGAATCAGTCATCGCTACGACTTCGCTAGCGCACTTTACAGGTGGCACAGCTCTTCCGCAGACGTGAGGCCTTAGAGATCTGAGCCGCTCTCGGATCCACACAGGCCACATAACAAATAAGGAACATGCTCACCAAAGGGTTAACGAGGCAAGAGGTCAAAACTCCAGGAAAATAAGGACACGAAGTGGACGGGTCTCTGAGGTCAGAGTCCACAAATCTAATGAGACCAACAAGCACTGAGTAAGCACCTGCTGGAAGCGGGTCACAGAGGAGGAGCGCCCTGGCTTCCTTTCTGGGGCCCACATCTCAGGGAGGTGGAGGTGGGCACCTGCCCAGTAACAACACAATCAGACTGGGTTCTGGGCAAGGGTGAGGGCAGCCTTGCTGAAATCCAGGCGGCCAAGTGGTAGAGTTAAGGGCCCACTCAGGGCATGGGTGGACAGATCTGAGTGGGTATGAGTGAGTTTTTTTCAGGGGAGGGGGGAGTGGTGGAGAGTAGGTCAACCAAGGCTCTTGAGTGATGTAGTCATATCTTTCAGCCACCATCACCAAGCACCATCGACGGTGTGGCTGAGACCATGGGAAGATACTGACTCACAGCACTGGAGGCTGGAGTCTGAGATCCAGGTGTGGGCAGGCGGGTTCCTCTGAGGGACGAGGAAGAATCTGGTGCATGCCCCTCTCCTAAATTCTGGTGAGCTGTTGGCAATCTTCTGTGTTTCTTGGCTTGTAGAAGCATCACCCCAATATCTGCCTTCATGTTCACATGGCGTTCGCCCTGTGTGCCTGTCTGTGGTCCAAATTTCCCCTTTCCATAAGGACACCGGTCACATTGATTTAGTGACCTACTCTAGTATGACTTCATCTTTACTGGTTGCACATGCAATGAACCTCTTTCCAAACAAGGGCACATCCTAAGGTCCCAAGGGTTGGGACTTCCAAATGTGCATGTGGGGGGACACAATTCAACCCATAATAGACGATTTCCTTAAAGTGCCAGGAAAGCATGGGAACGAGAGCTGAGTTTCTCAAAAATTCTTTCAAGTTCTCTGCCGATGAAAAGGAGAGACCTAGGTCCCCTCCAAGTCGTTCAGGGCCCAGGGAGAATCCCCTGAGCTCCCCCTGCTGCTAGAGGTTTCCTGAGGGAGGAGGGGGGAGGGCAAGGGGTGGACAGTCCAGGACCCAGGCCCTGCGGGAGGTGGGGGGGCAGGATCCTTCTCCCTTTTCATTACACCATGGAAAAGAGAAAACTCAATTTATTTAAGAACAAAGAGGCTTTAACCTGAAATTCATTCTCCTGCCCAGTAACTTCTCAGCATCTATATGCAAGAGTAGCAGCCAGCATTGAGCCCCAGCCACACACACTGAAGGCCCTAGATTGGGAAAATAATGGCATTTTCTCAACAAATTATCTCACAGCTGAAGTAATAACTTGTTTATAGATGTGCCAATTCAGGTTTCCATCCCCTTAACCTACCTCTGAAAGAAAAGCCGCGTCGCCCCCACAGCAAACGGCAGCAGTTTCATCGCCATGACCCCCAGCACCCCTCCCTGCCACCCACTGCGGGGCCTTTATTAATTTTAAGCCATTGACAGAGGCTCTTTGGAAACTATGTTTTCACATCTCAGGTCAACATCCTCCTGCTCCGTTCCAATAAAACACGCACCGTCACTGATAAAGCAAATATTTCTCTGGGAAGCAGGAGAACAGAACCACTGTGCTTTAAATACAAGCACCAGGAACCAAGCCAGCAAATGTCCCCAACGGCGGCCATCAAGTTAACTGGTCTGCGATGGGGTTCACCGTCATTATGCAACAAGGAAAGCACGGCCTCGAGCTCTTTCCTGGCACTCGCAGCCTTCTCGGTCTGTGGCCATGTGGCTGGGAAGGACAGGTGCCAGGAGCTACATCAAGCACTCCGTCAACGAACAATGAGCACAGCTTACCTTGTGCTGGCACTGTGCCGGGCACAAGGTACCTCGCAGAGTAACCTAGATCCGGCGCCTAATGCCTTCATCCAGTTACAGTCTAGCAAGCCAGACACACAACTAACCAACCAACCAATCTTTAATGAAACAAGGTATGGAGTTAGAGAGAACAGGGCGGCCGGTAGAATTTAATCTGGGATTTGAGGGATGAGGGGGAACTGACCTGGAAGAGAGACAAAAAGCCAGTTGGGCTGGATTGAGGAGGCTGAGGGGAAAGATCGAATCAAGATGAAGCCAGAAGGTGTAGGTCAGGAAATGGGATGTTATTCTGAATGTAGCAGAAAGTGACTTCAAAGTTAGAGGCAGGGCAGTAACGTGAAGCAGTCCCTTCTCTCAGTCTCCATATCTCTGTCTTCTCTCTCTCTCTAAGACACACACACACACACTTCTCTTCTACAACATTTTCTTCAGTCAATTCTTTGCAATTAGTCCTTGCCTACCTCCTCATTGTCTGAAATGGATTCCACTCTCCACCCGGTGTGGACGCGTGCTTCCAGAGAACGGCTGGGAAGCTGGAAGGCAGACAGCGCAGCAGGACACTGGGCCCTTAGGAGTGGGGGACACAGTCCAGGAAAAGGCCCAAGGAAGCAAGGCGAGGGGGCTTCGGATCACCTCAAGCCCCTGCCATCCTCACCACTGCCCTCCCCCATTCAGCCCAGTGGCTGCCAGGAATGGCACCAACACAGGGTGGGCACAGTCTTTGTGAAAAGTCTGAAGGGACGGCCTGCAAGTTCAATTACTGCCTAAATTTATACACGGAGATATACTTATGGGTCCTTCTTTATCATTTTCAAGCTTACATGGTGGAAATGGTTATGATTTCCCTCAAGAACTGCCCAGGACAACATTGAGCTTATTGATGACATTGCTTGTCATGTTCTACAACCGAGTCCCTTAAGGGAAGGGATGACTTCCCTTAACATCCTTCCCTATGTCCCGGGGTGGTACCCTAAGCTCTCTTTGCTTCAGTTCTTGCCTCTGTAAGATGGGAATAATAACCGTTCCACCTCCAGTTCTTGGGAGGAGAAAACATAAGAACCCATGCTAAGCCCTCGAGTGATACCTGGCTTCCCTGTTCAGTGTTAACTAGACTCAGTGACATTCACAGCTGAGGTCATTTTTACTGTGTAACAACCTCCGTCACATTTAGGAGCACCAAGCATTTATGGGATGTTTCCTGGTCAGTTATCGCAGCTTCAAAATGTATGCCGGGAATGTTTAAAAGTGAAATATGTCCACAGGTATTTATACAACATTATTTATTTAGAGTAACAACAAAAACATCTGAACGTTCAACGATGGGGGCATGGTAGTATTTACCAAGCACATCAACAGAAAACTATGCACTAATGAGAATGAATAATATGGAGGCTACGGTTGTTTTTAAAATGTTTACAAATGACCTTGTGTGAACATGAAAAAGCCAAAGTGAACACTGCTTAGCAACGAAGGAAGGTAAAGATGGAGATGCGACAAGTGCTGCTGGGTTGGAAAGGTGGGTCATGGGTGAAGTTTTAAAAGATGGTTTAACGTGTGGATATGCAAAATAAACAGCAAAAGGAATGAGTCCCAAGCGTGGAGGGATTTATTCGAGGGATGCTGGAACATGCAATTTCTCTGTAAAGAACCTCCTTCCTTCACAGCCTGGGAGTTGAAAATGTCCATCATTAAGCTCTCCCGATAGAGGGTTTGTCTTACCCTATCTATGTACTTGGGTGCCTTTTTCACTATGTCTTACTTTTTAAGAAATGATTAATGGAACACGTTACAAAATACTTGAGAGCCTACTATGTGAAAGACTGGGATGGCCATGACCAGGGCTCTAAGAGTGAGGGCCTCCCTTATGAAGAAGATACGCAAAGAGGGACCAGTACCTGATGATAAGTCTGCAAGTGCTGACACCTCAGTGCTCCTATGTGCCAGGCACTGTTCTAAGGGTTTTATGGGGAACTAGAGGCCCAGGGCACAAAAATTAATGCACTGGGGGGGCCCCCTCAGCCCGGCCTGTGCCCTCTCGCAGTCCTGGAGCCCTCGGGGGATGTCCAACTGACAGCTTAGGCCCGGTCCCCGGGGGATCGGGCCTACACTGGCAGTCAGACATCCCTCTGGCAGCCTGGAAGCCCTCGTGGGATGTCCGACTAACGGCTTAGGCCTGCTTGTGGCTGAGTGGCGCTCCCCCTGTTGAAGCGCACTGACCACCAGGGGGCAGCTCCTGCATTGAGCGTCTGCCCCTGGTGGTCAGTGCGCGTCATAGTGACCAGTAGTTCCCAGTCGTTCTGCGTTAGGGTCAATTTGCATATTATCCTTTTATTATATAGGGTAACTCCCTTTATTCCTCACAGCCAACCTTGGATGCAGCTACAGCCATTAGACACATGAGGAACTTCATGCTCAGGAAGGGCAAGTGACCTGCCCGAGATCACACAACCAGTCAGTGGCAGAGCCGCGATTTGAACCTGTGACTCCTCCTCCAGGGCCCTTCCTCTCACCACTCCACCTCTGATGGAAAGCTGCTCCCAGCAGGAGAGGAAAGGCCCTTCCCCAGATGCTCAGTCAAGAATAGCTCACCCTCGTCTCTATTTCAGACACAAGGTCCTATTAAGAGCTGGCCTCCGACCTCAAGCCTGAGGGGCTAGACAGGCAGCCTTTATAAAGGAGCCAGAGTCTGGGTGAGAAGAGTCCACTGGATGAATTAGGGACAAAGAGATTCTCTCTAAAACTGAGACCACAGCCATGGCCTCTCAAGAAACCACAGTGATGTCAGAAAGATGCCGTGTGTGTGTGTGTGTGTGTGTGTGTGTGTGTGTGTGTGTGTGTGTAGAGGGGCTCAGAGGGAGGGTGACAGGCATGAGCGAGCTGCAGGGGACATGGGGCACTGGGATGGACACTTCCCACCTCTACCCAGATGGGACAGCACAGGCTGGGCAGCTCTAAAGAGACCAAAAGAGTCTCTGATGCTGTCAGTGTCCACCTCAGAACTCACAGTGCTGGAACTTGTGCTCAAAAAACAAGAGAAAAAGCCGACACAATTCCTGTCAGAGCTGATGACACGAAGTGATGCACACAGAAGAGCAAGTGCGCGCGCCCCCCCCCCAACACACACACACGCGCGCGCGCGCGCGCGCACACACGCACATGCACACGCACACAGTCAAAACAATACCAGCAACAGTAACTGACATTTATCGCCCACTTACTCACAGTGGGCATAGCCTCCTTTAACCTTCGTAACTGTTCTGTGAGGTGAGAACAATTCTCATCCCCATCACACAGGTGAGAAAAGCGAGCCTCCCTGGGGTAAGCCACTCCGTCAAGGCCATGTGGTCATGATTTTAAATCCAGGCAGCCTGTCTCTCTCAGAGGCTCACTCCCCCACACACCAACATGCACACAAACAATATTCAGAATTAGGTCCACACATAAGGCAGACAAAGGTGGCCCAGAGTTATAAAGATGGGCATAAATGTGTGCACGGGGGCTGCAACAATGTACACGTGCACCCCCATCTCCATACATGGGCCACCCCTCTGCACGCCTCCAGGGGGCGCCATTCACACGAATGCAAAATGAACGTGTGATATGGTTGGATACAAGCATAGAGCTTTCTGGAGGGATGACTCAGATGAGAAAAACAGTATTTAGAGTTCCCCCGGCTAAACAAACGGCCTCACTACCCTGAGCCACCTCTCTACACAGCTGACACCGCTGATCAATGTCCCGCTGTGCAGAGGGGGGATTTGATGCCACAGAGGGAGGCAACTCCCGCCGAGGAATGAATGTGCCGCTTGTCAGCTCTGCCCCAGGCTGCAGCACCACACGACGCCCAGTTTCTCCTGGAATTGGGGCCCTGTGTCCATCCGCTCCAGCCTCATTTTCACGTCTTTCTTCCCAACAGACACAAGGCCCCTCAGTTCTGGAGAGCTGGCATGGTTGCCAAGGCCCAGTGGAGGGAGACGGCCTTGAAAAATCACTTTATGAAACATCCGTGCTCGCGGAGGCCAAGCCACAAGGCCCGAGCGGCTGACTTTCCACTCACCAGCCACCCCCCAAACCCTGCCCCAAAGAGAAGGGGCTCGGGCACAGCTGGCCCTTGTTCTCACCCGCTGGGAGCTCTGGAGAGTCTGAATTCACAGGGATGGCACAGGAGAACCCTTGGCAGCAAACCCCGCTTCTGGCATCTTCCTCGGGGCCCAGGCTTGCTGTGGTCAGCCGAGCCAGCCTGATGCAAGAAATGAAAGCCGGCCATTCACAGTGGGGCCTTTGTGAGCCCAGACACTCAGGCAGAGACTGAGGCAAGCGGGCTTTCATCACCTGCAGTGGCTGAGACACACCGGGTAGAGGGAGAACTTGGGGCCTGGGGCCAGCAGAAGCCAAGCCTGGGCCCTTGGTGTAGGAGAGAATGACAGGGCAGGCGGAGGAGACGGAAACTGCTCTTCCACACCTCCTGTCTCCTCTCAGTTCCTCCCAACCATAGGGAGGGAGAATGAAGACTAACACTTCACCTATTCATTCATTCATTCATTTAATATTTATTGAGCATCTATGATGTGCTAGGTATTATTGCTTTAGGTACACACAGTGTGAATAAAAGCCTACACTCTCATGTAGTTTATTCTCAAATTTCTCAAGCTCTCCCCAGCCCGCCCTACAACTGACAGCTGTGTGACCTGGCGCACACCGCTTCCCCTCTCTGTGCATCTGATGCCTCTCCCGAAGTCCCTGTGAACCACCATCTGGGAGCCACCAGATTTCCCCTTGGGGCCTGAACTAGATTGAGTTGGTTTCCATCACTTGCAGCCAAAAGAGTTCTGTCTAGGAGATTAGGAAAAAGAGCCGAGAAGACAAACAGCAAGTTTGGGAAGGCAGCAGGGAGCTGATGAGTCATCTGCTCATCTGGAAAGCAGATGGGGAGACACGTGGAGCAGAGGAGGCCCTGGGGAAGAGAATCAGTATCCCCTCCACCTCCAATAGCCATTGGAAGCTGGGGGTTAAAAGGGACCACTGGGCCCCTGAGGACAAGAAGAAAGATGCTGAACAGCTAAATGGTTAATTCAAAAGGAAGAGAAAACAAGTGGCCTTTTATTTTGTGTGCTTAGACTCTGCTAGGCACTGGGCTGGGTGTGTGGATCCAACAGGAAAATGTGTCCACATGCAAGGGTCATACAGTCTTTCAGAATCATGCTTTGTATTTGAACCCCTTTGCTTTATTTACTCATTCATTTTCCTTGCCTGTCCCCCCGCCTCCATCTGGGGGACTCCTCCTGAAACAGGCACTGTATGAAGTTCGGTGTGGAGTGTGGCCTTGGGAATCAGGCGAGTCTGCATGCGTTCTAATCCAGGTTCTGCTACTTCCTGGCTGTGCGACCCTCAACAAGTTACTCGGCGTCTCAGAGCCTTTGTTCCCTGCCCTGTAAAATGGAAATAACGAAGATTCTCTTTGAGGAATAAATGGGATCTTGCTTTTTAAAGCGCCTACTGAGCCCAGTGACATGTGCTTGGTAAGCTCTCATTAAGTGGTATGAATGAATACATTACAAATGCTCATGAAATCTTCAGAGCCAGAGCCTCAGGAGCTGCGCAGCACGACTCTTCTGAAGCCAATCTCAGCTTTCTTCTGGTTCATGTTCATTTCTGAGTTCCGTACCTAGATACTCACAGGAGTTCCCTCAGAAATTTCCTAACCAAGTACCCAGTTTCCAGCCCCAAACTGGAAAAGTCCCCCCAATTTACTAAAAACCCCCGGGATGGGATCACAATATTCTGGTGGGTATGTTTTTCACCACTGGAAGAATAAGGAGCATTTGATATTTGGGGGTGGGAGCAGGCACATCAGGCACCCTTGTGTGACATGTCAAGGCCCGTTCTGAGCTCAGAGGCCAAATTTAGACAGTCCTGAGGACCCAAATTGGGCTGTAGCAACTGGGCCAAGGGATCTGCCCATAATGACACATATCAAAACTGAAGAAAGCCATAGTCAAGGGGAAAAAAAGATGCAAATTACAAAGACCTTCTTCCAAACCACCTTCTAAAAGTGAACAGAAAGAGCAGGCAGCTGCCAGAGTGTGCCCAAGCCTCCTACTTCCGAGCTAGAAAGAGTAAGAGGTCAACTTCCAACTTGCAATTTAATTCTATTTTGAAGTTTACTGGAAAGCAGAAAATAAGAAAGGGATTTGAGAGAGGCCAGAAGTTTGAGGACAAGGAGGAAACTGAAACATGCACATTAGATCAAAGCATTCAAAAGGCCTAGCAGCCTGGGTCTGCCATAACTTAGCCCCCCAGAGCCCCCTCCTGCACAAGCAAATTAGCAACAGGGTGTGACATTGACTTTGAACCACAGGAATCTGCAGAGCTCCATTTTTAAGGAGGCAAGATGGGGGGTGGTCCACATTGTGAAAGATGCTCACTAAAATGACTCGATTGTTTTTCACGTATTGATATTTGAAAGGTGTAAGATCGGGTTTTAGTTGCAAACAACAGACTCAAAAGGAATGCACTGAGTGACCTTCAGGGTCTTTGGGACACCAGGACTCACGCTTAGAGGCTCTGCTGGGGGAGAAAGTGACCTGATCACGGGGCCTGGCCAGCACAGCCCCTGCCCTTGCTGCTACTGCATTTACACTGCATAGGCCAGCACCAATGGACACCTTGACCTCTGCTGACTGCCCCAAAGCCAACACCACCATCGCTGCCCTTCTCACCAGAGTATCTGGGCCGGACGACTCGTTTCACCTGCCTCCTCGCCAAACTCCAAAAATGCTGATACAGAAGGCGCATGAGAGCTCTAAGTGCGCAGAGAGGAACCCTGAACATTCCTGCGCCACCAGGTACAGGACACAGGTTCTCTCGGCTGCCTATCATCATTATCGTTGCTGAAGGCTTCCTGCATATTCCACAGACTGCTGTAAATGTTCTCATCAAGAGACAGGGTTGCTCAATCAGCAATAAAGAACCCGGGCCCTGGACCCTCCCTGCCTGGCCTGCAGCCTGCTCTCCAGCCCTTGCAGCCTGGAGGACTTGGGGCCATTCACTCAGCCCCCATGGCAGAAGGAGAGTCATAACGGTGTGTGTGTCTCACAGGCTGGTTGTGAGGCTTGCACAGGCTGATTTAAGTCAAGCACTCAACACACGGCCTGGGACATAAATGTATGCAAAAATATGAGTCGTAGTTGCTATTGTTGGTGTTGGCAATAAAAATTAATATAATGACATTTGCGGTGCTAGTTTCTTGATAGAGTGCCATTAAGCCAAGAGCTATCTATTTAATGCAATTTGCTCCCCAATTAATTAATTATGTTACATCCAAATTGAATTATAATGTCTCACTCTCCGAGGAATACTGGCAGTTTCACCTTGGGTTGCCAAAAATGCCCCGCCACCAAAAAGTGGCTTACGAGGCTTCTCCTGTCATTTCATTAGATGAAAGTATATTTGTTTTCAAGAAGACTTTTGGCCATGAGGCCTCAGGATACTGAACTAAGGAAAATCGCTTCTGAACAGCAGAGGAGAACACTCCTCGGTGAACTCGGGGTTGGGTCCCTGCAAGAGTGACTTTTCGGAGACCTCTGGACTCTAACAGCTCTGGGTCAGAGTGGAACGCTGGTGCATCCTGGTCCAGCTTTGTCCTGTGAGGATGAACTCATGCCTACCCGGGTTTAAAACACAGTCAGGGACTCCAGAAACCAGCCAAGAGGAGAAAACCCAGCACTGAGGGCCTCTCTCTTATGAGCAGGAGGCCCATCTTTGGTGGACACAGTTAATCCAGAGGTTACATCACAAAATCCGCTGTTGACACACAGCTCGGCTCTCAACAGTAGTGACAAGGATGTTTTCTTTCCGCTGGCACATTTAGGAAACCCAGTCAGACTTCTTGGGGCTGGGGGAGACACAGAAAGGGGAACAAGCTCTCCCTCCCCCCGTGGCAACATATCACGTGTTCAATAGGCAGGTGTCCAGGGTCCTTTATCTCACTCCTACTTGACTTGAAGGGCATGAGTGACAAGTATAGGCAAGGCGGCTTCTCCAGGCTACACACACACACACACACACACACCAGAAGCTCTGCACAGACCCTAGAGCTGAGGTCCACTTCCTGATGAGGTGGTGTTTGTGTTCTCATGGCCACAGTCCAGACCAAGTCTAAGGGAATCATTCATATGAGCAACTATGTGAATTGCACCCCAGGAGGTATAGAGGGCATAATGCTCAAGTCCATGTGATGAGGTCCTAGTATGCTCGCGTGCGCGCGCGCGCGCGCGCACACAAACACACACACACACACACACACACACACACACACATCAAGGATTCCAGAATGCCAGGCTTAACCCTGCCTAAACTTGACCACTTGCCCACTGTGTAGTTAGAGGCCAAAATGAAGCCCATGTAAACAGATTAAACACCATGGCAACCAAATTCCAACCTTGCAAATACCAAAGATGGGGGGAAAAAGAAGACTCACTTAGAGATTAGCATTTCTCAGGGGATTAGGGGAGGGCCAAGGCAGAGAGGCGCTCAAGAATCTAAGTAATCAAGTTTTTTTCCAACTCTGTTGGAAATAGGTGGTCTCATACTTGGGTTCTCCCAGCCAACCACCATGCACCACCTTAAAAGGTAGCCCCATGGATGGAGGGGGATCCAATGACATTTGCTTTTCTAGTCAAGAAGCACCTCAGCAGGGTGCACCCCAGCTGCAATGTTCTTTTCCTGATAGTTCTGCTGTTAGGGAGAAGCAGGGAGGGATATATAACTTGTCAATCCTGCACCTGACTTGCAATTCAATCCATGTTCAGTACATTCATATCAGTTCACTAGCTTACTCCAGGGACTAATATGAGCCTGGTGTGGCTGGAGGGAGACTATGGGGGCATTGCTCACCTTTCCCCAAAAAACTCATTACTGTTCAAGCTTAGATACACCATGAGATAAAGTACACTTTGCAATGCAATCCGACTGTACAACAGGCCAGATCTGAACTCCTAGAGGAGGTGCCAGTCCTTGGCAGAGATGTTCACCGGTTCGGGTTCATCAACAATGAGACAGAAGTGCATTCTGTGGTTACTAAATCCTGTTTGCCCCCCTCTTCCTGCTCACTCCAGAAGTCCTCACAACCCCTTTCCAAACTCAGCGACAATGTCACTTCCTCCAAGAAGACTTCTATGATCCCCAGACTGGTCCAGCCCACCTGCTATACTTTCATTAAGCTCAGTCTCCCCACTACACAGGAGAGGTCAGGGAATGTGCCAAATTCCTACCATTATAACCCTGGTGCCTAGTCCTAGTCCGGAGCCTGACAAATAGTAGGCACTCAATGTATACAGCCTACAGAGAGGTATGCTAACAACTGGCCTATTTGTGACCCTGGAGCCTGACACTCTGTTGTGGGGGCGGGGGAGAGAGGAAGGTGGTGTTTCTGATGACACACCACACAGCTCTGCACCTCAGGGGACCCAGGCTGGCTCCACGCCCTCCCAGGACCCCTCAGCAGTGCTATCCGGTGCCTACATGTGAGCAAAGGGGCTGTTCTGTGTTTTCTTAGATTCTGTCTTTGTTTAGTTGGCATCCATGCATCACAGTACCAATTATATTAAGAATATTTTCTTATTTTCTATATTCTTGATGCTCTGACAGTTGAGATGAAGGGGAGAGACTACCCTTCCTTGGGCCAGCCAATTCTTAGAAATACCCATGGGTTAGCCAGGAGCATCTTTCATATACAAGCCAACCATATCCTAGTCTACACCCCTCAATTACCATCTTATCTAACTCATATGCAAGCCAATGTTTTCCTGCCCTAAATCACCCAGAGGCCAAGTAGCAGGCAACTCAGGACCATCTCTGTAGCCCAGAGGCCTCTGAAATTATTCAAATGAGCCAGTCCTCAACTGTTGGTCCTGCCCTGCCTTGGTTACCCAGGGAAACCCCAGTACCCCTCCCTTCCTGCCTTCCACTTCCTGACCAAAGCCTGTGGTTCCTCCGGGCCCTGTGTGATGGGCCATGCTTCTCATTTCTAGGGAAACCGTGAGCAACATGAAACTTTCTTCAATGTCTGTGGCGTCTCCTGGTCGTCACTCAATCACCTTTATAAATTAAGACTTGGGCACAGAACAGGGGTGGGTATGTGGGTGGGTCTCCTTATGAGTGTCCTGCCTTCCTAGCCCTTCCCCCAGCTGTCAGTTTGACTAATCAGCTTGCCTTGACTGCAACCACAGGAAGTCTTGATACATGTAAATGAGAAATGAGAAAAAGAACATTTCTGCAAAATGAGGTGAAAAACAAATCATGGTGTCCTCGTAAAGACTCTGGAGCCAGACTGCCTGGACTTGTTTGCATGTGACCCCTGCCACCTACTCACCCCGCTCAGCTGCGCCCACCTTAACTGCTGTCTCGCACCTGCAGAATGGGACTCCTGACAACAGAAGGTGGGGTGAGGATTAAAGCCCATTAATACGGGAATGAGCCGAGCGCATGTAAGTGCTGTGTGGGTGGTAACTGCTACCATCCCTCACTCCACCTTTAAAGCAGGCACTCAGGGGAATCTGGACCAGTCCTGTGGAGGAAAAATAGCCCCATGTTTAAACCCTTTATTCAGCACTTACTCCTCGTCTGGCAGCACACACTGCACCTGGTATAAACATGGAGAACTGTGCGCACACAGCAAGCCATCCAGGGAGGGTGGGTTATCATCCCCATTTTACAGATGAGAAAACTGAGGCTTGGGAAGCTTGAGTACATTTTCCCAAAACCACAAAGCTAGGAATCGGTGCACGCAGCCAGGATTTCTGATTCTAAAAAACTCTCTATGCCTCTCCCCACTTTCAACCGCCCCCATTTCATGTCCCCCGACTTCAGCAAATATACATTGAGTTACGTGCCCGGCACTGGGCTGCTGGGAACTGAGGATACAGCAGTGAGCACCACAGCTGGGAGCCAGTCTGGGAGTCATCCAGGCTCATGGGAGAGAGGGTCCGAGGGATGGCCGCAGAAACAAACGGAGAGGTGCAGACTGGAACAGGAGCTACGAAGGAAAAGCAGGAGGTGGAGCTGCAGCGAGAGCCTCCAGGGCCCAACAGAAACCCGGGCCAGGAAGTCCTCCCTGGAAAGATCACTCCAGGCAGCGGGGATGGCAGCTGTGAGGGCCCGGAAAGGAGACAGGGCTTGGCATGTTTGGGAAATGACCAGAAAGCTAGCATGATGGTGACTTACTAGTAGTGATAAGAGGAAAGCATTAGATGATGAGAGCTGAGCAGGGTTTCTTAACCTCGTCACTCCTGACATTTTGAACCAGAACATACCAGGGGGATGAGGGGGTGCTGGCCTGTGCACTGGAAGATGTCTAGCAGCATCAATGGTCTCAGTAGCGCCACCCCTCTAGTGACAACTAAAAATGTCTCAATTACCCAATGTCTACCCACTAGGGCAGAGAACAAAATTCCTCACCACCAAGCTATTTCAGGCACAGCAGAAGCCTGTGCTTGTGGAATACAGAACTGGCCTTTGCCTGGCCCAGTTAGTGGAGAGGATGCACTCCATTCCTTTGGAGAACTATCTGGGGAAAAGTAAGTTCCCGCGCTCAGTAGACAGGGAGCTCCCTGAGGGACATCATCCACCTTGGGCCCCTTCACCACCGTGTCCCTGGTACCTTGCACAGGACCCGAGACACCAACGCACAGAAGGACCTGGGAGTGTTTGAGGAAGACAAAAAACTCCCTGGAGTCCCAGAGCCACATTCCTGTCACTGGCAGTGTCTGCAGCTACAGGCCGGGCACACATCAGCCCACTCTGGCTCTGAGAATGACGATATGAGACAGACACATTGACTGGTTGCCTCTGGAGTGCATTTCAATTGGGGCTGGGGATAGAACCTGCAACGCAGGGATGTGCCCTTGTCCGGGAATCAAACCCTTGACCCTCTAACCACACCTGCCAGGGCAATAGTATCCTATTTTATAAGTGAAAAAACAGAAGTTTGGAGAGATTAGGAATTGTGACCTGCATCATCCAGCTAGAAAAGCTTTAACTCCTACCACAATCCCCCCACTCTTTCAGCTCTAGCTACACTAGTCTTCTTGCAGTCCTGCCCCAGGACATTTGCACATGTTGTTTCCTATGCCTGTGTTACTCTGTCCTCCCTTCTTCACCTGTTTAACTCCACTCGACTGTCATATCTCAGGTTATTCATCCACCAAGTCTTCCTGGCCTTTCTCCAGACCAAACTACCCTATTCAAAGCCCTCGTGTTATAAGGGCTTCTTTTTCTGCCTGGGGACTTGTTAAAGTTGCAAGTTAACAGAAGAACCACTGTGTGCTGGCTCCCCATTCTATGCATATGTGTCAGATTCAAGATGGCCACAAACTCTCTGACATTCTCCTCATGGGGAGGTGGATTCGTGTTCCCTCTGAAAATGGGACTCGGTTCTAAGAACTCCTGCTGGGACTCGTGGAACATTCATTCTCGGGAAGTGGCCCCTTGGAACACGACCATCATGCTGGAGGAGCCCAATGCACAGGTGCCCTCGTCACAGCTGAGCTCTTAGCCAACAGCCAGCACCGACTGCAGCCACGTGAATGAGACTCAGTGGGTAGGTATCCACCCAGCCAAACCTGGAGATAACTGCAACCCCAGCCCATATCTGACTACAACACCTGTGAAAACCCAAGGGAGGCCCTGGCTGGGTAACTCAGTTGGTTAGAGCGTCACCCCGATACGCCAATCTTGCAGGTTCAATCCCTGGTCAGGGCATATACAAGAATCAGCCAATGAATCAATGAATTCATAAATAAATGGAACAACGAATCTCTCCCCCTCTCTCTCTTCCTCTCTATAAAATAAATTAAAAAAAAAAAAAACACCCAAGGGGGAACTGTCCAGTTAAGCCCAGTGAACCCACAAAACCGAGAGATAATCTATATATATGTAAGCCTAAGTGACCGCTAGGACCGGACAACTGGACGACTGGCCGGTAGCTATGATGTGCACTGACCACTAAGGGGCAGAGGCTCAATGCATGAGCTGCCCCTGGTGGTCAGTGTGCTCCCACAGCCAACCTTCCCTTCCCCCTACAGGCTGGCCAACCTCCCGCGGTCCCTCCTCCCAGCCACTGGCCCTGATTGCCCCAATCGGGACTGGGCAAGAGGGCCCCATCGGCCGGGAGGAACCCCACCTGTGCACGAATTCATACACCGGGCCTCTAGTAATATATAACTGCTAAGCCACCAAGTTTGAGAGCAATTTGTCACATAGCAATAAATAACCAGGACCCCATAGGATCAGACATAATGAACAGTTGTTCACACCTAGAGACAGTAGCTATGACTAGGTGTTGATTAAATGAAGAACTGAATGTGTGAATTAACTAACAGAGAAGGTTGGGTCTGAACCAGGTTATATCACTCCAAACCTCCCCTTCCCTTTTCTATTTAACCATAACTTAATATTTCCTGGATAAGGAAAACATTTTATTTCCTGCCTTTCGTATTTGCTACAGGTTTGGGAAGAAAACTGAAATTATCATATTGAGCCTTGTCACAAAATGGGAGCCTCAGCACCTCTCTATGCCAGGGCAAGTTCAGGGCAAGTTCAAAATTAAATATTACCTTGTTATGCCCTCATCGGGGTATTGCACAGTTTTTTCAGTAACACAAACCATAAGGTCTCTGGCGTAATTACTCAACTCTGCTATAGGGAGAAAGATGCTATAGGCAATATGTAAATGAATGGGTGTGGCTGTGTTCTAATAAAACTTTATTTATAAAAATAATGCATAAGATCTGTATAATACAGTAGTCCTTAAATTTAGGTGTGCGCGTGTTTGTAGACCCAATGATACAGGCCAGTGGTCGGCAAATTGCGGCTCTGTTGACTAATGAGTTTGCCGACCATTGACCTAGACTCTCGATTCCAATAATTACAGGCTGTTGTTGTTCCTTGTGATTAAGCCCCTATCCAGTGGTCGGCAAACTCATTAGTCAACAGAGCCGCAGTTTGCTGACCACTGATATAGGCAATGCCTCCAACAAAAATGACTTTGCCTTGTAAATAGCATCTTTCATTCTATTTTAGCATGGTCAAGCAGGTTCAGGAACCAAAGACATAAGAAAAAGTTACAATAAAAAAAATTAATATAGAGAAAGATCAGATCCAGTGGCCTCTTTTTTTTCTCCTATAAATTTGAGTATAGGATGCCCTTGGCCAGCTCATGAAGCAGTGTTCCATGACAGTGATGTTTGGAATCCATTAAGGCTACTCATTGTAAAGAGAATACCCCTAGTAGGCCCTCCATGAACTATTTGTTGATAAATAACTGAATGTGTGTCTATCAGAATGAGATTAATCCACTCATTGCTATTAGTCCATTCAACAATAGGGCTCAACTACTCGGTGAAGCAAAACATTGTCTAATATTTTGTATAAGAAGCTCCTGCTAGGACTCTGGGAACTCTTTTGTCTCTGTAGGATCAAGCCTTCAATTTCAGAAAGTGCTACTAGGTTAGCCCAAACTGGTCAAAAACCAAACTTATCCTATATAATAAAAGCCTAATATGCAAATTGACCAAACGGCCAAATGACCGGTGGAATGACCAGTCACTATGATGCACACTGACCACTAGGGGGCAGATGCTCAACGCAGGAGCTGCTCCCAGCCCGCAGGCCCCAGGCCAGCCAAGGCGGGTGTCAGCAGGGGCCCCCCGATCGCCCTGTCGGTCACCCCACAGATCGGCCCTGATCGCTGGTCAGGCCTAGGGACCCTATCCATGCACGAATTTCGTGCACCAGGCCTCTGGTGTACATATAAAGCACAAGGACACAACTTATGGCTTGTACCCAAACTCGAGATGTCAGAGTGATAGTTAATTTTTTTAACTTTGTATTTTAAAATAATTATAAACATCAGGCATTTAATTCTTAAGTGAGCCACAAAGGCATGGCTCATGTTAATTCTCAGGCAACAGACATTTGCTATGCTAATTATTACTAGCAGTAATGGCTCATTATGTGAAGAACTCCTGAACCTACAAAGTAATTTTAAAAACCAGTATTGCATCGTTTTATTCTTGGACCAGTCCCAGGATTAGGGAGAATAGGTATACCTGTTTTCATTCACAGATGAAGACAGTGAGGCTTACAGTGGGGACCAGTGACCTGCCCCTGGTCACAGCTAGTAAGTGGCAGCGATGAGGCTGCAGACCAAGCCTCCTAGTTCCAGCCTCCTTCCTTCAAAGGAATAGGGTAGTTGCTCTGTATGCCAGGTATGCAGCACTTCTTTCCACTGCCCTTTACAAAGGTTAGCACCACCCCCCAAAATGTGCTTGGCTAATTACTCAGACATTTTTCAGCAAAGGGTCCAAATGTTCAATGGAATGGGTGGGCATGTTATTTGTTATGCCATATTTTTAAAGGGATGGGAATGTCCAGTAATGATCCAGGGGCTTGTCCTGGAAGCATATTTCAACCAAAAACCTCAATTTACTATCTGAATCTGCCTCCAATCTTTCTCAATTGACCCAACAAAACCCACTTCAGATTTAAACACCAGGGTGGGAGGTGCATTGGTCCAAGCCAGATGGCCTCGTCTTTGGGTCCTCACCAAAAACATAAGCCATCTGCTCTTGTGACAGTGTACGTGAACCACTGCAGATACGTACACAGCGTCCCTCCCCCACAGCTGTGCTCACTTTGGGGCTCCTTACACTTTGCAAGTTGGTTTACCTTACTAGCGTAACCTTTCAGATCAAACATGAGCACTGCATGAAGAACCCATGGAAAATTAAGAATCAGACATATATTTTGTTCTTAAGAGAATACACCTGTGCCTTGCTTCTCACTGTGCTTCGGACAGGAGGCTAAGGAGATAGAATCATTGTGAGGCTCTTCAAAAATACTTGCCAATGAAGGAGTGGTAGACCATATTTTCCAAAGATGACTGCAACTATATCCCCCATTCCATGTGCTTTTCTGCAAGGTGACCTTGCCACACAAGAGATGGGGTGTGTACTTCCAGCCCCTAGAGCCTGAGTGGGCCCAATGACTGCTTTGAGCAACAGAATATGGCAGCAGTGACACTGTACCAGTCCCAGGCATAGCTCTTGATTTTCTGGCGGCCTCCACTTCCTGCGTCCGGGACGCCATCTGCCACAGGAGAAGTGTCACTGCCCTGAGACCACCGAGCTGTGAGAAAACCAAGAGCTCTGGAAAACAAGGTGCCTCATGGAGAGCGAGGGGAGGTCTGAGAGGAACAAGACAACAGCCTGATGGACGAAGAAGTCAGCCTAGAAGTGGACCATCCCGCCCAGCTGCCACCACATGGAGCAGAAACACACCTCCTGGCCGAGCCCTTCCGAAATTCCTGACCCACAGAATGGGGAACGAAACAAAACGGTTGATTTGGGCCATGAGATTTCCAGATACAGGCAGACCTGCTCTTATCGAGCTGCATGCACTTCATTGCACTCCACAGCTGTGCACGTCTTACAAACTGAAGGCAGGACTTTCCACCAGCACAAAACTCCCGGTTCACTGGATGGCGACACTTGCTTTATTGCACCGTCTGGAACCAAACCACTACCTCCGAGGTACGCCTGTTGTCTGTGACACGATCACAGAGACCTAGCACACACTTTTAAAATGGAAGCATAAGGTAGATCTCACACGAGGTCACTGTGAATGGCTGTACAGTTTGCAGACTGCGAAGTGGGGGCTGAAATCTAGCCAGCGCCCCTCACCAAGGCCTGCCTAGGTGGGATGGTCCTTGCTCAGCGAGGGCGCTTTCTCTATTCCTCCACGAAAGGGTGCCTTTATCAGCCCGGTGAGGGCCCCATAGAGACTAGCAGTGACTCCAAGCTCACTTGTCCAGATTCAAGACCTTGAGCCCTGGGTGCCTACGAGTATTAAGGGCAAGTGAGATCACCATGGCCAACTGCATGCTCTCTTGCTGACCTCGCTGGACTTACCGACTCTATCTGGTCCTTCCTCCCTCTGCTCCGAGCTGCCCACAAATGGGGGTCGGTGCCCTCCCTGCCCAGTGGGTCTGCTCACTCTCATTGGTGGTACCTGTTGATGATGCCACGGGACACTGCCCACCCCAGGACAGAGCTCAGCGCTGGGCCCTGGCTTCTGTACCACAAGGGCAGACAGTCTGCTCCCTGTCGCCTTCAACAATGGCTGGCAGTTGGACTCATTCAGAACTCATTAAGGTGATTTTTCCCTCCAAGCCCCTTCCACGGGGACTGAATACTAATGAGCCTCCAGCACAAAGGAGGGGCCTCCTGCTGCCCTCCAGTGCTGGGCAGTGGCTCAGTGGGGACAGTCCTCCCCCCGCCTCACTTCCGGGCCTTTGTGCAGGAGTCACTATTGATTACTGTTGCTTTATGGGATGACTAAAGCTCGCCATGCCATGGTGGCGGTGCCCTGGGACCAGTTCTCTCAGCATGAGCAAGTGCAGGAGGCAAGACCCCCGGGAAAGCAGCTGTCTGCCTGGCCAGAGAGGCAGGAAGTCCGAGCAGCCTCCGTTTTACCCTTTGTGCCTGCCCTAAAAGCTCTAAATCCGCCCATCCCACCCGGGGGTCGCGTGGACACCCTCTTCCTTTCCTTCCTCTCAGAGGCTGGTGCGCATCACTTGAACTCTAGAGCCAGAGATATCTGTGTTTAAATCCTGACTGCCGCTTCCTAGCTAAACTTCTCTGTTTTCTCTCCTAATAAAACAGAGTCAACGACACTTAACAAATCTACGAGGACCAGAAAGATAAGGCCAAGTAAGCTAGAAATGGTGGCACACAAGTTACTGCCTGCGTTTCGTGAACAAGGCTTTCTGAAAAAAACTTCAATAGGAATGTATTCATGCCGGTGTATGTTAGAAGAAAACAGGCTTCATGAATACCATGATTTTATAGCTTAAGGTTGAGCTACGTAAAAAGTGAGTGGATTTAAAGAAACATACAATAACTATTGCTGGGGAAAGTACTACTTGAATGCTGCATAAGCACTGAAAAATATAAGGTGTATGGATTCGCCCCCAACCTCAGCACACACATAGTAGGTATGGACACCACCAGCACCCAAGTGCATAGTAGGGCTGGAGAAGTGTCTGTTTCCCTTTCCGTCTTCTTCTCCTGTCAGGCAGCCCCAATGCTTCTGATGGCATCAGCCTCCACCCTTGAACTTGACTCCAGCCTCGTTAGGGCTTGACCAAGGCTTAGAAGTTGGAGTTGGAGTCCCCACAGTCTCGGTGATTTTCCCCTTGCCAGAGGGACGGACGAGGAGGAGCAATCTCCAGCCTTGCAGGTCATGATTTCCCTTTAAGCGCCTCGTAAACAGCAGGGCCGGCCCAACCCAATAAAATTTTATTCAGGGCTTGCAATTCCCCACTCTTCCATGCCATATGCTGCCCTTTCTCAGTGTGTTTAACTCCCTGCTGACAACTGACAAGATTTAGATGCATGAAGAAGGGCTGAGTAAAAGCCAGGGGAGGCTGCTCATTAGCATCGTCTATACATTTTAAGAGCCAAGAAACTATTTTTCTTGGACTTACCAATTATACAGGACGTCAGGTAGCTCCCCTCCAAGTGTCAGCCAACTAAATCAACTGAGCAGGCACATTAGCTTAGTCAGACCCGTGGACTAAGAATTCTTAAACTTTTATGGAGCCACATAATGTTTCAGTTCCCAGAAACCACGACCCACGTTTAAATGGGTGGCACCCAAGTCCCTATTTCAGAAAAGACCCTTTGTTAATTGTTCACAAGAGCTAATCCGACGTGGCCCCCACGCTTTCACCTGCTGCTGTTCACTCAACCTGTGGCTACGCCTGGTCTGTACTTACTTCATCGATCCTGAATGGATTTCCCTTCCCTGCAGCCATGCCCTTGCTCAGGCTGTTCTGTGTGTGCAATGCCCTTCCAGCCCCTGCTTCTCTACCCAGAGAGCTGACATACATCCTTCAAGCTCAGCGCAGACCCGGCTCCCTCCAAGGAGCCACTTCAGACCTCGTAAGAGTTAATGCCCCTCGTAAGAGTTAATGCCCCTCGTAAGAGTTAATTGGCCGTGAGCTGCTTCCAATGTTCCATAGGAGGCCAGGAGCAAATTCAATGAGCCATACCTGTTTGGAGAACGAATGGATACAGGAATCCCATGATTGACAGCGTCCAGTGATTTAATCCATTAATTAAAACGTTGACAACTCTGCTCAATATTCATTGAGCATGTACTATGTACAAGGCGCTAGGCATACCACACGGAACAAGAAAGAAGGACATATTCCTGTCCTTGCTGGGTTTTCACGCTGGATACCAGGAGACAAAGTTAAACATAAAGAAGCACAATTATGTCAGAGAGTACCACATGTTATGATGACAATAAAACAAGGTGGTGATAGCACAGAGCACACTACAGCTGGTGGGTCACATCTAGCCAGCCATCCATTTTTGTAGCAAAAGCGTTACTGAAACACAGCAATACCCATTTGCTTATATGTTGTCTAACTGCTTTTGCACAACAAAGGCAGAGTTGAGTAGTTACAAGAGAGACCATATGGCCCGCAAGCCTAAAATATTTACTATCTGGTCTTTTACAGAAACAAATCCTCAGATCCCTGGCAGAGAGGGTGATTGTGGGATAGGAAGACTTTAAGTAGGGCGCGTGGGGAAGGGCCAGAAAGGTAACATTTGAGTGAACACCAGATGATAAGAAAGGATCAGCCACACAAAATATCAGGGGGGAAGAGTTCCAGGCAAAAAGAACAGCAAGTGCAAAGGCCCTGAGGCAGGTTTAGGCTTGTCTTATTCTAGAGACAGAGAGAAGGCTAGCGTGCCATCATCAGGTGGAGAATGGTACAAGACAAGACCAGGGTAGGCAGAGCACAGGTGGATGACCTGGTGGCATGGAACCTCACAGGCCATGGTGAGGGCTCCTTGCTATTACTGATGAATAACTCGGAAAGTCAGTGAAGGTGTCTGGATTTTTGGCAACAAGTAGTAAGATCATCTCCATGGAAGAGGAGGAGATGATGGCACCAACAGCATGGATGACAAAGTCTAAAATGTTGACAACTTTGCTCAAGACTTCTTTCCCACCAAGAACAAAGTCTCCTTGTCAGGGTACCCAGCCCTGCATTACTCCCTTGCCCCCCAACACTGATTCAAGGTTGTTTCAACAGCTCAGGCAAGATGCTTCTAGAACAGCTGAACCAGCAGGCCATACATGTATCTGACCCACACTATTTTTATTGAAACGACTATTTCTTTCTTATACTCTTGTTTCAAAAGGAACTTAGTTCACTCTAAAATCACAGTTTAATATGCCAGTTATTTATATTTCCTTTAAATACAATGAATACATTTTTTTTAAATGTTCACTTATCTGCCACCTAAATGCATGTCAGCCTCTCTTCAGGAAGTAATTGCTGAGATTCAAATCTGCTGGAACCCCATTAATGCAACCCATAGCCAGCTCCTGACATAATATGGAAGACAGATGCAGTATTTTCAGGGGGACAGTGAGGTCAGAGGGCAGCTTAGGGGGCATGACCTAAGCTCTGGAGGCAGACAGAGCCTAACCTACCCCTGTGGCTTAGCGGCTGTGTGCTTGTGGCCAAGTCAAACCCTGAGAGCCTCAAACTTCTCATCTTCAAAACAGGGAGGCTGTGTGGGTATTGTATGAAGTGAGAGCTATATATGACTTGGCCCAGTGCCTGGCACATACTAGATGCTCAACAAACAATCATAGTGAGGATGGCAAATGCCTAATTACTTGTGGTTATAATTATGATCCTCAAATGTCCTTTGGTCTCTCAAAAAGTGCTAAAAGCATCTCATCACTGATGTGTCTGAGCGTCTGAGACATCCCCAGCCCCTGCACGGCCCACTCAGCCCCCGGGGGCTCTGGGGACCTCTTGGCAGAACAGTTTTCATTGGGTTCACCAAACTAGGTCTCCTTGTCCTTGCTTTCCTTTATTTTCTTTCCAAAGGCCTCCTGATTAACAATCTTCCAGAGGGGAGGAGGAAAGAAGTTACAGCCATGTTCCTGGCTCTGGTCCTCATGGGTTGGGAAGCTGTTACTTCAGACTCAGTCAGCTCCCTGCAGGGTCACTGGATGAAATTCCTCGCCACCGGGGCTGGAGGAAGTGGCACCACTGGGAGGCCTCCACCAGTGACCTGCGGCCTGAGAACCCCAACTGCTCAGAAGTCCCCAGGGACCCGAGCTTGACCCGGAATGGGAGCCCCGTTTCTTTAAGGACACCCCTCCTGGAAAAGCAGCATCTCTTATCCGCTCTGCAGGGGAAAGTGCACCATCCATCCCTGAAAACAATCCCATTCAAGTTGTAAGGATCAAACACCATTCCTCAGTTGGAGATAATCCACACTTCACTTTGATACCCGCTGGGCAGGAGCAGATTTACGTCTCTAATGGCTTAATTCACAAAACCATTAAAAGTGGCCTTTCTTCCCCTGGCACAAAGTAAGGTGAGGGGAAGACAGCCAAAACACACATCTGACCGGTGATGACAGCAGCGGAGATACAATCACGGGTCCAGGGCAATAGAAAGCCGGCTGACAGGACGGCGCGCGCTGCTCTCACCTGCCAGGAAAGGCGCTCGGGTCGGGGCTTCTGATCCCCTCGCTGGCTACCAGCACCAACTACAAGGAGCTGCAGTGCCCAGTGCAAACCAACAATGGGGCCACCTTCTTTAAAAGCTGTTAATTTCAAGATGGTGACAGCAGAGCATCAAGCCAAGCACGGGGCCCTTCTGAGTGTGGGACCCAGTGCACAGGGTGGATGCCCACGAAACATAACCTGCGGGCTTCCCTCTCCGAGTGCCTCCGAGGACTACTCTCCCGAGATCTTCCCATCCTAGCAAGACCCCATGATGGGACAAAGGAATTTTTTTTCCTTCTAATCAGTGATTGATAACTTCATTTAACTTCTGTCTCTTTATTCTAAGAGGCGGATCCAAAGAAAACCTGGGGATAAACAGCACTCATAAGTTAGTTTAAAAAAAAGAAAGTGGACTAACCAGTTTGGCTCAGTGGATAGAGTGTCAGCCTGCGGACTGAAGGGTCCCAGGTTCGATTCTGGTCAAGGGCATGAACCTTGGTTGGGGGCATATCCCCAGTGGGGGGAGGAGGGAGCAGGAGGCAGCTGATTGATGTTTCTCTCTCATCAATGTTTCTAACTCTCTATCCCTCTCCCTTTCTCTCTGTAAAAAATCAATAAAATATATATTTTTAAAAAGTGGAATGGCCAGCCAAAACCGGTTTGGCTCAGTGGAAGAGCGTCAGCCTGCGGACTGAAACGTCCCAGGTTCGATTCCGGTCAAGGGCATGTAACTTGGTTGCGGGCACATCCCCAGTAGGAGGTGTGCAAGAGGCAGCTGATCGATGTTTCTCTCTCATCGATGTTTCTGACTATCTATCACTCTTCCTTCCTCTCTGTAAAAAATCAATAAAATATATTTAAAAAAAAAAAAAAGTGGAATGGCCAAAGTTTATAATTAACAGAAAATGGGAAAAGTGAAACAGTAAATAAATAATAATATTACTAACTAATCAATAGATATATAATTATGATAATGAGTAAATAAAATAAAAATAACACCATCTCCTGAGCAAAGACTGGCGGCTTTTTCTGTAAAGGTCTGGATAAACATCACCAGCCCTGCAGGCCCCAAGGTCTCTGTCAGCTCCACTGTGCAACATGAGTGGCAAGTGGCCACAGACAGAACAGAAATGAATGGCCGTGGCTGCGTTCTAATAGACCTTCGTTTCTTGTACACAAACAGGCAGCTGGCCAGATTTGGTCTGCGGGCCTTCCTCTGCTCACTCCACACGTAAAGCAAGACTTCTCACACTTCAGTGTGCATCTTCATCCCCTGGGGGTCCTGTTAAAATGAGATCTGAGCCTGGAGGTGGGGGAGACCTGAGGCTCTGCATCTCTGACAGCCCCCAGGCGATGCCCGCGCTGCCAGTCCAAGGATCAGCTCTGCATGGCAAGGAGAGTACACCCCGAAAAGAAAAGAAGAAACACCTATGAAAGGACCCAAGTTTTAAGAAGTGCTTAGCGGAACACAGCATAGAAAAGTAATTTATTTTCTCATCATCCAGGAACGCAGTTATGCGATTTAAGTCCATCTTCAAGACAGGACTACCATGTCATTGGCGATCTAGAATGGAGTTAACTACCATTATCAGAAAGCAAAATGCTACAGTTTTTAAGCACTGCTATGCGTTTTCTGGAGGCAGTTAACAGCGACATATAGCAATCAATGCAGGTAAATGAATCCATTTGAAGGCAGGCCACGGATGGTAAATCACATTGTCCAATAAACTTACTAAATTAGCAACAGTGGGGCACAGTGCGCTTTTTTTTCTTTGCTTGGTTTTTTTTTGTTTGTTTTGTTTTGTTTTTATAAAAGTGAATCCTCTTGGGAATGAGCTGGGCTGCAGAGGAGCACGCTAGCCAGGCTGGGATGGGAGAGGGGAAGGGCATGTGCCCAGTGATGGCATTTCCGGGCTGGAACTTCATGTGGAGACTGGGGTCCAGGTCCCAGTGAGGGCTTGTTTCCCACAGGCAGATGGCATTTCACATGCAGCGTTCTCTAATAATCGTCTTCACCATCCAGTGTATAGTAAGATAAAAAAAATGAATGGGTCACTCATTCACTGGGGGTGGGGATGTAGAATGGTGCGGCACTTTGGAAAACAATTTGGCAACTTCTTAAAAAGTTTCATTTAAATTTGCCATATGACCCAGGAATTGCACTCTTGGGAATCTACCTAAGAGAAATAAAAGCATTTCATTTCAAGTCCACACACAGACGTGCTCAAAGCTGAATTATTCACGATAGTCTATACGGGAAAACTAACCAAGTGTCTATCACCGATGAATAGATAAATAAAATGTGGCATGTCTGTGCAGTGGACTGCTATCCAGCAGTGTGGCCACAACATGTAGACACCTCCAAAACAGGACGCTAACTGAGAGACGCCAGGTCCAAAAGACCGCCGCCTATTGCATCAGAATGTGGCCATTTCGATGAAATGTCCAGATTAGGTAAACCTATAGGGACAGGAAGTAGATTAGCAGCTGCCTGGGGAGTGACTACAAATGGGCATGAAAAATCTTATTCGATGAAAATGTTTTGAAACTAGATTAGTGCAATGGTTGCAGAGCTTGGTAAATTTACTAAAAATCACTGGATGGTACCCTTAAAATGTGTGAATTTTATGGCATATAAGTCATACCTCAACCAAGCTGTTTTGAAAAATTAAAGGTTCCCATTGTCCTTTTGGGTGTCATGTTTCACCTCCCTAGTTCATAAATAAACAACAACTTAGGAATCCCAGAAACTGAGAAAGGCCCAGCGACCCATCGGTCACTCCAGATGAGGCCACAGCAAGGCCCCAGGCCCAGACACATACCCCGGACACGGCACATCAACTGACTTGCTGAAGAAGGAAATACTAGTAAACACACAGGAGCCGGGTGGTTGACTTTTACAGCAGGCGCTGGATTCAGCTGTGGTCACAGCACCATCTGGGCAAAGCAGGGCGACGTCTGCGAAGATGCCTCCGAGACCCACAGCCTGACCTCCAACCAACCCCAGGCCACCATGCCCGCAAAGACCTGGGCCCGGGAGAGGGGAGGCGGGGGGAGGGGGCGGGCGGGAGTGAGGGCAGTCACGGACAAAGGCCTAGTCCCTCAGGAGAAAAGAAAAATAAAACTTGCCAAACTGAGAGCCAAATTCACCCCTACCCCCAAATACACCCACACCCACAAACTCACGCCCCCACCCAAGACGGCATGTTCTTTGAAGCAGCTGTCACCCTAAAGTGACTCTCTGGGTCATATTCCAATGCCTGAAGCAACTCCCATGTGCTTGGAAGAGAATGAAGACTCTAATTGGCAACAGATCTTTGCCTTACCTCCAAATAGTACAAACTTTAAAAAAAAAAAATGTTTTTATTGATTTCAGAGGGGGAGAGGAAGAGAGACATAGAAACATCAATGATGAGAGAGAATCATTGATCGGCTGCCTCCTGCACGCCCCACACTGGGGATTGAGTCCCCAACCCGGGCATGCACCCCTACTGTGAATCGAACCGTGACCTCCTGGCTCATAGGTCAATGCTCAACCACTGAGCCATGCCGCCTGGGCTACAAAAATTTTTTCTAAAATTATGAGCTATTACAACAGCTCCTCCTTTGGAAAAATAGGACAATCCAAGCCACTTGTAGGAGATGATATATTTCAGTAGACAGAAAACCATAAAAAATAAGGAGGCAGGGCCAGGGTGGGGGGAGGGCTGTCTAGAATGACCCACAGTCTCTGCTTCAGTTCTCTGCCCCTATTCCCTTCCTCACTCACAAACACAACTGAGGGCAGCAGCAGCTGGCTCAAAGTCAAGGAGCACTTGGGGGTGGGAACTGGGACTCCAGCTGGCCCACGTGCCAAGCCCCGAGTGAACTGGTCACCTGGCTGCCAGGCTCAGGCAATGGAGCCGACAGGTCCAGGCCCAGGAGGCTTCTGCCTCGGGGAGCAGACTTGTAACCACCCCCCCCCCCCCCCACAGTGATTTAATCACCTTCCCTTTGTAGCCCAGAAGGTATTTGGATCAGGAACACTAGCTTCACAGCCAGAGGCCTGATAATCTCTCCCTTTTCGTTGAAAAAGAAAATATCTAAGATACTGGAGAATACAGTAAAATTCTCCACTCCATTTTCTTTCTTCCTTTCTTTCTTTTTTCTTTTCCTCGTGGCAAGGCTGGATAAGCTTATCAAGTGCCGGCAAACTACATCTTAGCTCTGATCCTCTTGAGAATTCCATTTGGCGCCTTTAACATTTCATTTGGCAGATTGAATTTCGGACAT
The DNA here is from genome assembly GCF_963455305.1 of Plecotus auritus. NCBI lineage: Eukaryota > Metazoa > Chordata > Mammalia > Chiroptera > Vespertilionidae > Plecotus > Plecotus auritus. The sequence continues at coordinate 83,972,597 of NC_137774.1, read as the reverse complement.
GTATTTATGGGGCTGAGTCTGCCCTTACAGAGTATTGCATAAATCCCATTACAGTATCCACTTTAGCGTGTTTGGGGTTTTGTAAGCCAGGGCTTTATTCAAGTGGACAGCCCGGGAATGACCAGCTCGGGCTCAGAAACTCTCTCTGCTCCCTCTGGAACCACCAACCTTTGCAGATTATCTCCATCATCATCAATGTCAAGCGATGTTTTAGAGCAAGTCCTTGTGGGCACAGCACAGAGGCGTGTCCCAGCCTCCGAGGAGTCGGTGACAGTGCGTCCAGTGAGTTACCGGTTCCCTCCCAGAAGCCACTTCACCCCACATCCCTCTTTCTTTCTGGCAATAGTCAACATGCAATACACTTCTGTATTTCTTTCTTTATTTATCTTATTGATTTTTTTTTTTTTAAGAGAGAGAGAGAGAGAGAAATGAACATTGACTTTTTATTCCACTTATTCATGCATTCATTCGTTATTTCTGTATATCTCCCGACTGGGGATCAAACCCACAACCCTAACATATTGGGATGATGCTCTAACTGACCTACCCAGCCAGGACCAGTTCTGTATTTCTTTTTTTTTTTAAATATATTTTTATTGATTTCAGAGAGGAAGGGAGAGGGAGAGAGAGATAGAAACATCAATGATGAGAGAGAATCATTGATTGGCTGCCTCCTGCACACCACATACTGGAGATTGAGCCGCAACCGGGGCATGACCTCGGTTCATAGGTCCACTGAGCCATGCCAGCCAGGCCATTTCTGTATTTTTTAAGCTTCCAATAAGAAAAGCCTATTACTTGTAATTTCTGGAAAATAAATTTACAAAGAAAAGTGAGCTATAGGAAAAAAAAAAAAAAAAAAGAAAAAGGTCTGGGTTAGGAACTATAAGTAAGCCAGCTTCTCTCTAACCCCTAAGTTAACCACTGAACAAAATGGAATTATCCACCTGACAATACATGTGTGGTCATGAAGATGCAAGGATGAACGTGTGAGCCGGTGCCTAGCACATAGATCAAGGCTGCTTCGCCCTTGCACTCCCAACACACACCTAGTTATTCACTCCTAGCTCACTCTCTCCTGGCAGGACCAGAAGGGACACTTCCATAAGAGCCTCTAAGATGCCCTCTAGCAAGCAGCTCTGGGGTCCAGCACTGTGCACACCATACGGGCCAGCAGGGGTGATACCATCTAAAGCATCAGCGGGTCAGGGACCATTTCCATCCTCCTGGGGCCTGTCTTGGCAACACACACAGAGCTCTCCAATCACCGATTTTCCACATAAATTGGCTCGAGCAGAAATGCAAGGAAGGTGGCTGGCAGTGGATCAACACCTGAAACCCAGGCAAAGCTATGAGAGTGCCCCCTGGCCTTCTGGGACCCTCTCTTTCCGAGGCAGAGTCCCCCGGGCACCTGGCAATCCAGTGTCTAGCCCCACCACACAAACAGGGCTTATAAAAAGGCGACAGCAGCTGCAGCCAATGAAGAAGTATATGTGACAAGGGGCTTTGGGGGCTATTTCAGGCTCTGACTCTGTCTGAGGGCAGCTGTGGGTTTGGTTACATCTAAGTTTGGCCTCGGAGCTTGTGGAGGTAAACTCTTCTTTATGAGAAAAAAACATCTCCAGAACCTGTAATAATTCATTCAGCCCAAATTTGCATAGTCCCACCACGTGCCAGGCTCCATGCCAGGAGCTGGCTTCCCAAGGTGAGCTGCATAGAGCAGGCCCTGCCCACAGGAGATCACAGGCTGGGGAGGAACACGCAGAGAGCAAATGTGGGGCCGGGGAAGGGTGGGTATCCAATGCCCATGATATGGTGGAGACAGCATGGCTTCCCCGGGACAAGGCCCATGGTGGCCAAAGGCAATCGGAGCACTAGAAACCCAGTGACCTCACTCCAGGCTGAACTGTCTAAAGCAGCAGTCGCCAACCGGTGGTCCTGGTCTAAAGAGTCTCTCATTGACTTTACTTTCTCCCTGGGCCTAGAAGTTGTGCACAGTTATTACATGATTTTTATGTACCACAAGAGGCAAGAAATGACACGTCTTCATTTATTTCCATCTAAAAGTAGGCAGCTATTAATAGGCACACTGTATAGATGAGGAAATAGAGGCTCAGAGAGCTGAAATGATCTGCTCAAGGTCACACAGCGAGGAAGAGGTGGAGGGGGTTGAACAAGGCTGCTTGGCTCCAGAGTCCCCACTTTCTTTATATATATATACTAGTGACCCGGTGAATGAAATTCGTGCACATTAAAAGGGGATTAATTTGAGGAAATAATTTAATATTGCTATTTGCCCTTTCTCTATAATAGAAGTGTCAGAGATGAAAGAAAATTAGTAAAATGTATATGAAAACCTTCCTCCTGTCAGAGTCTGGGGCTCACCACGGGACCCAGCGTCAAGTCCCCGCCCACCCTCATGCACCACAAAATTGGGCAGTGGGCGTAGCCTCAGGTCCCCTGGCCCAGCGCCAGGACAGGAGGCGTGACCTGAGGTCCCCCAGCCCAGACCAGGGCGGGGGTGGGGGGGCGGGGGGCGCAGCCTCAGGTCCTCCTGCCCAGCACCGGGAGGGGAGTGCAGCCTCAGATGCCCCATCAAGCCCCACCGGCAGGGGGGTGCAGCCTCAGGTCACCCGTCAAGCCCCGCTGGGCAGGAGCGCAGCCTGAGTTCCCCTGACCCAGCACTGGGGGGTGCACCTTGAGGTCCCCCGCCAAGCCCCGCTGGGTGGGGGGCACAGCCTGAGGTCCCCTGTCAAGCCCAGCCAGGCAGGGGGGCACAGCCTCAAGTCCCCCGGCCCAGTGCTGGGGCGGGGGGTGTGGCCTGAGATCCCCCGGCCTGGTGCCAGGGTGGGGGGCATGGCTTGAGGTCCCCTGGCCTGGAGCTGGGGCAGGGGGAGCAGCCTGAGGTCCCCTAGCCTAGCACCAGGACGGGAAGCACACCTTGAGGTCCCCTGTCAAGCCCTGCCGGGTGGGGGGCATGGCCTGAGGTGCCCTGTCAAGCCCTGCCAGGTGGGGGGCGCAGCCTGAGATCCTCTGTCAAGCCCTGCCGGGTGAGGGACACAGCCCGAGGTCCCCTGTCAAGCCCCATGGGGGTGGGGAAGGGCGTAGCCTCAGGTCCCTGCTGATTACTCGTTAAGGTTCCTTATGGGAACTTGGACTCAGCTGTGGGTGCAGCCATCTTTGTGACGGAGTGATGGTCAATTAGCATATTCCCTCTTTATTAGATAGGATACACACACACACACACACACACACACACTCTCTCTAGAGGCCCGGTGCATGAAAATCTATGCACTGGAGAGGGGGGTCCCTCAGCCCAGTCTGCCTCCTCTCACAGCCCGGGAGAGCCCTCAGGGGCGGGAGGCGACTCAGCAATCAGGGGAAGGCGACGCCCCATCACACCTCTGCTGCTGCCACTGCTGGCAGCGCAAGCCTCCACCGGCCCTGGGTGGCTGGGGGCTGAGGGTGGGTCCAGCCGCACCGTGCACCTGCCACCACCCCCTCCTCCTCCGGTGGGTCTGAGTGGACTGGGCGCTGCCAACTTGTGGCTATGGGCACCGCCATCTTTGCGATGGTGTGATGGTAAATTTGCATATTCCCTCTTTATTAGCTAGGATATATTGATTTCAGAGAGGAAGAGGTAGAAACATCAATCATGAGAGAATCATTGACCGACTGTCTCCTGCATGCCCCACACTGGGGATCCAGCCTACAACCTGGGTATGGGCCCTGACCAGGACTCAAACCGTGACCTCCTGGTTCACAGGTCGATGTTGTATCACTGAGCCATGCCAGCTGGGCAGAGAGTCTCCACTTTCAACCATGCCACCACGCTGCCTTTCAGGGAAGTGTGCTATGGCTCTAACGTCCTGTTGACACCATCAGCCTCTAAACACGCTGGTTGGACACAGTAGGGGCTCAGTCAGTGTCTGCTAAATCTAATTTGACCATCTTAGTTAAAGCAATCATACTCGGCATTTAAGCTCTGGGCTGGAAACAAGGTCATTCGATAAAAATGGAAAGCAGAAATTTACCCTGAGGAATGTCCTGGGTTTAGAGGTAGGGAGTCCATAAAGGAATCTATTCAAATGACCACGGAGCTAAGACGTGTCCTCAATATATTATGATTAAATGAGATGCACTGAAGAATTGCATAACAGCTCAGAAACACAATTTAAGTCTCTGCTGGCACTTTCCTTTTTGTAAAATTAGCATTTCTGTTAAGTCTGTAATATAGCAGAGTAGGGTTTTATATAACTGCTTGGGTCACACAAGGGAAATGAAGACATTTCACTCACTTCCTAACATTTGTGCTTCCCACAGAGAACAGTCTGGAAGGCCGTCCATATGAGATGGCGGGATAACGATCCTCACAACAGTAAAAATACTGACCCTCTGTGTACTCCCTGGGTGTCAGGCCCGTGCAAAATGATCTACCACATTATCTCATCCAACCATCACAAGGCCCTTTTGTGGCAGGCCGATATTATGGGTCCCGCTGAACAGAGAGGAAACTGAGTGAAGCCTGGCTAGGAGTGCAGACCACATGACGGAGGGCTCTTAGTCCCAAGGTCACATTTGCAACACTCTGCTGCAAAGAACACCGAAGATTATGTCAAGGAAAAAAAAGCAAAACGTGTTTGCCAAAATCCTGACATCTCAGACAGGAAGGCAAGAAGTCTGGGCCCATCTGGGCCCATGTCGTGTACAAGCTGCCTGCTTCCCACTTTAATGGCATTTCCCTGGGCTGAACTCCCACATGTGGCCACAGACACGCACTTTTCAAACCCAGCATCTTCTGCCTCCAATTATATTTGGCTCCACTAAAACCAAGAAGGCATTTGGGGACAAGGGATCTTTATCTGTACCAAATGTTTATTGGGGCTGCTCCAGGAAATGGTCCCACGTGAAGCCCACGTGCACGATGTCACCCCATCTGCCCGGCACACACACGTGTCCATAGCATAACACTAGGAATTATCTCCTTTGAGCACTGCCCTGGACAAATGCCACCAGGTCCAACAAGTCTGACAGCTTTTCATGGAGCAGTTATCTAGATGAAGAGAGGAGAAAGAGGAGATCACTCCTTCGAAGCACCTCTCTCCATGCACCATTTACAGGAAGTGGTTCTTGGGGGCAGGGGACCGTTCCGAAGTGTGCAGAACATAAATCTGGCTAGAGTCAAAAACCCAGAGAGGTTCACTTTCCTGGGCTCCAGCATCATTCCCTCAGGGCCAAGTCATCTTTCACAACACTTGCAGTAAAGATGCTATATTACTGGTTGCCTCTTGGGGGAGAAACGCAGGGCAGACATTCTGAACAGGACCATTCACACTCTTGTGCAAATCCCTCCCCTTGAGGGTGAGTTGGATTTAATAACTCAATTCTCATGAACAGAATATGAAAGAAGTGAAGCTATTTCATGTTATAAAAAGACTGCGGCTTCCATTCAGGTTCTCCCTCTCCCATGTGCCCCTCTTCCTTGGATCACTGGCCACACTGGGTGCTTCCCTATGGTGAGGAGCTAAAAGAGGCCTCCCATTCATGGCCAGCAAGGACCTGAGGGCTTCAGTCCCAACAACCTATGAGAAACTGAGGCCTGTTAACGAACATGTAAATGAGCTTAAAAATGGTTTTCCCCAGTTGAGCCTTCTGATGAGACCACAGCTCTGGCCATCAGCTCGAATGCAGAATGAACGGATAACATTCATCTTCTCTGATTCAACGAATACACACTCATTGAGAAAATTTCAGAAAGAAAGGTTCAAGAGAGACCTTGAATCAGAACACTCAGCTAAGCTGCTCCTTGATCCCTGACCCACAGAAACTGTGAGATAAATATCTGTTTTATTTTTAAGACACTAAGTTTTGGTATAATTTGTTATGCAGCATTAGGTAATTAATACAGTGCCACATACAGTCCTTACAGTCGATTTGAATACTACTTAATAATACACATCCCATGATGTGGCAAACACCCATCTGAAAGTATAGATGGTAAACTTCTTTGTATTTCGTAAAGACCAAGGTAGGTGAGAGGACATTGGAGATTTGCAGAGCCAAAGCTAGGTCACCGATCTCAAGGCATTACATGAATCTGTGCTCATTTTGTGAAAACAGAAATGAACACCACCATTACTGGACCAATTAATATACAAAGAGAACAAAAACTTCTCTGAGAACAATTTCAACATGAAAACATTAAGAGCTGTTATATGTCTATTATTTTATCACAAAAGTAAGCAATAAACTGTAAATATCAGGGTGACTGAGTGAGGATCCATATCCCTATATGGTTGTAGTAAGTGCACGTGGATGCTGTTAGTTTTGTGTATCAGCTGTGGCTCATGCTTGGATCTTAGTTATGTGGAAGAGTAGCAAGACCACAAGCTGTAGATACCATGGACCCGTGGCCCAGCCCCACCTCTGCCCTTCACTAGCTGTGTGACCTCAGGGAAACAGAAACAGAATCTTACTTCTTCATCTGCAAAATCTGGATAATAAGATCCAGCTCTTTGAATCAATGTAACGATTCGAGGGATTTATATTTGAATGTGCTTAGCATGGTCTATGGCACATGGTTACCCACTAAAATATGCACTTCCTTGTGTAATCTCCTTCTTGGCTCTCAGCTATGATCTGAGATAACCCAGGCTGGATATTTCCAGTGGGTGTGGATCTCACACCTTGTGGTCAAGGGAGCCAGAGTCACATAGGAATTTAAGGCAAAGGCTAATGATCCAGAAAAGCCAAGTTCCAACACTTACTATTTACGGGGTGACCACCTTACTTACCTCATCTGTGAAATGGGAATAACACTGCGCCTACCCCTATTCTGACAACTGAATGATATAACTTAGGTTCTTTAAATCATGCTAGGCACACCGTGAGCATTAAATAAATGTTGGCTATTTTGTTAAAATTATTGTAAGTCTCACCATCATTATTTAATCCATAATCAGTTGCAAAGAGGTTTATGAAACAAATCCAGCCCATGTTTTATTTGGTTCAAACAGGGTGTTATGAAAAATAAATAAATGTGAATTTGTTGTTCATATGTATTACAGATTACACTGAGAAATCCAAATTTGGGGGTTAAAGAGCAGAAAATCCTGGGCCTGATTTTCTCACAGTCACAGGCAACTGGAGCCAAGGAGCCACTGTCCACTTGGGGCAAAGCATTCCTTCTTCATTCGCCACAGTCCTCACCACTCCTTACCACCCTGCACCTGTCCTGGAGAACACACCTAGCTGCCTGCCTGGCTGTAAGAGCATTTGCGTTTTTTGTCCCTTGCTTTAATTCCTTAAAGACTTGCCTCCACTTGCAATTCCCTTAAAAAAAAAAAAAAAATCAAGTACTCTAAGCAGCAACAGCAAGAATAGATATGAATAAGATTAAGTCTTCCCTAAGGAAATCCACAGCAACAGTAAGTGCCAGATAATGGCTGAGGATAAAGATAGAGTCAGCTCAAAAGGAGGATAAGATCAGCTCTCTGCAATAACCCTGTGCACATGACCCAAAAACAAGCTGCCAGAGTTTAAATATCAAAAGTTTTGCCTCTCCTTGTTACTGAGGAGGTTAATGTTTTATGTCCATTCCACTGGGCTGCTTGGTGCCCAGACATTTGGTCAAACATTATCCTGGATGTCTCTTTGAAGGTGTTTCTGTAGGAGACTCATAGTTGAATTGGTAGACTGAGTAAAGCAAATGGCCCTCCTTAATGTGGTGGGCCTGGTCCAATCCGTGGAAGGCTGGAATAGAACAAAGAGCTGACCCTCCCACAAGTAAGGGGCCAGTCCTCCTGCCCAGGAGCCTTCACACTGAGACCCGGACTTTTTCCTGGCTGCGGACCCATCACGCAGCTAAGGAGGAACCCCCTCTCCCAGGTCAGAATCACCACTCTGCTTGCCCTGCCACAGTCCCTCATCTGGTTGACCTCAAAAGCCGCTAGCTGGTCTCTGCCTCTGCTCTTGCCTTCTTTAGCGCTCCCCCTCATACCTAATATCCAGAGGGATCTTAGAAAATCATGCTCTTTATTCTGAGATAATGTTAGATTTGCAGAAAAGTTGCCAAGGTAGTCCAGAGGGTTGCCATGTACCCTTCACCCAGCTCCCCTAAAGTCCACCTGTAGCCCTGGTCCATGTGTCAAATCCAAGAAATCGACATGGGTCATACATGATTTAAACTAAAACTCTAAATTGTAAGCTCCATTTGGAGTTTACCACTTTTCCCACTAATGACCTTTTCTGGTCCAGGATCCAATCTAGAAAACCACACTGCATTTTGTCATCATGTCTAGAGCAGAGGGATTTTTTTTTTTTTTTAAGCTCAAAGCTGACCACCCCCCTTGCTTTAAACTCCCTGATGACTTCCCATACACTCTGAATAAAATCTGAACTCCTTGACCTGGTCTCCAAGTTCCATGCAATTTAGCCCCACTGACCCCTCCCTCCTATTTCACCCACACTTCCCACACTCAATACACTCAGGCACACGGGCCCTTTCTCACTCCTTTGAACCCCAAACTTGGTCCAGTTTCCACATTTGCTATGCCTTCTGCCTGGGAAGCTACTCCTCCAGATGTTCTCATAGCTGGTTCCATCTCATGTTCAGGTGTGAGTATGAATGTCACCTCCTCAGAAAGGCCTTCCCTGGCCATCCCCACTGAACCAGCCTCACCCCATCGCCATCACCCTCTATCACATACATCTTCATTTTTTTAAGAGCTATGTGCTACCTGAACTGATCCTATTCATAGATTTATAATTGATGGTCCATCCTCCTCTGCTAGAGAATATGGGGACCTTGGCTATCTGGTTCACCATTTAATTTAAAGTACCGAGAACAGTACCTGGCACATAGTAGGTATTCAGTAAATGTGTGTTGAAATAAGGACTGAAGGATTGGATGGATGAAGGGAGGGCATCACTTTCCAATGTTCACAGATTTGTCCCCAGAACCTAGTACAGTGTCTGTAAATAGTAGGTGCTCTATAAATATCTCCTGAATTATACCGATCACTGACTTATCCCAAGAACCTAGCATAGTGCCTGGAAGACAGCAGTATTTGAGTGAATGTCAAACATTTTCAAAGAAAGAGGTGACCATACAGAGTGAGTCTGCTGAACCGGCCGGTGTGGCTCAGTGGTTGAGTGTCAACCTATGAACCAGAAGGTCACGGTTCAATTCCAGGTCAGGACACATGCCCGGGTTGCAGGCTCAATCCCCAGTAGGAGGCAGCCCATCAATGGTTCTCTTTCATCTTTGATGTTCCTCTCCCTCTCTCTCTCTCTCTCTCTCTCTCTCTCTGTCTCTCTCTCTCTCTCTCCCCTCTCCTCTCTCTCTCTCCCCCTCTCTGAAGTCAATAAAAATATATTTAAAAATAAATAAATAATAAATAGAGTCTGCTGGAGGCCACTTTTATAACCAAGGATCCCCCTCAAGACGTTACAGGTGAGGAAAGGAGAGCCTTCCCAGCAGCTGTCTGCACATCTGTTTGGAAAGTGCACAGGCCCGCACGGGGCTGTGCTGAGGAGGCAGCTGCCACCAGGCCTGCACAGGGCTCTGTGGAGTGACTCCCTCTGCTTGTTCAGGAAGTCGCAGCCACATCACCCCAGCAGGGTGGCTCCTCGGTGGCCTGTGATGCAAAGTTGCTGCGGAAAAGGCAGCTGATTAATACCCTCAGAGGGTCTATTGTCTGAATCCTGTCACCAGAGGAGAAACAGCTGTTTACAGTTTGTTTATTCATCTCCCTTTGGAGGAAACACAAATGCTTGTTCTCTGGGGCACAATCAGCCTCTGAAGGGAGCGAAGAAAACGGTGTTTATTTTTAACAGGATAAAGAGGGGGGACTTTTATAAAGTTTGGACACGAGCAGGAAGACAGCCCTCTGGGAGGTGCCGGGCGATGCCTTGCATAGTGTTAGGCTTTCCAGGGTTGCTTGAGAGTCTATTCCAACTCCCAACAGGAAATTTAGGCTCAGGCCATGGGGACCAGCCAAACAGTGGGCCCAGGTGAGCACCCATGGATCTGAGAGTCCCGGCGAGCTCTTCAGACTTGGAAGTGAGAGGGCAAGGTACTCAGGGAAGGTGACCTCCTGGTATTACATATGGGTGGCAGGCAGCACCCAGGCCCACCGTGCACACCAGGCTCGGCACTACACACAGTGATCTGCTCGCGAAGCCCTGCTCCACAGTCTAGGGCTGCACTGTGCAGAGGAAGGGACAGCTTTTCTCTGCACAAACACCGCTTCCCGGCCAGTCCACGCCCCGCCTAGCGTGGGCTCACATAAAGGCCGTGCAGCAGCCTCCCAGCAGACATGTCCACTAGCCCAGGCTGAAACCCCACAAGGAGACTCAAGGCCACTATCACTTTCCTGACAAGAAGGCTGCAAACCACAGATTCTCCATCTATCCCAGTTTCCCCAAAAGGGTTAGCGACACTGCAGCGTTAAACAAGGTGCTCTGGCAAGTCTGAGAAGGAAGAGAAGCCGACGGAAAACTTCTGCTTGGTCTTTGGGCATCTGACTGTGCGCGACAGGCCCGATTCCTCAGGGTTGGACCACAGGGGAGGAGTCCACATCCCTTTAAGAGACAGGGGGTCAGGGACACAGAGGGGCCCTGGTCAGGCTTGGGTAATGGAGAGGAGAAAGAAGAAGAAAAGGTTTAAGGGGACACAAGGATAAAGGAAGTTCTGGCCCAAGGTCAGCACTAAGCTGACTAGTTCAGACTCACCCAGAAAGCAGCCTTCACCTCTGGTCCTTAAAGCCCCCAACATACCATCTCTCCATCTTCGTCCCGTCAGCCTCCCGCTATGTCCCGCACAGTCCCATAGGGGAAGGCAGTAATGGGAAAGGCTGTGCCCTGAGACATAGCACCTTCCAGATGGTGTCAGCAAGCCCCACCATTCCCTGCTCTCAGAGGGCCCCTCCCCCCATGCCTGCTGCCCACCGCTGCTGTCACCACACTTCCAAGACAGAGTTAAGTGAAAGTGGACCGTATGGATCACGAAGCCTAAAATATTTCCTATCTGGTCATTTACAGAAAATCTGTTAATCCCCGCTCTGGAGTGTTTATGCATTTATTAAAATGTTTATTACTTATTATCTGCCTACTCTTGTATAATGTTAACTCCACAAGGCAGGGGCCACTGTTTTGTGCTGCAACATATTTCAAACTCTTAGAATGGCACCTGGAAGGTACAAGGCACTCAGTAAATATTTACTGAATGGATGAATGAATGACCATCGATGTTCCCGCCACTCAGTAGGACAGCTGCCATCAACCCATGTTCCACAGGAGAAAGCAAGGCTCCGAAGGGCCCAGCAGCACTGAGCAGGGCCGCACAGGGTCTCACAGCTGGCATGTGATGGCATCAGGGTTTGAACCCAGGATCAGCAGCGAATCTCTCTGCCTGCCTATCCATCTTTTTCATCTTACCTTCCCCAGGGAGCTGTTAAGAGGACCAAGGAGACAACGGCTGTGGCTTTATTTTATGTATGCACTACAGGCCCGATGCACGAGATTCGTGCACTGGGGCAGGGGTCCCTCAGCCTGGCCTGCACCCTCTCACAGTCCGGGAGCCCTCAGGGGATGTCAGCATGCCGGCCTAAGCCATCAGGTAAACATCCTTAGCGCTGCTGTGGAGGCGGGAGAGGCTCCCGCCACCGCGACTGCACTCGCCAGCCTTGAGCTGGCTTCTGGCTGAGCAGCGCTCCCCGAGTGGAAGCGCATTGACCACCGGAGGCAGCTCCTACATTGAGCGTCTGCCCCCTGGTGGTCAGTGCACGTCATAGCAAACAGTCGTTCCACTGTTTGGTCAATTTGCATATTACCCTTTTATTATACAGGATGTGTCATTTATTTCTACGTTTCAATACTAACTTAGTCAATCGTCACTATAAACTTCTGGAGTAGGGACTACTGTCATCCCCATCTTACAGAAGAAACACTGAGGCAGAGGTAACACGACTGGTCCAAGCTCAAACAAATAGTAAGGAGTGAGTCTAGGATTCAAGCCCAGGTCCTGGGTTCCTAATGACCAGGCAATGCTGCCTCTGCTAGAAATGAAGGGGGCTAGACAAACCCCAAGGTGTCCTGTTCAGAAACACAGTGCTCCTGCCCTGGCCGATGTGGCTCAGCTGGTTGAGCATCATCTCATGTACCAAAAGATGGCTAATTTGATTCGATTCTTAGTTAGGGCACATGCTTGGGTTTCCAACTCAGGGGTGTGCAGGAGGCAGCTGATCGATGTTAGCCTCTCACATCAATAATGTTTCTCTACCTCTCCCTTCCTGTCTCTCTAAAATTAATGAAAACATGTTTTTTAAAAGAAAGAAAAACACACACAATGCTCCTCCCAATCTTGGGGGTCAGGTCCACTTTCAGAAACATCTACATCTGCTCTCAGTTCTGCAGTTGGTCAGGCCAGAGGAAGGTGGGGGAAGGGCTTCCAAGTCAGCATTCCAATGAAACCCTTCTGAAGGCTCAGGGAGTTGCTTTGAATTTGAGACAACCCAGGGACCCATACTCAGAGGAGGCTCGACAAACCTCCAGTGGGAAACAGCCCAACTCAACCAGCACTGAGGCCACCCCTCTTCCAGGCCAACCCCACAGCAGGCCCTTCCACAGGGCTCAGGGCAGCCAGCACTACCCCAAGTTCACAGGCTATGGTCCAGCTCACTAGGCAGATAAAATGGGGCCTCAGGATGCCCCCTGGGCTCCAGGGAGAAGGAAGCCATTCCTGTCTACTCCCTCCCTTGGCGACTGCAGATTGGAATCTCAGAAAATGGTTTTCACAACTCAGTTAGCGGCAATCAATTATTCACGACCTCGCTTCCCACAAACTCATAGGCTGTCACTGTTAGCAAGATAATTTCTGGACTCTGCCCAACAGTCCTGCTCTAAGCTGCCAAGCGACCCACTGTTTATTTCCTCCCTTCCCTAAAGACCCCCTCAGCCTGCCAACCACTACCCACCTCGACTCTGGGCGGAGAGATGGGTGGGGAAGGACCCTTAGGGCCCAGGTTCTGGAGAGGCTGCCCCCAGCCTGTGTGACTCACATCAGCCTTTGGAGCAGAACGTCTGACCTCAGTTTAATCCAACTGGAAAATAGGGCTCAAGAATTCCAGACGCTCTGCCAGGCTCTGGGATAAATCCCACGTTATTTTATAAAACGCTTTGGGCTCTGGAAACATTGTGTTCTGTAAAAGCACAACTTGTGAGGGTCTCCCAGACATGCTGTCACCCTGCCAAGTTCACGGTCAAGAATGTTTACTACTTGGCAGGAGCTTATGAGACAATGGGACCACCATGAGCAGTTTTCCTCCGAAAACCTTGAGGCTGTCTTCAGGAGCACATTCCCACATCCTGGGAAGAAAGAGATGCTATCTGGCACCCTTGGAAAAAAACCTTCGGGCATGTGATGGTATCAGAAACATCTGGTGGTTGAGCACTAGCCCTGCTGCTTAAACAAGCATCACCTTCTATGCAAGCTACTCTTTCTCTCTCCAAACGTGTTTCCACATCTGTAAAATGGGAGAGTAATAGTACCTACCCCCCTAGGGCTACGGTAAGGATTAAATAAAATGGCACATATGAAAACACTCAGCACCTTGCCTGGCACATCACAGATAATGTGTCCTCTTTACTGAAATCTAAGACGCTGTCACTACCGAGATGCAACACTGATTAAATAACAGTTTTAGGGCAATAGGGTATGTCAGGAAACGTCAAAGAAATGTATACATCATTTATCATCCCAGATATCAGAAATACTATTTACTAAATATAAAAAACATGCATCTTAAAGTGAGGTCAATTATTATTATCATTATTACAATCACTATATTAATCTTAGGTGAGAAAGCAGGCACAGAGAGGTTATGTGACTGACTTAAAGTCACAGACTCACTCATAATTGAGCTGGGATAGGATCCAGTCCCCACACCACTCCAGTGGGAGGAAGGAGAGAAGGAGGTAGAGTCAACCAGGCAACTCCCCTCCTCTAATTCCTCCCTCTGCTCCTCCTCCTCCTCCTCCTCCTCCTCCTCCTCCTCCTCCTCCTCCTTCTCCTCCTCCTCTGCTTCCCCAGATTTAAAGTAACAATAATAAGCACTGTATGATAATTAATATGTGCCGGGGAACTGTTCTAAGTGAACTACTCATTCCTCCCAACAACCCTCTGAAGTAGATACCATTATCCTCCCCATTGACAGATGAAGAAACTGAGGCACAGAGAGCCTGCCTAAGCTGTCTAAACTCACATAGCCGGCGACAGAGCCAGGATCTGAACTCAGACTCTGAGCTCATGTGCTCACCTATTCCACTGTAGTGCATCCTCCAACTGAGATAAACAGGGACATCTGGGGGAACAAGAGAGGAGTGGGATAGAAAGGTCATGCCATGTCCCTGCGCGCTCGCGCTCTCTCTCTCTCTCTCTCTCTCTCTCTCTCTCTCTCTCTCACACACACACACACACACACACACACACACACACACACAGGAGTTCCACTAAACCTGGAGGGTACATCATCATCTTCCTAGAGTGAGGCCAAGTTCATGCCTCTCCTCTGAACTCTCCTCCTACATCTGCAGTGGGAGGGCTGAGCGTGCCCGTGGAGGATGGGTCAAGTCTGCTGCCCCATCCTGAGTGAAGGCTCTGACCGCAGTAGCCAGCCTTCCATCCCCTCCCTCTCTGTGGGCATGGAGAAGAGAAGACCCCAAAGAGGGCAGAAGCCAATTTAACACCTGCTGCAGAGGCCTCCCAGACAGGCAGCAGGTGGGACAGGTAACCTTCAATTCTCAATCACATCAAGAGGGCTTGCCAAAACCGGTTTGGCTCAGTGAATAGAGCATCAGCCTGCGGACTGAAAGGTCCCAGGTTCGACTCCGGTCAAGGGCACGTAACTTGGTTGCGGGCACATCCCCAGTGGGAGGTGTGCAGGAGGCAGCTGATCGATGTTTCTCTCTCATCGATGTTTCTAACTCTCTATCCCTCTTCCTTCCTCTCTGTAAAAAATCAATAAAATATATTTTTTTAAAAAAGAGGGCTTAGCATGAGGGAACATGTTGGTTAAGAGCATGGGCTCCATGCCAGCCTGCCTGGGTTAGAATGGCCCTTACCTGCTGTGCAGACTTGAAATAATTACTCCCCCTCTCTGTGCCCTACTTCCTCTATCCACAAAATAGTGACTTCAACAATGCACACATCACAGGGTGTTAAAAGCATTAAACGTAAAATGTTTGGCACATGCTAAGAGCTTAATAAATGGAAGCTGCTACTGTTTGCCATTCTTTAATTATTATTTTATATATCATCACCAACATCTTCATCACAGGCCTCTGCATCAGGTACTAAGAACACAAAGTGAACCCGAAGGTGCTGTTAGGGTGGTTGGGGATCTGACAAGAAACCCTATAACACATGATCCTAAGTTCTAGGAATATCGTTGGCGTTTCGATCTTAAAAAGTCACTTTAAAGTGGAGACCCAGCCTGGCATCTGTGGCTCAGTGGTTGAGTGTCAACCCATGAACCAGGAGGTCATGGTTCAATTTCTGGTCAGGGCACATGCCCGTATTGTGGGCTCGATCCCCCATGTGGGGTGTATAGGAGGCAGCCAATCGATGTTTCTCTTTCATCAATGTTTCTATCTCTCTAACCCTCTCCCTTCCTCTCTCCCTAAAATTCAATAAAAACATATTTTTAACGTGGGGATCCAAAGCTCTTGCTCTTTGAGGATTTCTTCATCTGATCTTTCAGACAATTTCTGAAGGAATCAGAAACATGTACTGAGCAACTGCTATGTGCCATTTACTGTCCCAGTGTCGGGGATACCAGAGTAAGTGGGCCAGAAACCAGCTATGATGCCAGTGGGAATGCCAATAAGCTCTTAGGGGATTGGAGTTTATCATCAGGCAAAAGGAAGGTAGGATGGCGAGGGGTGGGGGTGGGGATAAGGCCCCTTTCTGCAAAGGCCACACCAATACAGCCACCTGTACACACTACGGAGTAGGGGTAAGGATCCTAGCAACTCCCCCTGCTGGGTGCGGTGACAGCTGGGACGAGGAAAGACATGTGCAACTAGGACACAGGAAACCGTAAGAGAGCAACCACTGCAGAGCATAAGGGACCTAGTCATCCCTTAGTTCACTGGAAAGGTGGGGAGACAGAAGCCAGGAGAGGCTACCCACAGCCACGCCAGGTGACATGCTGAACAAGGACTGGGCCCTGGGTGTCCCAATTCCTGGAAGTGCAAGTGTGAGCCATCCCAGCCCAGCACAGCCCTCCACGACAGACAGACGTGGCCACGCTCCATGCCATTTCGCTAGGCTGATGTTACCAGGCTTGGGTTGGCGCAGGACACCACCATCAAATGCAGGCCCTGAGAATGGCACACAGACAGGTGGGTTTGGATATGGAGATGAAAGGAGAGAAAAAGCTCCGAGTTGGGGACAACATTCTGGAGGGGGCAGGGATGTGAAAGGGCCCTGCCGAGACTGGAACGTTTTCTGTTGGAGCCGGGCTGGCAGTAAAGGCAGAGAAGCTCTGAAGAGACTAGGGAGACAGAAGGGTTCCATACAACCAACAGTGAACTGTTTTCATTTGTTGGAGGCCCACCTCCAAAGGACTAAATCAGTCAATGAGTTTAGGTTTTGGGAACACGGGAATGATGTATCCACGAACAGGGCTGCAGGAAACCTTACACAAGAGAATGCCTTCCAGTGGCCGGAAGCCCCTGCGGCCTTGCCTCTTCTCTCCCCAGTGACATTTATGCCCTTCCTCCTCTGATCCATGCCTGAACACCTTCTATTTACTTCATCTTAAATGTCACCTCCTCAGGGAAGCCTGCCTTGAGGATGACCCCTCCCCCGCCACTACTCATTGTCCCCTCTTCCAGGACAGGAGCTACAAGGGGGCAGGGTCCGTGTTTGGCTCACTGTTCCCAGCACAGTGCCTGGCACACAGCAGCCCCTCCGTAATATCTGTTGAGTGAATGAGTATTGTGAATGTCCTGGGTAAGTCTACACAGCCGCATTCCCATGTAAAACATCTAGCACAGGATACCCGGAAGATTACCAATGAATGTTGCTGGGAGTACATCAAAGCTGATGCCCAAACAACAAATTTACTTCCTGTTTCTGTCAGAGTAACTGGTGCTCAGCAAGATAGAAGCCCTTTTCCTGTCTTCCCAGGGTCTCCACTCTCCAGTCCCCTTCCAACCCCAACAGGTAAACTCCAGGATAAGGAGAACACTGTCTTTACAAGACCTATGAAGTCAATCAAACCTAGACGCAAAGATCTCTGGGAACATGCAGGAGAATCTATGTATCCTACAAAATAACAAAATGTCCTGCCAGCCTTATTATTCTTAAAAGCAAGAAGAGGAAGTTGGTCAGTAGAAAAGAAGTGCATAGGGTTTGCCCTGCCTTGATGCGGGCAGGCTACGAGAGAACTTCTCCTAATCCACCCCACCAAGAACATGAAATTGCAGTGACTCCTCCTGCTGCTACCCACTCTTCCTTTACTCAGTAGCAACAACAAGCACTGAGCAACCAACTGGAGTTAGGAACACACAGCCTGTTCACAGAGTCTAACCCAGGAGGAACTAGATTAACATTTTGTACTGTTGAGTCATTAGTGGATCTCACAAGGAAGTGCTATGGTATTTGTGACCTATTTCACGAATTTCTGCTTTTATATTCTTATGCCCTTCTCTACTTTACTTGTTTATTCTCAATATTTAAAAAAAATAACTGTAATTCTTAATCATTTTCATCTGTTGTGTTTCAGGTCAAAAGCTAAAGTGCTCTTAAAATAGGCTATTAATTGTCCTTGGGGCACAGTTTTGGCCTCATCCAAAACTGTGGATTTTGGTATGAGCTATTTCATTTTCATGAATCACCCTATAATGTGAAATTCCAAGTATGGCTTCTTCTATAAGAATTATTTAGACGAGGAGTTTTTGTTTGTTTAAATTTTCAAAGGGACTGCCTTATAGAGACTAACTTTTTAATATATCTTATTGTTTTATAAATGAGGCCTGGAGATTTCTACTTTTGAAATCTATTGAGATGAATTAATTGTCAATTTTAATTGGGGCATCTTGGAACATCTAGCAAACAGTCTTTAAAAAGAAAAGGCCATCTCCTCAAATACACACACATACATCTTTGTAAGGAGTTTCATAGAATGCTTATTAAAAAAAAAAAGTTTTATCTTTTCGGAACTAAATATCCAAACAAAGAAAGTAAACAAGCTTGGAGTGGGGTGGGGGTAGGTGGAGAAGAGGAGCAAAACTACCAGAACTTAAAGATTAAATTTCTTTTATTAGAATTCCATACCTGAGAAGCATCCCCATTGCAGCTCTGCATCCCTCTTTTAAAGACTAAAATTGAGGCTGCCAGAGACTAAGTCACATACAACATGAATTTTAGCTGAGACTGGGGCTTCAATTCCACTCAACTATTAACCACAGAATCCAATTGTCTTTCAAAAAAAAAAATACTAAAATAGCAGCTGAAAATCTTCTCTTGTGACATTCCTTAAGTTTAAAAATTGCACAAGGCACAGGCAGGAGGCTGGATTAAAACAAGCAGGACTTTGCTCCTGGAAAGTGTGCTGGCTAGAAGGAGGAGGCTGACAGGAAGCCCCAGAAAGAATATTAAGTCATTTTCCAGCCAGAGCAAGCAAACCTGAAAGATGGGTGGATCCTAGGGAATCCTGACATTCTTCTCTCAACCCTGTCAGTGCCTTTGCCTGCAAAAGTGGGACAGCAAATGGAAGAGGACCAGCACACAGGAAACTGAGCAGGACGGGCGCTGTTAAACACTACTGACAACACCCACACAGACACCCCCTCAGGGGAATCTCTTAGCTCCAATGCTGTGGCCACGGACAAGGTATGCAGTGCCCGAAGTGATATCTCAGCACAGTGTTTCTCTGTAAAATGGCACATGCTACTGTAGGCTCGAGAGCTTATTGGGATCGAGAGCTTATTGGGATGGAGAGCTGGATTCATCTGCTTCCCTGCTAGCAAGAGCAACTGGAGATAAACAGAAGTCACTGAAAGCAGAAAGTGACATCGGGAAAAAAAAGCCCTCCTGATTCTGTCAGACCTGTTTTGCTGCATAGAGTCCTTTGGACAACAGGGTTGCAGTACGAGGAATTACATGATGGCACCAGTTCCAAAAGCAACGAAAGCAGACAACATCGGGCCTGTTCCCAATCTCCTTGAAGGCACTGAGATGGACAAGCCGTCATCCATTAATGAACTGTGGTTCGACTGACCCTCTGTTTTGCAAGATGAATTACTTTTTTGAAAGTCAGCCTTGGTCCAGAGTTTCAACACATGAAAGTATCAGCAAGGCTTATTCCCTAGTAGGGAAAGTAAGACTTCGAATTAAAACGCACTTGTCAAAGCAATCCATTAACAGCAGTGGGCAGCTCTCTGCTGAGCACGCCCAGGCCCATGCCTTTCCCCATCCCTCCCTCGGGTGCCTTTTCCTGGCCTCTCTCTCCTAAGCTCCAAGGGCCTTTCTCTTTGCCTCTGTAACTTCCTGCCTGAGCCCATTTCTTCTACAGCTCACTTCTACCTCTGTGACTTTCTAAATAAACTTTCTCTTACAGTTTGAAAACAAGATAAAAACAAACAAACAACACTGGTTAAAACAATCCCTCCCCTAGATATATACCCGACAGTAACGTTTCCCAAACATTTGTTTACCGGAAGACATGCGTGGGAATGTTCAGAGCAGTGACCTTTGTAATGGTCCCAAATTGGAAACCTTCCAAATTCCTATAAGCAGCATTTTTTGTAAATTGTAGTATATTCTACAATGAAATATGATACAGTAATGTAAGTAAACAATTACAAATACATAAAACAATACAGATACAGGGTCAGCAAACTCATACAATTTTTTTTAAATCCTCACCTGAGTGTATGTGTGTATTGATTTTAGAAAGGGGGAAAGAGAGAGAAACATCAATCGACCGGGATTGAACCCACAACCTAGGTATGTGCCCTGACCAGGAATCAAACCCGCAACCTTTTGGTGTACGCGACGATGCTCCAACTAAATGAGCCACCCAGCCAGGACTCAGCAAACTTTTTTGTAAAGGCTCACATAGTAAATATCATGGTCTTTGTTGAGAGCACTCAACTCTGCAAGTATCGGGCAAAAGCAGCCATGGCCCCAATGTTCGTGAATGGATGCGGCCAGGTGCCAATCAATGTATGCACACTGAAATGTAATTTCATTGTTTCTCACATCACAAAACATAATTCTTCTTTGGACTTTCCCCCCAAACATTTAAAAATGTAAACAACAGTCTTAGCTCACAAGGATTCTTAGCTAAGGAACAGACCAGGGGCCGAATCTGGCAGCAGGGCTGGAGTTTGCCGAAGGATAATATAGTCTCCCCTAAGCAATTTAAGCTCGCACAATGCCAGGCAAAACAAACCTGGCACAAAGGAGTGCCTACCGCAGGGTGCCATTTCTAAATGGAGGCGACAGTCAACTCGTGGGGTCAGAAGTCTTGATAAAGGTTACCCTTGGAGAGGTGGGAGGGGGAGTGGGAATGACAGGGGTCCTGGGCGGTGAGGGGGCTGTAATGCTCTGTGCTCTGGATTTGGGTCCTGGTTACTCGAGCGTGGACACTTGGTTGGCTGTACATGCATGACACCTGCAAGTATGTTCTAATTCAAGCGAAATTTAGCAAAATCAAGGCGGGACCACCCAGTCAGCTTCAAACACAGAAATGTAAAGAGAACCACAGCCATCAAATGAACGGAATCCTTCGCTGTGGCCAGGTATCTGTCAATGCTGGAGTACTAAAGAAGATTTAATCATGGAGGGCAGAGTTACATCACGTTTCCGCCAGCTGTTAATGCATTTGCTTCTAGATGAGGTGCATTTCAGGGTGTAAGGGGTGATGCTACCAGCAGATTGCGGTCAGGCCGTTTTCCTCCGTGTTTGTGGGAATGGACGGTGTTCACCCCGTTCCCAGCTCCTCCCCACATGGAAATCTGCCGTCAATACTGTTATCATAAACAGCATCTGGCGACACACATGACCTTCAACCTGCAGCAAAACCTGTGCTGGACCCACAGACGGGAGAAAGGCCACGCCGGCTTCCGATTCCATTCCGAGAGAATAGGCAGTTAATTATTTTCTCTCACAGTCAGCAGCTGAGTCTCGCTGAAATCGTGCTTGTAATTATAGCTGTAATTATTATTTTAATACAAATCAGCAACTTATCAAAATATTACCTTGTAGATGCTGCCTCACTGCTGCAAGGCTGTAGATGGAGGAGGTGCCGCGGCCCCTGCCCTGCGCGGTGTGCCGGGACGGTGGGAACCTTGGTGAGGGTCCTTCCACCACAGCCAGCCAGCCAGCCAGCTTCACCAGTGCCCAAGTGCATGGTCATGTCCATGCCTGTCCTCTCTTTAGAGACAGTGAGTCATGCTCTGCATTTTACATCATAGCTTGACTTTGGGAGACCTACTCAGAGCTGGGTCTCAGTGGTTCCATCCAGGCAACCGGTGACAACCCTTCCACAGAGCCACTCGGAAAAAATTCCTAAATGAATCACTTTGTTAGAACATTCTGTGCAGCATGCTCGTGGTATTGGACACACAGGCTCCCTGGTCACCTGACTGAGTTCAAATTCCAAGTCCACGGTTCTGGGACTCTGAGCAAGTCCTTATTCTCTCTGTGCCCAGTTTCCTCGTCTGTGAATGGGAATAATGTCACAAGACTGTTGTAATGATTAGATCCAGGAGATGTTGCTTAGCACCGTGCCTGGCACACAGTGAGCATTTAATAGGTAACAGCAATTATTGTTTTTATTATCATTAATTGTAGTTGAAACTAAAATCCTAACAGCAGTCTTACAGGTAGCTCTAATCAGCAAAGTAGACTGGTGACCTCATGGCAAAGAAGTGTCCCCTGTAGAGGAGTTGTCTCCCCTCCCGCAAATCAGTTGTCTCCCCTCCCGCAAAAAAGGCCAGAACTTCAAATTTTTAAATAGGAAATCCGAATTAGATTTTTATTTGAAATCACTGATTTTAAACTGTTGGCCAGTAATTTATTTATTTTTTTTTAATATATTTTATTGATTTTTTACAGAGAGGAAGGAAGAGTGATAGATAGTCAGAAACATCGATGAGAGAGAAACATCGACCAGCTGCCTCCTGCACACCTCCCACTGGGGATGTGCCCACAACCAAGTTACATGCCCTTGACCGGAATCGAACCCGGGACCCTTCAGTCCGCAGGCTGACACTCTATCCACTGAGCCAAACCGGTTTTGGCAGTTGTTGGCCAGTAATTTAAATTTTTTAATTAAAAAAGAAGAGCCCAGCCGAAATGGCTCAGTGGTTGAGTGTCGACCTATGAGCTGGGAGGTAGCGGTTCGATTCCCAGTCAGGGCACATGCCCGGGTTGCGTGCTTGATTCCCAGTGTGGGGTGTGCAGGAGGCAGCACATGGATGATTCTCTTTCATTATTGATGTTTCTTTCTCTCCCTCCCTCCCTCCTTCCCTCCCTCCCTCTCGGAGGAGGAGGAGGAGGAGGAAGAAACTATGCTGCCATCATCCCATCTGTAGCCCAGACCGAACCCACAGAAGCCGGTTCACTGGGTCAGAACTTTATAGTTTCCACTTTTGCTGGTGGATTATACCACCTGCATACTGCAACAGAGTTCATTTGCTCCATGTGACATGTTTTCCCCTAAAAAAAAAAAAAAAAAAAAAAAAAGGCCGAAACAGTAGTCATCCTCTCACCTAAAAGGAGTTAATAACTCACTCAGCACCCTTCTGCAAACCTCCCAAGTTGGCTCTTAACACCCCTCCTGACGTCATCTCCGCCTTGTTCTCTGTCATCACTGCATCTTCTAAACAAGAGGGAATCAGAGAGAACAACTCCACAACTACTATTCAATAGGACTAGAAGAAAAAGCAGGTAATGAGGGCATTTTACATCAGGACTGAATCTTCTGTGATGCCTGATGACAAGCAAATGGGGTTCTCTGTTAGCGTCTTTTATAGCAGCTGACTGAGCCGGGGAGAAAGGAGAGAGAGGAAGGGAGACCATGAATAGGCTTGTATTTCAAAGAGAACACCTGCAAAGCATGGTCCTGCATTAAAAAGTAACGAGAACACAGCCACCGGTCTGGAAAGAAGAAAACAAAAAGAAAGGATTTCCCATTACATCTCTAAGAATAATGCCCCGTTTCACAAGAAAAGAAGAAAAAAAGAAAGAGAATAGCTTTTCCATGTCCCCAAAGAAATGAAGCTTATTGAGGTAACCACTGTATTACTTGATCCATCCAACCTGGTTTCAATACTGTCCTTAAATAATGTGTATGTCAGCTCCCCATCACCAAAAACATTTGTTTATTTTGTGAACCCGAGTCTGGCTGAGCGCTAAGACTTTGCGAAATTATGCTGTCCTTGGGCTCTGTTTGTATTGCTTCTCCCCTTGCTCGTTATAAAATGATTAGTTGTCTCTGCTGCCCTTTCAAATTGCTGTTCCAGTTATGCTGCAGTTCTGTTATCCTGGTTCGAAAGAGAAGAGAGAGTCTTGGCTCAGGGTTAAGTTAATGTAGTCATTTCGGGCCCATTTGGGGACCTATTCATCACAGATAATTCCGTGTTCAACACGTGGGTGACTTCAGTACAGACTCAACACGAAACGAACGAAGAGATGCACAGGAAGGGTCCAAACCTAAGCCCAGAAGACGGGCCTGGGGAGCCCCATCACTGGGAGAAGCACAGACAGCAACAGGGGCCATCAGAGAGGCCCTGACTGGGAGTGCACCTCGGAGGGACCCAGAGCACAGCTCCTCCTAAGGTCTACCTTAAATCCTTTCCACTTGGACTTCCGGACAAAACAGCACGGCAATTTCCCAGAGGAGCAGGGTGTCTACAGTTTTCTTCTATATTTTTTTAAAATTTTTTCTCCATCACAGTTTACATTTAATATTATTTTGTATGAGTTTCAGGTGTACAGTAGACAATCATATACTTTACAGCAGGCGTCCTCAAACTACTGCCCGCGGGCCACATGCGGCCCGCCGAGGACATTTATCCGGCCCACCGGGTGCCGCTGCCTGTCCTGCTTAGCAGCCGACTCGTCCTGGGCCCGCAGTGCGCATAGGAATTTGTTCATAGTTTTTTTTTAAACCATAGTCTGGCCTTCCAACGGTCTGAGGGACAGTGAACTGGCCCCCTGTTTAAAAAGCTTGAGGACCCCTGCTTTACAGTGTTCCCTAGAAGCAGGGTGTCTTTAAAATGGTTAAGCCATGCCTTGGCAGGGTGGCTCAGTTGGTTTGAGTGTTGTCCAGTACACCAAAAAGTTTTAAGGGTTCGATTCCCAGTTGGGAGACAATCTATTGATGTTTTGCTCTCAAATAGATGCTTCTCTCTCTCTCTCTCTTTCTCTCTCTCCCCTTTTACTCTCTCTCTCTAAAATTCAAATAAAAATAATAATCCTATATAATAAAAGGCTAATATGCAAATAGACCGAACAGTGGAACAACCAAACAACTGGTTGCTATGACGTGTTCTGACCACCAGGGGGCGCACATGGAACATGGTGGGTGTCAGCAGCAGGCAGCAGAGAGCAGAACATGATGGGTGTCGGCTGCAGTGGGATGGTGGAGCAGGTGAGCGGGTGTGCCAGACCAAGGCTGGGCACCGGTCGCTATCATTGGGGTGAGCCTCTGGTGGTTACTGAAAATTCTTTGCTCATGCATGCCACAGCCCCACCCAGCGCTCACACCTGCTGACGGTACTGGAGCTGCCTGATCGCTTGGCACCGTCGACTGGTGCGAGCGGTGGCTGCTGGCCTCTATCACACCTGCTGCCTGATCGCTCGGCACCATCGGCGGGTGAGAGCGGTGGCTGCTGGCCCCTATCGTCCCTGAGGGCTTCTCCACCTCCCCCTGCTCCTGAGGGGCGGTCAGGGCAGCAGCTGCTACTTGCACCAGCTGCTAGCGCCGGCCCCAATTGCTCCACACCATCACGGCAGCAGGAGCAAGGCTGCCAGCAGACAGGGGGCCGGGGGCCGTGGCAGAAGGGGCCAGGCAGGGGGCGTGGAGGATGGGCCAAGACCCGCCCCTGTGCCCACTGCAGCCTTGCGGCCCACAGTTCCTTTCAAAGTGCACAAATTCATGCACTGGGCCCCTAGTAATAATATAAGTAAATAAAAATTATAAAAATAAAATGGTAAGCCACTACTGACAAAACCTTAGTCATTCCATGACCTGGACAGTCATTCACCATCCAAACTGAGCCAGGATTAAGATTAGAATCAGAGTCTGGGACTATCATTTATGTGTTTTCATTATGTGAACTAACTTCTTTTACTGAAATGCCAATTTACCCGCACATTAGGCAGTAGGAGCTCGAATGTTGTCATTTTGACTGTCTGGTTATATTTATATATTTTCTCTACTATTCATTCAAAAGAAATATACAGCTATTATAAGTTTTTTAAAAAAATGTTCACCCACAAAGCAGGGGTCGGTGCCGCTGGGACTCTGTGGGTGCTCTGTCCCCCGGTCTGGGTGTGAGTTACCTGGGTGGGTTCTGTCCCTGAAAATTCTTCAAGCTGTATGGTTAGAATAATGGCACTTTTGTATGTATAGTCTATTTCAGTTTTAAAAATCATTAAAAATATGCAAACTTTAAGGAATGAATAGATTTAGTGCAGATAGGAATAGAAACTCTTTATTAAGAGCTGCTATACTAGGCTTGCCCACGCAGCACCTTCAATCACTGCTATGTCAGAACTGGTGTGAACGTCATACTTAGGATTCCTGGGGTCAGTCTGCAGCGCCTCTGGGCAAAGGGGTCCATCCAAAATAAAGTACTCAACCAAAAATAAACAAAATTAATCCACCCAACGCACAATAAATCCTCTCGCATGGCCTCTTACTTTCTCAGCACCCCAACTGCTTCTGTCACTACGCTTGTGACGATCTGACTTTTTAAAATGTTCTTGTTTGCTTTTGTTTGAGGGTCATCCTACTCCCAGACCATAAACCGCAGGAGGACAGAGGCCCAGCTGTCTTGTCAGTCCCCTTCTTCACACAGAGTCCGGCCCCCAGCAGGCCCTCAGCCACTGTCTGGTGAATTAATGGGCAGACAGAGGAGTGGGTGGGAAGCCTCGGTGGACTTTCCTCATTCTTTCCCTCCTTGTCCCCAGCGGTTACAAGGCAACGTGAGGGGAGCACTGCCAACTGGTATGAACCTCTCGCATTCTTCTGCTCTGAGGGGGACCCCATCTGACACTCGTACAGGGTTTTCTGAGCCTCCAAGCGCTGTCTCGTCTGTTTAGTGAATTATATCCTCCCAAGCTGGTGAGGACCGCGGGCCTATTCACACATCTGATGGACGTGCCAGGTCATCCCCAACAGAGTGGGCACACACCCGAGGCCCGAGGTGCTCTGGAATGTTCCATCCCTCCATGAGCCGGGCCCTGCCAGCTCTGTGGCCACTCTCCACATTCCAGCCCCTGTTACTGGGGGGAAAGGTTGTGGGGAGCACAAAAAGGGGAAGGTGGATGATTCGAAACAGCATCTTATACTCACCCCAACAAAGGGGAAACCAGTTTACCAAATTGCATATTTGACTGCAGAACTGATTCAATTTTTGTTGCCGATGTTTCCTCCATAATGGCTGCTGCATATAAGAATTTGCATATTCTGAGTATAAGCCAACAGCCAGGGAGGGAAGGAAACCTCCATGGGGCCCACGGGAAGGCAGAGGCAGTTGAGGTACAGAGGTGCCATGAGTAAGCCACATGGGGATAACTGAAAGGTGACCACAGATACTTATTTTTAACTCGTCACCATGAACACGAAGCTCTTCCACACGGAGGCAGCAATCTCCACAGTCAAGATGTCTGTCAGAGATCACAGGTGAAGGAGGAGACCTTGGGGGGCTCTGGGGAGCCTGGAGGGTCTCGGGGGAGCTCCTCCTCAGCTTGCCCAGTGGACAAGAAGTAATGTGAGCCCAATGCTGCTGGACCTTGTGACTTTTTAAAGGCATTTTGAAAATCCACATGGTCTTATAGCACATCCTAACCCCTACATTTTGGTGCCTTTCTAACTCAGTATACTGTGCGGGCCAAACACAACCTACCCAGGAGCTACGAATCGCCCCTCTTGCAAACATCTGCCATGGAAAAAAGACAGGAGGCTGGCCATGAAGCAGAGCTGTGCCCCTGCACAGGCCCTTCCAGGACGGTGCCCTCATGGCCCTGCCTGGCAGATGAAGAAGTGACATGTCAGGTTGCATGACATGAATGGTAGAGCTCGGCTGTGAACCTCTGATGTCAGAGTACTGCCCCCCAAACGGAACATCACATGACATGCCTCACAGGCCATTCAGCATCTGATCACCTGCTCCCCTGCAAACCTCGGGCAGCTCCCTGCTCATCTCTGGGCTCCTTATTCACCTAAAAGGAGAAGAGTGTGAACTCCACAAAGGCAGCAGTCCAGGCCCCGTGTCCCCAGTTTGGGGGTGATGGGAAACTCGAGAGCTTCAGGCCTCTGAATCACAGTATTCCTGGCCCCCGCCTGTCCAGAGAACACCTTCCTCTTGTGTCCACAAGGCCACCATGGGGAAAGAAGATCAGCAATGAATTTGGACAGAACCTGAGAGAAACCTCTCTGTTGACAGGCCATCTATTAGCAGTGGCCCCAGCCCTCGCCTGCTGGATGAGTCTCCCTGAGAGCAGGGAGCGCATCTCCCTGTTCACAAAGGCAAGTCCAGTGCTGGGCTCAGTGCCTGGCATGCTCTAACTGTTGGAGTGGAGGATGGGTGGATGGATGGATAGATGCATATGAACAGATGCATGCATGTGTGGATGCATGAATAGATGGGTGCATGCGTTGCTGCATGAATGGATAGGAAGGAGGTGAAGGAGGGAGGGGTACGGAATAAAGGACTTACTGGCTCTGAATTGAGACTAAGAATGCAGGCTTTGGAATCACCACCAACCCTGAATTCCTAGTCTGGTCACTTCCCAGCTATTTAACTTTCACCCAGCTTATTGCCTTAGCTTTTATTATTTACTAGTGACCCGGTGAACAGATTCGTGCACATTGAAGAGAAATTAATTAGAAAGTGGCCTGCAGGGTGGGACTGAGCTAGATGGGCAGGACACGCCCTGGGGCCAACCTCCCGGGGTCCCTCCCCAGCCGGCCACACCTGGGGTGGCGTCGTGGCTCAAAGGGCGTCTGCAGAGTGAGCGGGGTCCCTCCAGCAGGTGGGATCCCTCGGCCTGGCCTGTGGGGATTGGGCCAAAACCAGCTCTCCAACATCCCCCGAAGGGTCCTGGAGTGCTAGAGGGCACTCTGCAAAGTTGCTGTTGAACAGGGTGTGGAACACAAATGCAAGTGTGCAGTAAACCAGATTCGGGGCCAACAGTGCCCCAGCAACAACATACAACGTAACACACGGCTGAAGGTGAAATCACACAGCCCTGCAAGGAATTGGGCTCCCTCCTTTCTGGTTTCGGGGTGCATTACCCAAGAACTGCCAAGTCACTGCAGCTTGGCAGCTCCTGCATTGCGCATCTGCCCCCTGGTGGTCAGTGTGCATCATAGCTAGTGGTCGGATGGACACTTAGCATATTAGCCTTTTATATATATAGATAATCAGTAAAATAGAGGTGAGACTAATAGCCCTTAACTTGCAGGAAGTTGTAAGAATTCAATAAGATCATGTCTTTCTGGTGCAAGGTAAACATTCAATAGAGAGAAATCCCCTTTCTCCTCCTCATCATCATTATTACAGTTTATAGTGTCTGTGCCCCAGTGGGCAATCTTCCCATCAATCTCTCCGCCCAATAAATTGGACTCCTTTGGGCTTAAACAATGTGCCTCGGGGCCAAGGATTACAGCAAAGGATTTCCAGGGAGAAGTGCTTGTCATTAGCGTCCATGACACATTAGCCTGGATTAGATGCCCAGATAAGCCAGCAGTCACCTGGCTGGGACAAACCAGACATGAGACATAACACGTCCACTTTGTTGCCTTCAGAGGGTCTCAAAGGACTCAAGAATGCCCTTAGGGGACATTCTTCCCAACTTGGCCGGGTGTGTGGATGCCAGTCTACATTATTGAAGGGGTTAAGGTGACACACACATCCTGCCCCTGTCCCTGTCACCTTCTTGGTAATGTCTCTGGCTTCCCTTAGGGGAGGGGCAACCCTAACCACAGGGATCAGAAGGGCACAACCTGATGCATATCTGCGGGCAAACGGGTAGTTTCTGTTGCAGGCAGAAGAAGTGCCCACAAGACAATCGGACTGCATGTTCTTAGAGATAACTCCCTGCTGCACCCAGTCTCTTGGGGGCAAGTCATGGGCTCCACCGGAGAGAACCACAGAGCCATTCACCGAGGTGAGCGGAGCATCAGGAAGCCGGCTGGGGAGGAATGAAAGCTGTTTCCACTGGCCAAGGACCTTTGCACAGTTCCCTCTCCCCCCTCCTCCCCTGGCTAGAGAGAGCTGAATTCAAAACGCTTTCCTCCAGCCAACTTGGCAGTTCGAGTTCAGTTACTCCCAAGGATGCGCTCCGTGTATTTCACTATAGCGGATACCTTCTTCTCCAGGGCCCGCTGGGGCTATCCTTGGTGCTGGGCATGGTGCCCAAATCAACTACTGATGTGTGTCCTTAAATGAGTTCTATGATTCCAAGGTTGTGGACCTTTGCAAGATGCTTGTATAAGGGACGCTGTAGAGCAGAGTGGTTAAGAGCACAGACTGCCTGGGTTCAAATCCCTGCTCTGCCATTTATAGCGGTGGGCCTTAGACAAGTTGATTAAGCTCCTTATGCCTCAGTTTCCTCACTGCAGCATGCGGTGTAAATGAGTTAATAATTGTAAAACACCAAGAACAGGACTGGTTGTGTTAAGCACCATGACTGCTGGCTATTGAAGTTACAATAGTACATGCCTTTAAAGAATAAGTGAGTTAATGTATACAAAGGGCTTAAAACAGTGCCTGGCACATTATAACAGCTGTATAGACATTATTATTATGGTGGTGGTTGTTTTATTATTATTATCCTTCTACTTGTCTCTTTATTTAAGGGCCAGAGTCAATGAAAACTGTATATCTACTCTTTTTCCAGGGTTGGCAATAAGAAGTGAGAAAAGAGATCTGAAGATTCAGTTGCCTTTAGGGTTTTTCAAAGAACTGCACAGACAAGGAGCTCAGAAATCTGCCCATCAATTGGAATGGAGGCAGACCTGGTTTGGAGCCCAGTCCTGCTCTTCCCCAGCACTGTAAGCTGCTTCCCCTCTCTGAGCCTCAGTTTCTTCATCTGTGAAATGGGAACAACAATAGTTGGGAATAGTCACTGAGACAGTGAGATAATATCTGCAAAGCCCTCATTATTCCTGCCACACAATCGACAACGTAAGACCAGCAATTTCTAGCCAAATGTCCTTAGTTTCTGAGTTGGAAAACACCTTCTTCTAGCCTGTATTTTTTTTGGGGTGGCGGGGTGAGCATGATGTACACAAAATATCTAAAGGATGCCTGGCATACAGCTGGCACTCAATAAATGTTACTGGTCCTCCCCCTACCACATTCCATCCTGTTCCAAGGATTGACACACAGGAGACGATGCTTTCTACTGCCGTGAGTTTCTCTCAAACTCTACTTGGCATGGGAAAATGGATGCTAATTGTGAAAAAAAAATTGCTTATTTTCAAACATACTATGAGTTTCTTTTTTAAAGAATAGCTCACACCCCTTCCCTTTCAACTTGGGTTTTGCAGGGGTTGAGTTTGTGATTGCTTTCTTTTTTTATTTTTCCCAAAGTATTTTCTCTGTGTTTCTGGTAGATGGGGACCAGGGTCAATAAAAATGGGGAGATACAAAGGAGAGAGTTGTCATCAGGGCCAAGTCTTAGGGCAGTATTAACCAAAAGACAGAGAGGAGGCAGTCCTTATCCCAGGCAGTCAGTCATGTTGGCACTGCACATGCTAGTCCTTCTGCACCTAGATTTATGGCCCACTGACCACATCAGCTCTGAGCAGGAAGCAGACCTTTACCACAGAGATATTCTTAAGGTTATTTTGGTTTTTGGAAAACAGTAATAGGCATTTTATCATTCAACCTCTGGAAGGTTTTCTTTTTTTAATTGACAAACTAGAGAGAAAGTCTAAAGTGCAGAGAGACTGGAGGAAAGTATATATAGGGCGAAGCAAAAGTAGGCTTACAGTTGTTGGTATGGAAAATAATACAATAATGAATAAATAATGATACAAGAATAAACTGTTTTGCATAGTCACAGCTGCAAATCCACTTTTGCCCCACCCTGTGTGTATATGTGTGTGTATATACATATATATACACACATACTATATACACACTTTGAATAATTATAACGGCAATGTTTATTAAAATACATTTCATTTTCAAAATGTAATAGAAGCTTCAGACATTGTTTGTATACATTTTGGGGGGACACCCTGTATATACAAAACATATATATATACCTATGTGTATAATCATTTCTCCTTTTATTTATCTATTTTATCTAACATTTTCCAGTATGTGATTAAGCAGATGGCAACATTTGCAGGAAGGTAAATATTGTTTGATGATGCATATTTCTGTATACAAAGTGTAATGCATTGCTCAAGCAAAATAAAACTCCATTGAGAGTGTGAAGGAGAAAAAAAAAAACCCGTCAATAAAATACCCTCTGTTCTCTGTGGTCTCAAAACATTTGGTTAGAAAGAAAAGCTACGCCTCTGAGGCTGTTAGAACCAGAGGCGTTCTGCATACAGTGAACCAATTTTTCAAAGTCGCTGCCAGCGTCTGAAAACATCCTGAGTTATCTGAGCAATGTGAAGTATGAGGAATTTCTGCAGAAAAATCAACATTTCCAAGGGGTCAGACAATACAGAAACCATTTTACTTTAAGTGTGTGTATGTGTATGGGTGTGTTCAAGGGTAATAAAAATTAGGTTTCTTAAATGAAACTTACTGAGTAACAATTTATCTAAGGGCACAAGCAATAAACGCGAGGACTGCAAGAAGTTCACTGGAGGCAAAGGGGAAAAAATAAACATTCCTTACATTACCACACACAATTGTCCTTCATTTGCTCCAAATCTATTCAGAACTGTAGTTTGATCTTTTTGACAAGTCTCCCCATTGTCCCCTTCCTTTATAGGTGAGCCCATCTGTTTCTTAAATTCTAAAATGACAGTAAAATCCACAGCTTACTGGGGACTCAATGAAAAAACTCAGTGTCACAGCCACAAAACAACTACAATCCAGCCAATAATTCTAATAGTTAAGAGCTTTGAAAGAAGCTGAGAGGAAAGAGGAAGTTTGCAAATCTTTTAGGGATATGCCCAGCTTGCCACCATCCTAGTACTCTCTGTCTCTGTCTGCTGGAGAAACTAGGTGTTTCCTCTTGTTTTCTTAAAATGTACCAAAAATACAATCAGCTCCCTCGATGGGGGTGCAGCTCCTCAAACATAAAAGGTACAAGTGCAAAAGCTCTGGGCGGGTGGGCAGAAGGAAGCAGCAAGGTCTGGATTAGAAAATGCTCTATGCTCAGTGCCTGCCTGATGCTCTTTGGGACATACCCACCGCCACCACCAGGGCCCAGATTCTGTCTGCGTGCAAGAAGCAACAGTGTCCATCCCACCCCAGACTTCAACAGAGCAGAGATTAAGCACCATCTCCCAAGCACGTGCCTCACCAGCTCTTTACAAGAGCCATCTGGAAAATCACAGGGCTTTTTTTTTTTTTTTTAATGTCCCTTTCCTGAATCCAGCTCCAAAGCATCATGCCAGCAGCCTCAGCAGGGTCTGCAAACAAACCGCGTGTTGCAAGGGCCTCAGTGGCTCGCAAAACGGTCTGGTCCTCTCCTAGCTTGCAACCCAAGCTCAGGAGACACCAGACTTTGGGAACAGCCTGCCCCCTTCTGGTCTCCTTGAGCTCCATGGAAGGGCAGGAGCTGGGGAGGGGAGGGAGGGGGGGCGCGCATAGCCAGAGGAGGACAGACCCCTGGCCCCATCTGGCAAGTCTGTACTGATTTCAGGATCCAGCAGGGCATGAGGTTACAGGGGTGCGGGGGGTGGGGGAAGGGAGGGGAGAGGAGACAGACAAGCAGATAAAATAAAATACAAATCCAGGAGACACAACAATGGACAACAGTATGGTAGACAGCCAAGAAGAAGGGGGGGGGGGGGCAGAATAAAATACATACATATGTGTCTATATCGGAAGGTGAAGAAAATGAGACTGGGAGATAGGGATGGGGGACAGTAACTGAACTTGCAGATCAAAGCAGAGTTTCAGAAAAGCAAAGCAGCTTTGCTGCTGGCATTCCAAAGGACTAAAAAAGGAAAACTGGCAGTCTCCCACCCACCTTCCCATTGCAAACCTCTCTGTGGCTGAGCTGGGAGGTGAGAGAGCAGGACACTGAACTGAACTCACAAAATGGGGAAATGGATAGAGAACTCAACTGTCAGGGACCCTGGGAGAAACTTGCCAGCCAGACCTCCTTCCTCCTCTCTACTAGTTTCAACAGGTGGGTATTTGCACCCAAAAGGCACCTCCGGAATCTGGTCTGAACCCCAGACGCAAAGGACACAGTAAGCCCCATACCCATGCTGCCTGTTCCCACATGGGATCAGCAGAGCACATCCCGAACCCCTCCCGCCCACCTCTCAGTGGGGCCCTAAATCCAGAAAGAATTTCTGCCCAAACACATCACTATCCACTCCTAGGTTCAAAGGCAGAGTCCGAGAGTTCCCTTTGCTGGACATAAGAGGCTGCTGGACATTGGGAATGTTCTGGTTCTCCATCAGGAATCTCAATCCACTCTCCTACCCCCAAAATGAGGGAATGACGGCTCCCTGCTACCCACACAGACCAGCTACCGCTATGTGACAGGACATCATCGCATCCTCAGCTCAGCGGCACAAAGAGCCGCACTCTGGCAAAGAGGGTCGCCTAGACTTAAAGAAGTTTAGCAGATCAACAAGCCTCACACTGTGTGGGAAGGCAGCCTTCAGTGAAGGCTCCCCAAGTGGCAAATAACAGAGACATGTGCTAAGTGCCCAGGGATCCTGAAACTACCCCCGGTTATCTAATAACCCCCACGAGCTAGGAGAGGGCCCCCAAGCCAAGAGCAGTGATGAAGATAAAGACAGACACACAGCTCTGGTGATGCCTTCAGACAGACACACCCACCGGCACTGAAACCTTGGCCCAGAGTTGGGGACTCTGACCTCTGGTTCCTTGAGCTCCGAGTGCAGTGGGCTCAGCAAAGCAGCCCAAGAGAGGTATGCAAGACACCCCTGGAGGCATTGGGGACAGTAGGAAGGCAATCAGATGGCTCCAGGAGACCTATGGAAGGAGCGGTTTCAGAGCCCAGACTATCACACCCAGAGAGCACAGAAAACCCCGAGCAGCCCAAGTCATGATGGCAGGGCGGGACACAGCCGGTGATAGGAATCAGCTCCACGCGCCAGAGAGCCAGCGACACCATCTAGGCGACTGGCCATGCCCTGACACTAGGCAGCAGTGTGAGGAGAGTCAGAGAGGGCACAAGGAGAGGGCAAGGTTAGAGACAGACACCCAGATGAGAGGAAGACCCAAAGTAAGGCTAGGCACCCCCACTGAGTCTTGATTCAGGGACAGGGCTGGCGACGTGGGACACTGTACCCAGACCCCTCTCAGGCCAGGGCAAAGAAACGCGGCGGCAAGCGGGCACTGAGTTGTCTGCGCCCAGCTCGCTAAAAACCGAGATGCTGTGAAAGCCACTGTGAGCAGCGGCTGAAGATCGCGGGCACCATCCACTCACTCAGACAGGGTCCGAGGCACCAACACCCGCATGCATAGAGCAAGTCGGAGCGTCCAGAAAGAGTGACGAGGAGCAGGCACCCAGCCAGCTCCGGTAACCCCCAAAGCGCCTCCTCTGGAGATAACTTCCCCAGACCCCAAGGGGGCAGTCCTTCGACTCGGGATGGGGCAGCCCCTGGCCCCTAAGCCTTGTCAGGCACCCCACCACTCCTTCCAAAGGGATGTGGAGCCAGCAGGCTGGGGGAGTCCCAGTCTGGAGACCAGGGCGCCAGGGGTGGGGGGCGTGGGGCCAGGGCTGCTCCGCTGCCTCCCTTCTTCCCGGACGCCAGGCGAAGGGGCATCTTACCAGCGCCCGCGGGGGCAGCGCCCCCCGACTGGCCAGCTGCTGCGCCCGGGGTTCTCCGGCGCCGCCTGCCCGCGCCCGCGCCGGGGGCCCCCGTCCTCCGCGGCCGCCGCCACCGCCTCCTCCTCGGGCTGCAGCCGGCTCGGCGGGCAGGTCCCGGCGTTCGCGGCGCGGGGCCGGAGCCGGGGGCGGCTGCTCGGCGCCGCCGGCCGCTGCGCTCCCGAGGCGCTCGCCGGCCCCGGAGTCGAGGCTGCTGAAATTCCACACGACCAGCGTCTGCAGCAGCAGCACGGTGAGCGCCGCGAGCAGCGCCGAGTGCGACCGCCGGGCCAGCCTCCGGGCGCACGGCGCCGCCACCATCTTCGGAGCGCGGCGGGCGAGCGGGGCGCGGGGACCCCAGGGCTCCGGGCCGCCCCCGCGCTCCCCGTGCCTCCCGCGGCCGCCGGCCGCCGCTCGGGCTCCCGCTCGGGCCGCCGCCGCCGCCGCCTCGGCTCGCCGCTGCTCCTCCTCCGCCGCCGCCGCCGCCGCCGCTGCCGCCGCCTCCACCGCCGCGGCGCGGAGTTTTCAGACGGGCAGGGACCCGGACGTCACCAGGAGGAGGGGAGGCGGGAGGCGGGAGCGGGAGGCCGCGCAGGGGGCGCCGGCGCGCGCGCGAGGATCGGCGCGCAGGGACAGGGGGGCCCAGCCCGCGGGGCTTCCCCTCCCACACCCTCTCCCGGAGGGGCGGGGGACGGGCAACTGGACAGGCTCGGGGGTCGCGGGCCTGGGTGGAGAGGGGCGGGGCCTGGGGCGGAGCGAGGGAGGAAAAGGAGGGAAAGGAAGGGGGTGGGGGCAAACAGACAGGGCAGACCCCCGCTAGGACCGGAGTGAGAGTGGGGTAGGGGGAAGGGGAACAGTCCCGCGGCGGGGAAAACGAGGCGGGGGCAGAAAAACCGAGGGAGCTTTGGGTGGGGGTGGGCCCGCTCAGAATCCCGGGGAGGCGGGCGGGGAAGATCTGGGGGTCCCGAGATCCTGCCTTCCCTGTGGCAAGCAAGCATGAGGCAGAGGAGTGGAGCAGGCTGCCCGCCCTGGAGTTTGCGGTCCGGGATCCTCTCTGCGCACAAAGACTGCTTGGCAGGTGGAGACGTGAGGGACGTTCAGGAGTGTCAGAGCCACGGAAGCGTCTCACGCAGAGGATCCTTGGATCCCAGGCTGGAAGGGGCAGGGAGGAGGCTGTGGATGAGCCTCTGTGAGTGACTTCTGAATCACACCCACCCCCTAGAGCCAAGGATGTCTTAAGTGCTTCATTGAGTCACTTCTTTGCTCCCTAAGGACGCACAAGCCAAGAGACTCTAAACCCAGTTGGCAAGCAAGTGCTTTCGTGGGGAAAGGGAGACCCCGTGGAGTTTCTCAACCTTCACAGGCTCCAAGTCCCAAAGTCTGGCACCTGAGCCTTCCACCAGGTCCTTCTTCCCAAGCATCCAGAAGCCTGCCTTCCCGCTGGGCAGAGCTCAGCTCCTTGGGGAGCAGGTCTTGCCATGTAAAGTGGAGGTCTTTTCCATTCGGGCTGGACTATTCCTGTGACCTTGAGCCAGGAGAGCTCCTCCCTGGGCCTGAGCTCTCCTCCTCTGTCAATGGGGATCCCAAAGGATTCAAGTTTCATCCCCAGCCTTCTCTGACTCAGTCTTCCCGTCTTTCCCTCCCTTGTCCTCTCGTCCAGGCTTTCTACACAGCAGCCCTGAACACACAGGCAGGATGGGGGCAGGAATTAACACTAGGAGAATACAAATAGCAGGTCAAATCCCCAGTTTGTGAATTGAGGACTCGAAGTGAGTGTGTTGCATCTTGTCCCCTGTACTTTTAAATCTCATCCTTATCTGTGAAAAGAAGATAGTGGAGGAATAAAGAGGATCCATCAGAGAAGGAGGCAGGGAGGGGAAAGAGATCATTTTGTTCACACAACAAGAGTCCATGAACATCCAACTGTGTTAGACACAGGTGCAGGCATCCACAGGTGAGTTAGGCTGAGTCTCCCCTTCACCAAGCTGGGGTCTAGAGGAGGAGCCAGACACAGATGTCAGTCATTAAACCCAGCGAGGTTGGTGTCACTTCAGAAATGAGCATGAAGTGCTATGGCTTCATGAGGGTGGGGCTGGAGTGACTACCATGAAAATGAAGTTTCATCTAGCAACTCAGAGCTATGGCCTAGGATTCCTTTTCTTTCCATCTCTCCTCTCTGCCTTCCATGGGGTCTGCTTCCTCCTGAGGTTCTCTCTTCATGTGGGCCTGGCATCGGTTACTGAGACTACTGGTGTCCTTCACTCATTTCTAGCCCAGCAGAAGGCGGGGCAGTATTTCCCATTTCCCAGCATTCCCCCTCAAAGGCCCAGAGATTCCCTCTGAACCAGCTTCACATCATAGATCACCCCTAAACCAAGCACTGTGGCCAGGAAGATAGAATGTACTGCTCAGCCTGGCCAAGGTCCCACACATCGCCTCTGGCTCTAGGGAGAAGCCAGCTCCCCGGATCAGGATTTCCTGGGAAGGGAGGATCGGTACAGGGGAGGGAGCCACCATTATCGATTCCATGCAGCCACCGCGGTGCTACACAGCACTGGGCCAGTCAGTCCCTCCCAGGCCTTCAGGTTCTTTAATGCCGAATGAGGGATTGGATGAGATGGCCCCCAGAACTCTTCCTCAGTATCCACACAGAGCTGCCCATTCCCAGCAGAGGCTGGGGACTCTGGGCACTCCTCCCACCCCCACCCCCACCTTCTCAAGACCATTTTTGCTTCAAGGTCTGGGCTGCAGTTTTCCTCTAAGCAGCAATGATGTTATCTACTTCCTACACGCGACGCGTTAACCACAGTCCTTTGGGGCTTACGCTCTGGCTCTGGTTCAGCTCCCTCGGGGCCACAGGCTGAAGGAGTAAGGTTAAGGATCCAGGCCCCCAAGTCCCTGGAGAGAAAGAGTTGTTTGTTTATTTCAACTTGTAAAAAGCCACGCGAGAGAGAGGTTTAAAAGCTCCAGGGCAGGTTATGGATGCCATAAACAGCTTATGTGAGGCTAAACATCACGTGAGATAGCAGAGCGGGGTCACCGAGACAATCTTCCTGCCCCAGGACTGACAGCACCTCAAGCATCCTTGTGGAGCGTGATGTAGAAGACAGAGCCAAAGTACTGCCTGAGACTCTGGCAGCAGCCGCCTTAGCAACAGCAGCGAGTTTCTTTAGAATTTTTAAAGCTTATTTAGTCATTCAACACAGATGTATTGGACCCTATTATGCACCAGGCATCACATTGGGCGAGTGAAATATAGATATGAAGAAGATTCCCTAAGGAATTTTTCTTTTTAAATATGGTTTCTACTCTCGCCTTAACTGAGAGCCAGATCTCTAAGGAAGTTCCAACTGAGTTGTGGGCTTCCCTCCCCACACCACCCCCACCCTTAAGTCCCCTTCATCATCACCTTCAAGTTCCAGGAGAGTAAACCAGTCAGCTAGTCTGCTTGAGCTCCTGGGTGTGCCAGCTCTATGCCAGGGGTTGTGAGGGAAATCAGGAAAAGGGGAGTCTTCTCTTCATTTACCTTCTCTATGCCTCAGTTTCCTCATCATCTGTAAAATAGGAGGTTATAACAGGGATAATCATATAAGGATTTCTTATAAGGATTAAAAAAATTAAAAGATTTTTTTCTATAGGGACTGGCACATAGTAAGTGCTCAACAAATGTTAGGTATTACCTGTTTCTTTAATAACAGTAGGGCAGTGTTAATGATGAATGTCCAAATATATCAGAGGGGGAAAGGGTAGTCATGGCGGGCTGCCTGGAGGAAGCGGCACTAAATCTAATCCTTTATTTTTATAGAAGGCTTCAGGGGAAGTTAATCTCTCTTCTCAATTAATCCCCACTCTCTCTGGCTCTTGGGAAAGTTCAGGGCACGGAATAAACACCAGCTGGTGGAGTGGATCACAGTGTGGTGCTTACAAGTTTGCAGACTCCATCAGCATCTCAGGAACTTTTTAGTTGTGATTTTAAGCAAGTTGCTAACATGATTGAGCCTCAATATTCTGATCTGTAAAAGGTGAAGACAAAGAATACTACCCAGGTCCTAAGGCTGGGGGGGGGGGGGGTAGAGGGAGGGGGGATCCGGGTATTGGATGTAAGAGGTGTTGTAGATTTCATAGGAAACGTTGGCACTGGCCAGTGGCAGAGTTGAAGGAATGTTAGCCTGGTCACGTTGGGAGGCTGGTCTGTAAAGAACCCGCTCTCACCTCCCTCAAGTGGTCCTGACAGAAGAGGCTGGAGAGCTAGAGCATGGCATGCTCTCTCCTGAAGTTCAATAAACTTCACATTTAGTCAAATATGTGGGTTTTTTAAAATATCTTAATCATGTGTCTGTTCCTGTTTGTTTTATTAGAACCTGTTTTTACCCAGACTCTACCAATTGACCCTGACTTTGCTCTTAAAAAATTAAAAACCTCCCCCTAGTTTTCACTTCTGTATCAAACAGAAATAATAAACATGGTCACCTGTTCCTGAGTGTCAGTGGGAGAGTTATGCACAGAGCACCTTCCTATCGCCAGGAATCCCTGCTTTTCTCTGAAAGCGCAAGCTAGCGCCAGGTTTCCTGGGCATAGGAGGTCAGAGGAGGCCGAATGCCGAAAGCCTCCAGACACCCCTGAAGGACACAGGGCCATGGACATGCATCAATGTACCCCGCCCCCCAACTCCACCCAAGAAAAGGAAACAGCTTTTGATCAGACCATAGGCATAGGTAGGCGACATGCCCTGCCAGGCACCCAGCTGTGCTTCTGAAACCGCAGGTTTTCTAGCCAATCGTCCACCCTGTGTATCAGCAGAGGGAGCTCTAGGTAGCAAATAACTTTCCTCTGACCACATACTTCCCTGTAGAAAAACTTGGAGACAGCAAGGAGCAGCGGGGGTCTTAAGTGGAGACGGTGTCCACTCTGTGCAGAAGGAAACCAATTGGCAAGGGGAGGGACGTGGGGTGGGCACGGGGGGTGATGGGGCAGAGGAGGAGATGCCAAATAAAAGACACGAGAACCAGAACCCACCACACTGCTTACAGTCTTATCTGACCTTGCTCTCTGCCAGCTCCTTGACCCCCTGAGGGCCCACAGCCTTTATGCTACCTTTGCAACACTGTGATGTTTGAAGAGGAGGCACACTCCAGGTCTAGGTCTTAGACTCACTGGCAGACATTTTTCTCCTCTTTTAAATAAATGTTTATTTTGTGTGGAGCCCAATCTGACCCCTGGGGTTATAGGTTTAGGAATTGTACCAATAACAGCAGTGATGATGGTGATGATGATGGCGATAGTGGTGGTGGTGCTGGTGGTGGTGAGTTAACATTGATTAAGCACTTACTATGTGCCAATACCTGAGTTGAGGACTTCAACAAAGAATAGTCATCAAATGTTTATTGAGAACCTACTCAGTACCCGGGATGGTGCTCATGCTGGGGATCCAGAGATAAACACGACAGGGAAGGCCCCTGCCCTCGTGGGCGTTTATTCTAGTAGGGCAAGTGGGGCCAAGGCCCATGAATAAACGCGTACACAAGTACTCTCGGAGTGTAATGGGTGCTGAGAAGTAAAAGGAGCCATCTGCTGGAATGACTAGAATAGGTCAAGTCTGAACAGGCTGGTCAGGGGGACCTCACTGGAATGACCTTGGAGTGTTTCCTGAATTGTCTCATGAAATGCAACTACTTGAGGAGTCTGATTTCTTTTAGGCACCAGGCATCATCTGTCAGCTGGATAAATAACGGTATGTCTATTTTTTCAAATGGGTATACATACTATTATAATGAATAAGTAAACAACGCTGCCTAATTCATAGTAGTTCTTTTATCATATTGGGTTTTCCAAAACCATGATTAGTAAAAACTCAGAACTATTTGTCTGGCACAGCAGGGGTATGGGATGGGTTACAAAAATATGTAAAAAAAGAAAAAAGTGAAAAAGATAACATCTTATAAAAAAAGGATTAAGAGCAACTGATGTATTAAATCTCAATTTTGTGTGTGTCCAAATACCCTTTTATTTTATTACCCTCACCCCTCTCAAGGTTCTCTGTGTTAGACAGGTTTCTATCTAGCCCTATATCTTTAAGTTGGTAGTTTGCCCCCCAAAAAATAAAAATAAAAAGATCTTCTCCCCATCTTGTTTGCAGCCTCTGTTAGGTACCTCCCCATCTCAACCCATCTGGTACCGACTGTGATTCCTCAGTGTCTCTCAAGTCTCTTTTGTTTGTACACCTGGGGAATCCATTCCAAAAAGACTTGAGGGGAAAGGAGTTTATTGGAAGGCCATTGGATATGCCTGAATCTGCTAGCTGCCAAATACTCATTGTTCTCTTCTTGCTTGATAAAGACTCTGCACTTATTTAGGGGGATGATGTACCCAAGCAGGAAACGGTGTTTCCCAGCTTCCCTTATCGTTGGGGATGATCAAAGAAAGAACAGCAGACATCACTGTGGAGCTTCCAAGAAATCCTTGTGCGGAGGGTGCTAAGTCAGTTGGGATGGGTACCTCTTTACTCCTTGCCATTCCCATTCTTTCTGCCTGGAATGTAGAAAGGATAGCTGGAACTGCAGCAGCCATTTGGTGACCATGAGGATAGAAGCCAGTGCAAGAGGTGATGAGCCAAAAAGATGAAAGCAGCCTGGGTCCCTGATACTTTTGTGGTCTGTTGGGTATGGCCCACTCTGGAACTTTTTTTCAAACCTGAGCATAAACACCCCCCCCACACACACCCCCCATTGGTTGAAGTTACTCAAGCTGGGATTCTGTTTCTATAGCTGGTCCACTGAGGTGTGTGATGAATTGGGCAATCTAACGGAAAGAAGGTCATCCATAAAACCAGGCCTGAGGAAGAGCTGGACCCAGAGACCCAAACACACAAGTCAGTCCCTCCCCACCTTGTCTTGGCTTCTCTCTGCATGCTTGATTAATTCTCTCTCATAGCAGAACAATGCCCTCCATGTAGCAAAAACCAGGCTGCCACAGTGCCTGCATGTAACATCCCGCGGCCACCGGAAAGGAACAGATTGTCCCTCTACCAACTCAGGCCTTAAGTAGGACCTTGACGCTACTCGGTTGTTCTGTGTTTTGCTAGTTCTGTCACTCTCTCGTGCCCTAGGCCACTTGTTCGCACTGTACTCCCATTTCGGGCATTCTTTGACATCCCTCTCTTGCCTGATGACCTCCTTTCATAAGGAAGGAGGAAGCAAGCATTAGGAAGTTCCTACAAGCTCCCTCTACCCCATTTCCTCACTTTCCTGCATTGGTGCAATGATTCTGTATTGATGGACAGACTACCCAGGCTCCTGCATGAGACCTCCTCCTCCTCCCTTTGCTCACTGGATCATATCCTCACTCACCTATTTATGGACATCATTTCCTTTATCACAATGTTCTCCCTTCTACAGCATCATTCTCTCCAGTATCCAAACTCACTCCTACTTTTCCTATTAAAAACACAAACAATGTCTTTCTTGGCCCCACTTCCCCCTCCAGCCTCTACCCCATATTT
This sequence comes from Plecotus auritus, assembly GCF_963455305.1. Lineage (NCBI taxonomy): Eukaryota > Metazoa > Chordata > Mammalia > Chiroptera > Vespertilionidae > Plecotus > Plecotus auritus. The sequence goes on along the minus strand of NC_137774.1, from coordinate 83,929,860 downwards.
CTGTTCCCTTCACAGTGAAAGTCCTCAAAATACTTGTCTCACTCACTGTCTCCAATTCCTCTTTTCCCATCTCCTCTTAAACAGGTGTCTGCACCCCAACCCCCCAGACCTCACATGCATGCTGCCCTGAAGTGACCTCTTCATTACTAACTGTTAATAGTTACTCGACCTACTGCAGTGCTTGACTCAGTTGCTATCCTTCCTGTGGGACCCCTTCCTTTCTTTGGCGACCGGAACTGCTCTCTCTGGTTCCCTCTACTTCACAGGTGCTCCTTCTCAGGTTAATTCCTCCTCTTCCCATATTGCTCTCCCTCCTATCCTTCCCAGTTTTCAGTGTTGGCTTTTCCCAGGCCTTAGTCCTGTAACTTCTCTTCTTCACCATCCAGATGCAAGGCTTTATCTATCACTATATGCTGCAAATGCACACATTTACTAGTATAGCCCCAGCCTGCACTACTCCCCTGAACCCCAAACTCATATACCCACTTGCTTACATCTCCACTAGCATGTTTAATAGACATCTCTGTCAAGAACGGTGAAGAATCCGGGGATGTTATCCTATTTGCAAGGTAATAAGTTATCCTGCCACACTTTTGTGGATGCTGGCAGAAGACACGAGACTCCTGGGTCAGAGACAAAGGACTTTGTTGCTCACAGCAGAGCAGGCAGCAGGACATTCATTTTTGCATCAGTTCCCCTTGCCTCCCAAGACCCATGGGGGAAGGGGCGATGCAGAGGGGATCAAGATGGATACAATGCACATGGCTGAAAAAAAAAAAAAACACACCCAAATGTTCTAATGAGCTATAAGCAAACCCGCTGAAGCGTTGGCCCAGAGAAAAAATATTATTATTAGCCTGGCAGCAGGCATATATGCACTCTGCCCCAGAGAGAGAATATCTCCATTTTCCAAGACTGCTCGATTATTCAAGCATCCTTGAAAGGGTAGTCCAGAACAGAGAGCCATGAGGGCATTTGCTCATAAGATATGCAGAAACATGAGAGACCCATGGAGAATTGTCTCCAAACAATATGAAGTAGATCTTGTCCAAAACTGAATTTTTGATCTTCCTCCCCAAACCTGCTCTACCCAAAGCTTCCCTATCTCAAGACCTTTGCATTCTTCTGGCCCCTCTCTCTCATATCACATATACAATTCATTGGCATTCCTGTTGCTTCTCCCCTCCTGAATCTGAGCACATCTCACTATCTCCACTGCCATCACCTGGGTCCAAGCCCCCATCACCTCCCCCTTGACTTCAGCAGGAGTCTCCAAACTTCTAACCCAGCTCTATTCCCTACACAGCAGCCAAAGAGAACCCAGCAAAAATTAAGTGTGATGCTGTCATCCATTTGTCTACTCAATACCCTCAAGTAGGTTCCCATTTCTCTTCGAAACAAAGCCAATGTCCATGTAAGAGTTTGTGAGGCCTGTCATCGCCCAGCCCCCATCACCTCTCTCACCTTACACACTACTCCCCTCCCCTTTACTCACACTCCTCCAACACCCTGGCTTCCTTGCCATCTCCGGAACTCCCCAGGTGGGCCTACCTCATGACACTGCTCTGTTTACTCATTCTGCCTGGAATGCTCTTCACCCAATGTCTGCATGTCTCCCTCCCTCACCTTGTTCAAGCTTTTGCACAAAGGTAACCACCTCATTTAAGCTTTTCCTGATGATCAAGTGAAACCGCAGTGCCCTGGCCAACACTCCCCATCGCCTTTACTTTGTTCTGTTGTTTTCTGTTGCCCTTATCATTTTTTTCTGATATATTGTTTTATTTGGGGGAAGGGGGGTATGGTCTGTATTACTCCACTAGATTGTAAGTTCCCCGAAGGCAAGTTTTGTCTGTTTTATTCATTACTCTACCCTCACAACTAAATGCTTAACACATAATGGGTACTCAAGTAATTTTTGCTGGGTCAGTGAATGAATTAGGTTCTCAGTCATAATCCAAAAACATCTCAGCAAAGCGTGTTGATTATCCTGACTTGAGCCTAGTGCTCACCTGGGACTCATCGAATGTAGTTACAGGAAAAGGGTCCATAAGAAGACGGAGAACCCACCTTGGATCTGGAATGAGGAGCCATTCACGGGAGGGGAAGGCCAGTCATGTGCAGGGGATGACCAAAAACAAGACTCTGGACCCAAACCACCCCATCTGAACCCTGAACCCACTTCTTACTAACTCTGGGACCTTGGCAAGTTGATTCACATCCCGATTTCTTCTGGAAGGACATCTTACCCTTCTCCTAGGATTGTTCTGAGATTAAATAAATGAGTTAGTGTTAAAGTACTCGGAACAATGCCAACCACATAGTAACACCAAACACAAAAACTGAAAAATAATGAGAACTTGATAAAACAAATACTTATATATTTGAAGAAATCAATACTCTTTTCCATATCAAGCAGGTAAATAGAAATAGAAATAAGTAAGGACATGAAAAATTGTATAGTTCAACCTACAAACTCAATTTATTAGATATATACAGAAACATGCTTACCTTAGTGGAAAATAAATATTGTTTTTTAATAGCCATAAAATCTGTCATATACCTAGACATAAAGAATGCCTCAACAAATGAAATAAAAGAGATTTTGCTCAAATCAATCCTATATCATAAAAGCCTAATATGCTAAGTGTCCGGTCAACTGGTCAGCCATTCAACCAATCAAAGCATAATATGCTAAGGCTGCTCAACCGCTTGCTATGATGTGCACTGACCAACAGGGGCAGACACTCTGACTGGTAGGTTAGCTTGCTACTGGGGTCCAGCCGATCAGGACTGGGCGAGACAGGCTAGATACGCTCCGGAGCCCTCCCAAGGTCCCTCCCTGGCTGGCTAACCTCCTGTTGCTCTCTCAATCATGCATCGGTGGGGTCCCTTGGCCTGGCCTGTGCCCTCTCACAATCCAAGACCCCTCAAGGGATGTTGGAGAGCTGGTTTCAGCCCAGAATTTATGGAATATAACAAAGCTGTTGTCAGAGGAAAATTAATAGACTTTAATACCTTTATTATAAAGAATCCTATATAATAAAGATATAATATGCAAATGGTCATTACTCTGTGAAGCATAACAACTGACTGCATAACAACCAGATCACGGATCAGCAGGAGGATGGGGCAGTGAGCTATAAGCAGGCTGCAGAGAGCTACAGGAGGGGGCAGGGCAGCAAGCTATGAGGGGGTGGTGGGGAGCTACAGGAGTGCGGGGCAGTGGGTGGAGAGCTACTGGAGGGCCGCAGCAAGCTACTGGCACACGGATTCATGCGCAGGGCTACTAGCAAGTAATAAAACAATAAGAGAACTTGTTACAAACCCCAGGAGGTTAGAATAAGAACAAAATAAACTAAAACAATTCTAGTAGAAAATTAACTATGATAGAATCTTGATGTAATGGACTAGAAACCACAAATAGCAGAAAGGAAAATAAATATAAAGGCTCATTTTTTAAAATACCAGATTAACCACCACCCCCCCACACACACACACATGCACACCAAATATGATTAAGATAAAACAAAAATATGGTTATATTTATTTAACAACCACAATAAAAGTTATAGGAGAGAAGAAAAATGGCTCATTTCTGGAAAAAAATATAAAATGACCAAGAAAAGCAGTTACCAAAAAGAGAAAAACAACTTATCAGTGAAAAAGCCGCCCGTGTCCGAGAGGTTTCTGGCTGAGTTCTATATAACCTTATGTAAAAAACAGAGATTGCTCCAATGTTAATCCCAGAGCATACATGGGGGTTCTCTGCCTTGACTGCATGACAGAATCACCTGTTAAAGTTCATGATGTCCAACCCCACCCCATCCCCGAAATTCCTGTTCAGTCTTTGTCAGGTGTGCCAGGTACAGCAGCTTAAAAATAGTCTACAGGTGTGCAACCAGGGTTGACAACCTCTGCCATAGAAAGTAATGAGCAGCTTTGCAATTTTTTTTAAATTCAGTTCTGATCAAGATAGCACCAGAAGAGAAAACTATGCATAAATTTTACGTATAAATGAGACAAATATTTTGCTTAAACTACTAGCATCAAATGAATGAAGTGTTGCCTGGTCACAGTGGTTCAGTATTGCCTGGCCATTGAGCATTGACCCATGAACCAGGAGGTCATGGTTCAATTCCCAATCAGGACACATGCCTGGGTTTCGGGTTCCACCCCCTGTAGGGGGTGAGCTAGAGGCAGCCAATCAATGATTCTCTGTCATCACTGATGTTTCTATCTCTCTCCCTCTCCCTTCCTCTCTCTGAAATCAATAAAAAAAATTTTTTTTAAATAATAAATTGCAACAGAGGAAGACGGGTATAAAGGGGCTTGACCTGAGAAAGGGAAGACCACTTTGAACAGGGAAAGAATGAGAAAGATGTCTCGCATGGTGAAGATACTAAGGGCACACTGAACAACTATTTAGAATGAAGTACTGATTCATGCTACCACATGGGTGAGTTAAAAACACGCTCAGGAAGGAAGCCAGACACAAAAAGACCACATACTGTATGACTTCACTTAAATGAAATGTCCAGAATAGGCAAATCTACCGAGACAGAAAGTAGTAGCTTAGTGGTTGCCAGAGGCTGCTTTGGAAAGGGGAAAAGGGGAATGACTGGTAATGGCGATGGGATTCGGGGGAGGGCAGTAGAAATGTTCTAAAATTAAGTTGTGGTGATGGTTGCATAACTGTAAGTACATCAAAATAGAGAATTTTTATGGTATGCAAATTAAATCTCAATAAAGCCATTAAAAATGCCAAAGGCACTCAACCCACATTTGTTTACTAACTATGCAAACATAGGGTATCTTCCCAAGGATAGAAAGGGCAGATTTCTTTTTCTAGAGTTGGCAAGTATCATTTCAAATAGGTCAATTGTCAGAAATCTGAACGGAAGATCAGTAAACTGCCATCACCTACAAGTTCAAGGGTGTATTACCTTAGCAGAGGTATGGTAGGTAATTAAATGTGCCAGCTCTGGATGCAGACAACACTGGGTTCAAATCCCGTGTGGCACACAGCCTCTGTTTTCTGTAAAATGGGGACAGGATTATTGTGAGAATTAAATGAGGTGATGTCTATAAATAATTTAGGTAATCTCTGGTACACAGTAGGCTCTCAACAAATGTGATGGTGACTAGGATTACAGCAGAGAAAAAATCAGAGAACAGTCTAATAAATGTATTTATTTCCATTCGTTATATTTTTTACTTACATGTACATATTTGTAAGTATAGACATTTTATTTTAACATCCATGGCGAGTTGTCATTCAACAAATTAATTATGTACAGTTCCACATTTGCTAGGAAAGGAAAAAAATTGCTGGCTTCTCCCAAAGTCATTTATTAAACTGGATAGAAAATATATTGTATCTTTAAACTTTCTAATCAGTATGCCGAGGACAGATGGAAGAGGATTAAAAGCCAGGTGTAGAGTGAATAGCATTCCTCTGAGTTCCTTTCACAGACATTGAAACACTGCTGAGCAGCTTGCTTTGGGAGGGACCTCCCACATACTGAGGTGCCACCTTGGTGACAAAGGACGATATTGCTATAATCCAGCGATTTTCACCCGGTGTGCCATGAGAATTTTTAAACATGCAATACCTGACTATTTAATCAGGGGCACTGACCTCTTTTCCCTTGGATAAAATTTAGGAAAAAAATGACAACAGCCAACACAATGATAGCCATCCAGTGTGAATGAATCAGAAGTATACCTATTTTTTTTGTCAGATTGGCAAAAAATATAATATATTTTTGGTGTACCCCAGAAATGCTATAATCTAACACAGTGATAGCATTCTGGTTCAGAATAGAAACTGCTAATTTTTTAGGGTAAAGAAGAAGATGTGTTTCTTTATAAGCAGCAAACTGCAAATTATTGTTTAAATATCATGCCTAGAAGGACAGGGTCAAGTTCTATAACTTGATCTGAGTAGTGGTACATTGGAAACATAAGTGTAAAAATTAGTCGAGCTCTACACTTATGACATGTATACTTTACCCATTTTATTTCTTTTTACGTCTTTATGGGGGAGAGAGAAAGAGAGAGAGAGAGAGAGAGAGAGAGAGAGAGAGAGAGAGAGAGAGAGACTTGGATTCTAACCAAATGTCAAGGGAACACTCCTGTATATAGGAAAAAAAACATTATATGCAAATATAGTCACCATAGCATCTTTACAGTAGCAAAACATCAGACACAACCTAACGTTGAACAACTTTGCCTAATGGTAAAGCAAATTATAGAGTATTTACTTATTGGAATATTTATGATTTATGCAACAATTAAAATGTGTGTATAGAGAGCTTGCAAAAACATGGAGATACACTACATTATAAAGTTAAATTTAAAAAAAACTTAGGACATAAAATATTTACATGTAATATACAAATACAATTACAGCTAAAATATGCCAGAGAAATGACAAGAGGGAAATACCCCAGATGTCAATACTACCACTGCGTGATGGATCTATGGTTGCTTTTGTTTCCTTCTTTCAGATGTTCTGCATTTATAATAAATGTGTTTAATTTTCATAATTGTATAAACACAATTAATGCTTTTAAATTTAGAATAGAAAAAGCAAACATTGGGCTAGGAATCAATCTTGTGGTGACTAATGTTTGGAATTGCAGACTTGATGTCAGAGGCTGGTCTCTTGACTTTAGAAGGGGAGGCATTCCTACGGCTAAAACCAATTTCCTAAGGAGATCACCATCAGCTTGGCGTTACAGCTCAGTTGCAGCCGTCTGACATGCAGTTTTGAGATGTGCCTCCTGGTCAGAAAATAGTTGGCTATGTTCAACCAATTAAGGATTTCTCCTTCATCGCCAGAATAAGCTCTTCAGATAACTTATACTTCGGGGAATTTTCTGTGCAGCCAGCGCTAGATAAAAATGATGTAACCAAAGGAGACAATCTCCCAAGTTGAAATCATACCAATATACATATTTTCAGAGGATGCTCTTTTGTCCCTAGAATTATGAGCATTCCAGGTACCCTCAAAACCTTCAGTCACTAAGGAAAAATCCACGCTACAGGAGGAGGAATTTGGAGGAATTAGTGAAGACATAATGATGGCAGTATTAAATAACCTCCTTGCATTTATCCTTTAGTCATCTGTTTATTAAGTATTTATTGACTATCAGACCTTGTGCTAAACTCCATTATGTTTAAACTTACACTAGGGGTTGGCAAATGACTTTCATCTTGCATGCCAAATTTGATCAGTCGGTAGTGGTGGGTTAGAGTGCTCTGCTGGAAAAAATTCTGGGACTGTATCCAAACTCAAATGAAAAGAGCAATGATCGATTGGTAATGCCTGCTGTTATTGCGAGAGGGGGAATGATGGCGTATGCGCCATGCCCTTGCCATGCCTGCTGGATTATTTCTGCCAATTTAGTTATGGTCACGTAAGACTTGACACATACTCTTATTTCCTACTTGGTTGAAGAAACCAAGTTTTTACCCAAATTAACACTACTGGAGAAACATTAACAGAAGTGGGGGAAACAGGAGTGGATGTTGACCATCTGCTACAGGGTAGGCCTTGCACAGTTCTCTTTACATTTAATGAATGACAAAATCTTCAGCTCTCCCTTTGAGGTAAGCCTCCTTTATCTCCTTTTTGCAGATGAAGACCTGAGCTAAGAGAAGGGAAATTAACTTTTCAAAGTCCCACACTCAGTCCCAGCAGAATTGCGCTCCCATCCAGGGAGCAACTCAGGCTTAATATGGAACCAAATAAAATATGATAGTATCCCCTTCTTTTCCAAAGGTCATAAAACTAATTCTACTCATCTTTGATCATTACTTTAAACAGCTCCCTTTGGAGAAGTATTGGATCCAGTTTGTTCATCGAGAAGAAAAAGGCACCGACTGTTTTACTTTCTGCCCATCCCCAGAGTGACTGATGTCATTTGGTGAGGGTGGTACTCATGTCACCCCAGAGCTTTATGATCTTGGCTACAAATGCACACTCTATGGATGAGCCCCAGAAAATCCAGCCAACCCTCTTTTTCAGCCTGGTTCAAATGTCTGTGATTTTTTGGTGGACCAGTCATCACCCCATAAAATCATATCATTACATCGTATTAAACATTTACTATGTGCCAATTCCTCTGCTAACAGCTCCAGCTGCACTATTACATTGCATCCTCACTCCTGCCCTTTACATAGATACTAGAGTTACCCTGATTAGACAGGTGAGAGATAGGAGACTTTAAGATCATGTAAGTTAGTCAAAGTCACGTAACTAGTAAGAGAGAGCCGAGACTCCAACCCAGGTAAGCGGACCTCCAAGTTTATGGCTTCACTTCAATTTAAATTGATTAGTCAACGTTTAGTTCTTACCAATTTCCAACAGGTCTTCCCTTCCCGAGTGGGTTACCCCAAAAGTAGACTCTGAGACAAAGATTTGGGTGGAAGTAATATATTTGGGTGGGGATCCCAGGAAATGGTAGCAGAAGAGTGGGAAATTGAGGCAGGGAAGGGAAGAAGCCTATACAATGAATTTCATCAACAACTTACCACTATGGGAAACTGGAGTTCAATCCTGCGTGAGGACCTCTGGGAAACCCCATAGAGAATGTGCCCAAAGGGCAAGGGAGCTGGGGTATTTCCGCACTGATTCCTAGCAGTTAGTGGTCAAGGGCCTCTCTCAAGGGTCATGACTGCCCTGGTACTTCTGGTTGAGACAGGGTATGTGGTGAAATGGCTTTAACTGGTAAGGGCTACAAGGAGATAGTAAACCCATCCCCCAACGGATTTATGGAATCAGCAGAAGACCAACTTGATACAACATGGTGACTGATTTCACCTTTTGGTAACCCTTAGCCTCATTATAGGTTAATTGCAATACATTAACATGCTAAAGACACACCCCAAACTGCCCTGATTAGAAATGAAAAGGCCATAGAAGGACACAAAATCGCCTACGTGCTCTTCTGAGAAGTCTCACCCCTTCCTGAAAAAGTCCCGAATATTCCTCCTCCTTATTGAATGCCCTACCCCTCGATTCAATGAGCCTCAATAAAAGAAGCAAATCCCACTAGGGAGGGGCTGCTCTGTCAGTGGAGTAGCCCATTCTCTGTCTCCCCGCTTCATTAATACACTTTCTTTCACTTTAGACTCTATGCTGGCTCCTATTTGAATTCTTTTCTGAGCAAAGCCAAGAACCCACAGTGGGTCTAGGACCTTCGGGTCCCCAGACCCTGGGAACACCTGCATCACAGTGAGCCACACATGTGGGCAGAGTGGGCTCTAGGGACCAGAGAAAGCCCCTAGGCAAAGCTCTGGGATGGAGGTGAAAGCCAGTGAGCCTCTACAGAAACATAGGGCCTAAAGGATGTGGGCAGGACCTCAACAATGGCCACAGTGTCTCCTTCATTTTCTTCCAGCTGGTTTTAATAAACAACTTTATTGAGGTATCTATTATAGACGATAACATTTCCCCATTTTAATTGTACAATTTAACAATTTTTAGAAAATTTACCAAGTACTGTGACCATCACCATGATATACATATTTTCAGATCATTTTCATAATCCCAATAAAATCTCACATGCCTATTTACAGTTAATCCTCATTCCCACTGCCAGCCTCTGGCAACAACTAATCTACTTTCTGTCTCTATAAAATTTCCTTTTCTGGACATTTTACATAAATAAAATCATGCAATATGTGGTTTTCTGCGTAGATGAGAAAGTCCCTCTCCATATGGCTCAGGTGGCAGAAAGGAAGTAAACGAAAGATGGGCAAGTGCTCAGTAAGTAATTTTTCAGGGTAGGAAATGGGGACATTCTCCATGAAGCAACCAACGGCTGCATTACAATTGGTAATTAGGAGACTCCCCACCCCTAAGCTTGGCCTAGAGTCCCACTTGCCCCAGGATCATTTGTTCCATAGGAGCTTTTGAGTCCATGTATTTTAAAGGCATTTTTTCAACACAAAGCACAGGCAGGCAGAAAGCCATTGGTTAGGAGGCCTTGAAGCCCATTAACCAATTAACCTCAGTATTGAAATAAATGGGACTGACTCAGAGCCCCCTGTGTGGTTAAACAAATCAAATGATTTCTAAAGGTTTCTGGAGCTGAAGAGGTAAGTTCTTGGAAGTGACTGATGTGTAGAGGGATCTTAGTTCCTTATCTGGCCTGAAAATTCCTTCAAGGTTTCTCCCCTATCTTTGTAGAAATTAATAAAATACAGGAATCCTTGCTGATGGCAAGCAAGATCAGAACAACCGGCCAACTGGTCAACCACAGTTTGCATCCTGCAGAACTGCCATCCCAGGGCCTGAGACCTCCTGCCATCCCCAGTGTCTATTGGGTAAACATGCTCCGATTCCCCATACACAGGAGCACAACTGGCCCATAACTGCCTGTGGTAACAGCTGCTGATACACAGAAAGGGGTTAGGATGTGGGATGTGTTCCCCACAATCTCACCCAAAGCAGACTCTGACCTTGCAGCTGAAGGTCATTTTCTCTGAGCTGTTTCTGCTTGATTCGGTATTAACCCACAGAGTAGAAGTTTGGCTGTTGTCCCTTTTGAGATCCCTGTTGTGTGCTATTTATAAACACCTCTTTTTCTCCTTTGCTCTAGGAACCAATTGAGAAACAGATACAGGAACAAATAGCTGGCTAAAATATCAGTTGGGCTGTTGGTAATGCTGGGCTGGGCAGTGTGGCTTGGACCTAGGACCACAGGTGGCTCCCTGGTATCTGCCCCAGAGCATGGATCTGGGGATCCAGTAAAGAGGAGCAGCAGGTGAGTGGAAAACTCACCCCAGAGGCTGCGAGGGAACTGTGCTAGGCCCCATGAGTGAGAGAGGTAGACATCCTCTCTGGTCTCCACAAGGCCAGTCCCAAGCCCTGATGCAGGCATGCTGACTCCATGTAAGACACCCTCATTCTCTTTCTTCTCCTCTGTTAATACTTCTTCAGCAATGTTAACTCAGATAGAATTTTGGTTACTTCAATCTGTAGGATATAGAGCATGTGTCAAGACTTAAGTGACTATCATTAAACTGACAGAAATAATCCAGCAGATACACCTCTAAAATGTTGGTGGGCCCCATCTAATCAGTTGATAGCCTGAATAGAAGAAAAAGATTGGCCTTCCTGACTGGAACTAAACTATTGATTTTTCTGGGTGTCTAGACAGCAGGCCCACACTGCAGATTTGGACTCACCAGCCTCCATAATCATGTGATCCAATTCCTTATCATTTCCTTCCAGATATATACAAATCCTATTGGTTCTGTTTCTCTGGAAAACACTGACTAGTGCAGCAGGCAATATCTTAGCTAGATGGTTGAAAGTAGGGACATTATTGAAGGAGGGGTAATGAGTTAGAAGTGTCCAGAACAGGGAGATGAGCAGAGGTAGAAAAGGTAGGGAGACCCCACCTGTTGCCTCCTGGGTCTTGCTAAGGTCTGGCTTGGGTCACTATGGCCACCTTTCTATGGAGCAGCCTGTCACTCCAGAGAACTCTTGGAGGCCCAGAATAGCATTTGGTGTCTGATGGGCACTCACTCATTGGTTTGGTCTAAATGAGTACGAATAATAGGGCAGCGTAAACACATCTTGTTGCCATAATCTCCCCCCATCTCATTTTAAAGTAAGGTTTCTCAACATAGTTTGCTTGTGATGACAAGATTCCATTATTCTACACTTAGGGCCACAGTACTCAAAGATGGAGAGAGGATGAAGGAGATACTGGTGGGGGTGTGAAGGAAAGAATGAGAATAAACAAGCCAGCCTTGCTTCAACAACAAAGCCTTCTAGATATCTCCAGGCCACAGTTTCTTGACTTTGACATTTGAGACTGGGGCCTTTTGGGGGGAGAGGAGGGCTTTCCCCAGCCTGGTCGGAGATTTAGCAGATCCCCTGGTTGTGACAACCAAAAGTGTCTCCATACTTTGGTAAATGTCCTCTGTGGACAAAACTGCTCTTCGTGGAGACCGTTGAGTTAAAGGGATGTAAACCTGTATGCCTCTCAAAGTTTAAACTGTGTACAAACAGGGGAATGATGGACTCATGGCAGAGAATACTTACAGCCCATTTCCTGGAGCACTAATTGTCCTCAATGGCAAATTAAAGCATCATTTTTATATTAAAATAAATGTGGGTATATTACTGAGTGGAATCCCAAACTCAGGCTGGGATAGATTCTCATGTCTGAGGTGGGGTAATTTGGCTACACTCCCAGAACACTTGGCAGGTCCACATTTACATTTCTCTACCCATGGGGGAAGCTAATAATAGCTACCCTTTATTGAGTGCTTATATGTGCCAGGAGCCCTTCCCTAGGGGTATCCAGGTTCCCATTTGGGCCTAACAGCCATCCATTATTAGCTCCATTTTGCAGATGCGGAGACTGAGACCCAGGCAGGTCATGGAAACCCTTTCAAAGACCCATAGTTGCTAAATGGCGAAGCTGGCATTGGAATCCAAGTCTGTGTCACTTAGCTTTTTCCTGAAGAGCTTCTGGGAGAATCTATGAAGATGTGAGCACTGATGAACTGCCAACAGCACCATCCTGGTACTGGTTGGCGGGATGGCTTAAGAAAAAGAAAGGCTCTCTTGAAACTGGCCAACTCTTAGCCCCGTCTGGGGTGGAGAGGGAGGAGAAAGGTGAGGGTTAGAGGCTGAATGCTGAAAAGAAAGGCATTTCCCAGGTGGGGACCCCTCCTTGAGTGGGGAATGCTCAATCAGTTTGTAGCATCCCCTTAAGACTCCAGAGTCTTAGCCTGAGACCCTCCTGAGTTGCCCTCTCAATACCCAGCAGGTACATTTCCCCAGCCTTTGACTTGTGGATTCTTTCTCTGTGTTTCAGCAGTGCCCGTGGCTGCAGGATGGACAAGCATCTTCCTAACTTCAGTCTCGAACCACTCTTGTCCTGATTTGCTCACTACTTTAGTTTCTTTAAATGGACTCACTCTTTTTTAAAAAGGTATTTGAAAAGGAAACTTTACATCTTTACCCTAAGAGGAATGGCTGGTTTTCCTTGCCATGACTAGAAAAATCACTGAAAACAACACCAACAAAAATAGGCAAGACTAGTACATGCTAGTTAGCCAGATAGCTGTCTTTGTTCAAAGGGGAGACCTGTAAGCCTTGGAAAGTTGCAGTCATTAGCACCTTGCTGAGAGGTTCTCCTTGGTGCAATCAGAGTCCCTGGGAGAGATCTGAAAAGCAAAGCACCTTCTGTAGGTATAATTCACTGCTGTTAGTGTTCAGGTCACTACCTGAAACCATGCTGCTTTAACAATGGTATGTGCTTCACCCGTGAGGAAACACAGGTAGGGGGCTTGCTATGGACTCAATTGTGTTCCCCAAAAAGTCAAATGTGGAAATCCAAACCCCTAGTATCTCAGAATATGACTATTTGGAGATAGGGTCTTTATAGCGGTAATTGCATTAAAATGAGGTCATTAGGGTGGGCCCTCATCCAATCTGATGGCTGTCCTTGTAAGAAGAGATTAGGACACAGACATGTACAGAGGAAAACCATGTAAAGACGCGGAGATGGCCATCTACAACCAGGGGAAGAAGCTTGAGGAGAAACAAACCCTGCTGACACATCGACCTTGGACTTCCAGCCTCCAGAAGTGTGAGAAGATAAATCTTAGTTGTTTAAGCCACCCAGTCTGTGGCACTATGTTATGGCAGGTCTCACAGACTAACACAGGGGTTAACTGGGCCCCATCTGGGTTCCAACCACATGGGTTCAAATCTTGCCTCTGCTACTTACTGGCTGTGGAACCTTGAGCAAGTTACTTCAGCCTTTGAAGCCTGGGATTACTTATCTCTCCAAGACGGGGTAACAATAAAGTCTACATTATGGAGCCGTTCAAAGTATGAGCAATATATTCAAGGTGGTTCCCAGTTCCTGACAAAGAGTCAAACTCCAAACATCAATAAAAGCAACAAGAAAAATAAACAAAAAACACCACCCAAAATTATTTTTATCACAATAGATTAAATACTTCCTGGTCCCTGGTGAACTTGAAGATGTTTGCTATCTTTATCTCCAACAAGGTCATCAAGACATCAGGAGTTTGGTGCTGAGGACTATGGGCTCCATCTTTAATACTAACTCTTGCCTCTTCCCTAAAGTTACCCAGATGTTTGAAAACCACCTGTTATTGCGTCTGCCAGCCTGTTGTCCCCACGTGACTCCTCCTTCACCAGGACGGACCGACTTCCGCTACCTTCCTGGCAATATTTCAGTGCTTTTAGGGACCCACTTCACCGTCTTAAACAGACCCCTTAACCATCTTACCTGGGTCAATCACTTGTCTATGGTAGAGCCAAGCTTCAAACCCAGGCTTATGGTGGGAGGGGGCTTTGATTTGCCAATAATAATAATAATGATTTACTCATTAATTATCACTTATAATCACTAATCACAGTGACAGATGCTAATGCTTAACTATAATGTAAAGTTCTTGCTTCCCACAAAAATGGTGGTTTGGGCATCTGTTTACCAAGTACTTGCTATGCACCTGCACCTGATGTGTGCTACCTACGGATTCCTCTCCACACAACCTCCACATCTAGAACTGTAATTATGCCCATTTGATCTATGAAGGCACTGAAACCTGGAGATTCCCGTATCACCACCAGCACATCCACTGTTTAACAGATTCAGAGAGAGAGACCAGAGGGCAGGGAATGACAAACTCAGGAGTCGCTGGAGAGGAGGGGAAAGGGAGAAGGAGGTGCTTTTGTCTTTTTCTCATGGGTCTCCTGAGACAGCAGGACTATGTCCTCCAAGTGTTCCATGTCCTAGGACTCAGGGGATCCTTCACCCTGGAGCTAGGACAGTTCATAAGGGTCACCTTGCTTTCTGCTCACTTAACCCAGCTGGGGCTGCCTTCCCAAGTACCACACCCTGAGCGGTACCTCCAAATGCCATCAAACTGGGGGCTGGGACCTCAACACGTGAATTTGGGGTGTGAGATAATAGAAAATATATAGATTGGGCTCTGACCCCGGGGTCTGGCACAGAACTACTAAAACCCTTGCATTTCCTCAGTGGTGAGAACACTAGGAGCATCTTTCTTTCTAATGAGGCGACTCTGGGTGGTGCCAGGGTGGGATCTGGTCACTGGAATAACCAAGTTGTGATCAGAAGCGTGGAATTCTCAGCCTTAACCCCCCCTCCCCTCATTGTCCAGAGAGGAGAGAGGGGCTGGAAATGGAGGTAATAAGTGACCAGGCCTGCATGAGAAAGTCTCCAGAATACCAACAGTACAGGGCTCACGGAGCACCCAGGTTGGTGAACACATCCACACCACAAGGAAGACACATCCCAACGCCCACAGGGGGAGAAGCTCCTGCACTCGGGACCCCCAGACCTCACCCTGTGCATCTCTTCGTCTGGCTGTTCATCTGCATCCTTTATCACATCCTTCAATAAACTAGCAAGCATGTTTCTCTGAGTTCTGGGAGTTGTTCTAGCAAATTAATTGAACCCGAGGAGGGGGTCGTGGGAACCTCTGATGTGTAGCTTAATCAGACAGGACAGCAGTTGTGGGTACCTACTTCTTACGATTGGCGTCTGCAGTGTGTGTGGGGGACCAAGTCCTTAACTTTGGGACCTGACATTGTCTCCAGGTAGATGGTCACAGAATTGAGTTTAACTATAGGACACCAGCTGGTGTGGCAGAATTGCGTGGTGTGGGAAAACTCCCCTCATCGGTGTCAGGGAATCACGAGTGTGGGTGTTGCGCGAGGTTAGAGACACACAGGAGGAGGGCTGCATTTTCCCTTTGTGGGGTGAGGACAGCGGGAGACACAAACATCCAGCCGGTAACAATCCTCCCTGTGTTTCTTCACACCCCCTTCCCCCTTTGCACATCTCTGTGTCCAAGTTTCCCCCTTTCATAAAGACATCAGTTATACTGGATTAGGGACCACCCCCATGACCTCGCTGCAACCGCCCTAACCACTTCATTTCCCAATAAGGTCACCTTCTGAGACACCAGGCGTTAGGACTTCAACATGAAAATTTGGGGGCAACACAATCCAATCCACAATCCAACCCATCAGCCGCACGGGGTGCATCTCAGATTTGACGACCTCTCTTGACAGTGCCCCCCTCCCCCTGTGTTTAACATCCTTCTCCAACAGGAAAATATTCTCCAATTCCCCTTATGAGAAGTAGAAAATATTCTCCGAATGAACCCAAACCTTCTCCTGTCACAGTTCACGTTCATCGCTTTCCATTGTCTGTAGGCAACAATAATCTCTCCTTTCTTTTTTTGCCTTAAGTTTCTGACTCTCCTTGTAGCTGAACAGCCTCTCCCTTCCCCCCAATTAAAGTGCACAAAGGCAAGGAACTGAGAGGAGAGGCTGAGAGGGTGTTCACATCACCGTCTTCACTTCAAAATGTGAGCCAGATGCTATCAAGGGCTGAAAAAGGAGGGTAGCTCCTGGTTGTGGTTCAGAAGCTTGAGAGGTTGGTTTAAAAATAGGTGACCTGAAATAAACACGGGAGCTAGCAGATGCCACTGAAATAGAGTGGTGATTGATCTGGTGCAACTTTTGCCTGGGATAACATCATTATTTGTGAAATTATGTCAGTGTTGCTGCTGCCAAGTCAGCAAGCACTTACAGGAGGTGACTTCTAATTTAGGAACTGGACTATGTGTGGCTCATCTTCGAAGACACCCGGTAGCCAGGCTTCTACTAGAAGCGCTGGTTGCAGCTTGAAAGTTGCAACGTTGATGTGCAGAGGAGGTGTCTTGTCTGGGGGGGACCCACTCCCCTGCTCCAGGGAGCATGGCCTGAGATGGCCTGGGCAGTCAGCTCCTTCAGGGTGGGCCTCCCTCAGCGGCAGGGATTTGGTCCCCGGGCCAGCCCACACCTGTGATGCAGTGAAGCAGGGGTAGGTCTATGGGACATTGAGTCACTCTGACACCGCCCAGTACTTTCTCCAGGGCTGAGCCCTGCCCGTGTTGCTATTCCAAGCCTTCCTGTCTCTACCTCCAGCCTGCTTCCTCTCCCTTCCTTTCCTAGGTGTCAATTCCTAACCAACACCTCCTACCCCAGACTCCAACTCAACATCTGCTTCCAGAAGACCTTGCCTTCCACAGGTGCCTCCACAGTCTCCAAAGTCCACACGCATTTCCATTTGTACCTGTCGCGCTCCCAAAAGAAAGAGGATGAAGTTGTCCCTTCGTGGCCAGGTGGGGCCGGCCGTGTGATCCTTCTCTGAAATTTCAAGTGGAAGAATATGCTCAATTATTTAAGGATACGATGCCAGAATAGTGGACTTACATAAAATAAGGTACATGTGTAAAAATGAGTATTAGGATGGAAAGCTATTCCTTTATCCACAATTTTGTTTCATAATTGTAGTGTCCAGCGCTGTTCTGGGTACTGTAAACACCATGGCGAATGAGACAAACAGATTCTCAGAGTTTGGTTCTATGAGAGGAAGAATAGCTATTAACACTCATAAGAAGAGAAAATGGGGGCTGGTAGCCAGTGTCTGGGGGATGGTATCCAGTGTCTGGGGGATGGTTTCCAGTGTCTGGGGGATGATAGCCAATGTCTGGGGGATGGTAGCCAGTGATGGGGGATGGTAGCCAGTGTCTGGGGGATGGTAGCCAGTGATGGGGGATGGTAGCCAGTGTCTGGGAGATGGTAGCCAGTGTCTGGGGATGGTAGCCAGTGATGGGGGATGGTAGCCAGTGATGGGGGATGGTAGCCAGTTTCTGGGGGATGGTAGCCAGTGTCTGGGGATGGTAGCCAGTGATGGGGGATGGTAGCCAGTGATGGGGGATGGTAGCCAGTTTCTGGGGGATGGTAGCCAGTGACTGGGGGATGGTAGCCAGTGATGGGGGATGGTAGCCAGTGTCTGGGAGATGGTAGCCAGTGATGGGGGATGGTAGCCAGTGATGGGGGATGGTAGCCAGTGTCTGGGGGATGGTAGCCAGTGATGGGGGATGGTAGCCAGTGTCTGGGGGATGGTAGCCTGTGATGGGGGATGGTAGCCAGTGATGGGGGATGGTAGCCTGTGATGGGGGATGGTAGCCAGTGTATGGGGGATGGTAACCAGTGTCTGGGGGATGGTAGTCAGTGTCTGGGGGATGGGAAGATTGTTTTGACCAAGTGGTCAGGGTAGACTTCTGGAGCAGGTGGCAGTGGTGTTGAGATGTGAAGGACAAAGAAGGTCCAGGCTTCTGCAGATAAACTGTATCTGTTGGAACTGACAAGACCCACAGGTTCCTACTGGAAGCTGATTGTAACCAACAGCACCATCTGATGGATGGCAGGAACCACCCTGCTTATCTGAGATGGTCAGCTGGCCCACTGAACATCCCTGGAAGTCTCCATGGAAACTGATTCTGGGGTTGGACAGGCCATAGAGATTTGGCCCAGAACAGAAACTGATCATCAAAGTGATCTTAATTCTCACATTAGATTTTTATCCGAAAAGCTGAGGAAAGTGACTTGCCTACTCCCTTGGTTTATGTTGTAGGTCACAGATGGCATCGCGACCGATTAGCGGGCCTTTAAATACTCCCTTATCATCATTTCAGGGCTTTCTTGCTGGATTTTTTTCCACTTTTTCCAATTCTCAGCAAGTCAATTTTAAAGGTCATTATATGAGCTGCAAAGATGCATCAAGGGATGAGGTCATTTTTCACGCAGGGAAACTCTTTAGTCTCAAGTGCTGTCACTTCCGAGCCCCAGAGATGCTGATCTGGGTTTTAAAAAGACAATTCTAGTTCCGCATGGTATTGTTTGGGGGAAAAGACTGCCTTCCCTTCTGAAAGTCAGCGTTGCCTTCCCATCAAAGGCAGCCTTTGTAGTGAGTCCCTCTCGCTCCTCTCTGGGCGAGCACCTGCATGCACCCAAGTCCTACTCCCACTGAAGAGAGCTGTGGACTTCCCTGTAATCGCCTTGTTGAGGTATTTCGAATTGTATAGCAAGAGGCTGGTTCTATGTTGCCATAATTCATGACAAAGGCCGGAATAAATCCCCAGGCATGGATTTTCTATAAAACCCTTCCTCATGAAACTTTGTCGCACTGCAAAATGAAAAGGAGATGGGGAAGGAGGAGAGAAAGGGGGCGGGGGGAACGCCCGCGAGATGTGCATAAATTTCCCAGGATACTATTTCCATTCATCACATTTACTGTAAAGACAGGGATTTTATTTGGATGGAAAAAGGATGAATCAGTGGTTTTAGAATCTAATGTGGCGCTTGCTTGAAGCACTTCTCCCCCCCGCCCCGCCCCCGCCCCGATCTTTCTGTTTCCTCGAGATCATCTGAAGATGGGAGCAGGAAGGATGCAAAGAACACTTACTATCAAGCTCCGAATGTTCTGTGTGGGGTTGGCCACCAGGGGACAGAGGGCCAGCTCCTCACTGTGCCTTTGACTGGGGACATTCATTGGTCTGTGAAAGTTTAGGAATACAGAAGTGTGTTTTAGTTATCCAAATTATACTAAATGAGGTGGGTAGTGGGAAGGGCAAGAGGAAGAGAAAGGGAGAGAAGGGAAGGGAGGAAGGTAGGGGGTGAGGGAGAACGAGGCCGGGGCAGAGGAGGTTATTCCCACCTCCATCCCACTCACAGCGCAGAAAGCAGGGATAGAAAATCTGGTTGTACAGGTCCTTCCCTTCACCCCTTTGCCTCTCCTAGAGTGAGCCTTCCCCATGCCGAGTGCCAACCTGCTGATCCTTAAACAAGTCGGCCTCTTCATCAGTTGCTCAGCCCAAGACACAAGGTCAGTTCAAGCTGGAGGGGAAAGGGACTGAGCTGGACATCCTGAGAAACTATCCCCTTCTTCACAGTGTGGGTGACTGAAGAGACATTTTAAGGGATGTTTTGACGCTCTGTGGTTGTTCCTTTTATATAAACAACTTAATTAACATAGTCAAGCAGTGATTAACATTCACATCTATTATGTCACATCATACAATGTAAACACAAAATTACTATAGTACAATATATATATATGTGATATGTGATTGTTTCTTTTTTTACTTTTTTTAAAATATAACTTTATTGATTTCAGAGAGGAAGAGAGAGGGAGAGAGAGAGAGATAGAAACATCAACGATGAGAGAGAATCATTGATTGCTGCCTCCTGCATGCCACACACTGGGGATCAAACCCACGACCATGGCATGTGCCCTGACTGGAATCAAAAGGTGACCTCCTGGTTCATAAATCG
The DNA here is from genome assembly GCF_963455305.1 of Plecotus auritus. Lineage (NCBI taxonomy): Eukaryota > Metazoa > Chordata > Mammalia > Chiroptera > Vespertilionidae > Plecotus > Plecotus auritus. The sequence goes on along the minus strand of NC_137774.1, from coordinate 83,909,657 downwards.
ACGCTCAACCACTGAGCCATGCCGGCCCTAAGCAGTGTGATTGTTTCTTTATATGATACTTTGAAATCTAATTGCCTCTTAAGATCCTTCTCTACTGAGGTCCTCAGACCCCAGTGAGCAGATAGGGGATGGGGAACTGAAGGGGTCAAAACTTTTTAATTAATTAGTCACCAAATACATACTGAGAACCTCCTCTGTGCCGCACACTGTGCTGGGCTTGGAGGATGGTACATGGATGCAAAGAAAAGTTTCTGACTGGTCTTTCCAGGTGATCTCAGAGTTTTAAAGCTGGAAAGACCACTGGAGGACATCTCATTCAAGAACAATGGAGAACAACCTTTTGTACACAAGGAATGCTCCAGAGAAAATAATCGTGCTCACTGGCCACTTTCTTTTGGTTGCTTCAAAGAGAAAATAGTTGTGTTGAGCTCCTTGGGGTAAGAGAGATATTCTCAAGACAGAGCTTACTTGCTTGACTGAATAGAAGGCCATTAAGAAAAGATTTTCCACTGCCTTTTGGCCACTGAAATGCAAATATGTGGGTGTGTTTGAGAAGCAGCCCCCATGGAGTTGGCTTCCAAATAGTTCAGTTTGAAATTAGATCTCGGACTGTATCACAAGACTTAGGCAGGTCACACACAGGTGGCCCACAAGCCATGGCTACTCGTCCAGGCTCTGGCTGATTCCACTTTCCACCTACCATGGCCCATTGTGCAAACACTGGGTCCTTCTCCCGGGTTACATCTATTATTTAGAACTCTTTTGATTGCAAGAGACCGACAGGAAAACGTACACACACAAAAGTGGAGATGTAAAATCTAACAGGAATTCCAAAGCCCAGGTGATAGTATCAGGCCTGGCAGAAGTCAGATGTCCAAATCACTTACTCAGTATTCCTTTCCCTTCCCTCACTTCTGCTTTCCTCGCTGGTGGCTTCCCTCCGAGGCACACTCTCTCTGTGTGCCCACAACCCACCAAGCAGAGCCAAGCTTACACCCTCCTAAGTCCAAGTCCAGGAGAAAAGAGTTGCTTCTCTCTAGCTCGTGCCTGCTCCCCATTTGAGAATTGAGTCAGTGTTCTCACTGGCCAGGATGGATCCACTGGTCAGAGGTACGGCCAGATCTGCACAAACCATGTGGACAGAGAATGAGGAAGTGTAATCCCCTAAGGAAAATTGGATTGCTGTTACTGGATGGAGGGGAATGATCCTGGAAGTGCAAAGAAAGACTCTATCCGCCTTTCTATCTATCTGCAGTCCATCCATCCATCCATCCACCCACCCACCCACACACCTACATATCTAGCCACCCACCCACCCACATAGTTACTCAGATAACTAGCTAGCTGGTGACTGCTCTTCCTTTTATTGTAAAAAGCAATGAAGCTTTCAGTGCATGGCATTTCAACATTGTTGTTGTTTTTTTAAATGAATTGCATCTTATTCTCCCTTTTTTTGTTAATCCTCACCCAAGGATTTTTTTTTCAATTGATCTTTAGAGAGAGTGGGAGGGAGAGAGAAACATCGATGTAAGAGAAACACATCAATTGGTTGCTTCCCTCACATACCCTTACTGGGTTCAGAGATTGAACCTCTCAACCCAGGTACGTGCACTTGACCGGGAATCCAACCTGTGACCCTTCGGTGCACCGTTTGACACTCCAACCACTAAGCCACACTGGTCAGGGCCTCATTCTCATTTCATACAACACAAAGGTGGATCGCCACAGCTAAGATAGAGCTTTGATCTGCACCTATCCCCCCACCTACATTTTTCTCAGGAACATGTTGGCTTATCTGATGGGGGTAGGAAAGACGCAACAAGGCAGATATATTTGAATTATTGCCTAAACACAACCTTGCAAGGGTATACTTATCTGTGGCTTTATTAACCAGTGTCCATTTTCATCCCAAAATCATATCCATCTTTTCATAAAAAGTTTACCCTTATCATAATGCCACATCACAGAAAAAAAAAAAAGTAAAGAACAATTTTAATGCCAAAAGCTAGGTACATTCTGTTATTGTGCTTATCTCGAATTCATGAAGTTATTACCCAAACTATTAAAATATGCTTCAGAATATATACTGCTTTAGAGATTATGGTGACATAGGTGGAGAGGATTAGAACACAGGGCATCTGGAACATTGGCCACAAGAAATGCTTTCATATAGACCCAACGAAGTTTAAATCTGTGGGGATGGGAGGTGGGGTGGTCAAATATATCTTCATTATCATCGTTAAGGTTTTTTTCTCTATATGTAGATTTTTCTATTTTGCCAAGTTGAGGTGCCTTTATAAGTCCAAGCCTATTTGATACGTTGAATTTAAATTACAACTGTGTGTCATCATGTTTGGTGCCCACATGCTCCCAAATGAGTTCAGCATGGAATTTACAATTGAATATTGATTTCTTCCTATTGTTTAAAGGAAAGAGAAAAAAATGACTGGGAATCGGGACTCGGGTTCATTCATTTGCTCAACTAATAAATTGAGCACCTACTATGTGCCAGGCACTGTTCTAAGATACAATAGTGAGTGAACAGAACAAATCCTTTCCCTCATAGAGCTTAAGCCTTAAGAGGGTTCAATGCCAGGTTTTATAGTGAGGGAATGAGCTGCACTTTGGTCACTTACCCTCTGTGGGCACCTGTTTCTTTGTGATTTGAACGGTGAGTGAGAGGAAGAGCTTCAAGAACTAAGATTGGGGAAAGGAAAACTCACCGAGGACAGAATGTCTAGTCCAAATACTAAGAAAGGTGTATTTTTTTTTTGGTTTCGTTTTTTTAAAATATGTTTTAATTTATTTCAGAGAGAGGAAGGGAGCGATAGAAACATCAATGATGGAGAGAATCATTGATTGGCTGCCTCCTGCACACCACACACTGGGGATGGAGGCTGCAACCCGGGCATGTGCCCTGACTGGGAATCGAACTGTGACCTCCTGGTTCATAGGTTGACGCTCAATCACTGAGCCATGTCAACCTGGCAAAAAGGTGTTTTGTTTAAGAGTAAGGATAATTGATCTGTGTGGTTCCCGAGGATAAAATAAAGTCCTTATTTGGAGACAGAGCTCAATTCCATGACGAGGAGCCCAGGAGGCAGTGAGTACTTTGCTGCTGGAAATGTGCAAGAAGAGGCTGGAAATGCACTTGCTAGGGTGATGGGGAAGGGCACAAGTATCAGCCTTTCAAATGTCCTTCCAAATATGAGTATATAAGCATCATTAACACTACCTTCCACCACCGTGGCATTGCTGCATTTGGACCACGTGACCTCTGAGTTTGCAACAGTAGAAGAGAGGGAAGGAGGAGGCCTCTGAACTACCTTGGCCGGGAAGTGACACTGATCATTTCAGCCCATCAGCCATAACGAGTCTCATGGCCCCAAACTAATATCAAGAAAGGCAAGCCATTACAGGGGAGAATGTGAATATATGGGGACACCATCTCTGTCAAGTAAGACTATAGAACTGGAGAGAATTATACTAATACCTATTTCAGAGACTTACTTTTTCCATTAAATGAGCTAACATGGATTAGCTCATTTAATCACTTGTCATCCAGTAACTGACATTCAGAAAAATGAGTCTTTCTTTCATCCTCCTCCTCTTTGACTTCAGAGAGCACCATATTACGTGGCAGGACCAACTGAATGGATACTCTACAGGGGCCCCTGGGAGGAGTCACAGATGAAAGGGATGACCTTATATGGGGACACCTCCACACCTTGACTGAATGCCTAAAATACCACCATTAGAGACATGCTGCAGCCACTTTTCACAGCTCTAGGCTTAGAGTAATCAGGGGGAGGTGAGAGCAGAAGGGTAGACATGGAAAAGCCAGGTAGAAAGATGCCAGTGACAATTTCAGCCAGGCTGACCCTGAGTGGCAGGAGGCAACATGGCTCAGAGACCCACCACCCTGGGCTTGCTATTACACACATAGTCACAAAGGCTGTGTCCCTTGGTGGAGCATCCCAGGCATGGGCTGCCCATCTGACTTGGAAATAAATTCAATTTAGCCTCCTATAATTGCTTATTTGATGCCTGAGGATGACATGCAGTTAGGAGGGAAATTGACATTCTGTCATTCCTGTTCCAATGAACCGAACTCCGATGAGTTCCCTCCTAGGCACTTTGTGGCAGCCAGGCCACCTGCTCTTCTTCTATAGAGAAATTAGCGAGCATGGGAAGCTTGGAAATATGGCCACCCAAGCCCAGTGCCTTTGTAGAGAGTGTGAAATGGATAAATCACGTTCAGGGTATGTCTGAACCTTCTTTCCCTGCTAATACAATAGACCACCTTTTGGAAAGCACACAGGATGGCTTTCTGCTTTAGAAATATGAATTCTCTCACTTGTTATCCAAAGATCATTTATGTTCAAGGTCATGTTAAAAAAGTTCAAACCATTTAGGAGTCTGGAGACGCCCCAGTATATCATAAAAGGCCTTGCAGTTTCCAACACAGGAAAATGTGTCTGCTATGTCATTGCTGCCCAGTGCCCTTTTCCTCCAAGCCTTACAGGACCCCACATTCTGAGTGATGCCTGTGCAGCTGTGAGAAAGGGGACACCGCTGAAGATAAAGAGAGGCCAAATGGGACAATGAGATGGAGCTTGACAAGAGTCTCCAAATGTGGTTGAAGGGTCAGCGAGAGCCTTGAGTCTTATTGATGGAAGAATAAAACCCACAGGAGCTTACATGAAAGGCCCACATGTCAATATCGATGGAAACTGGGCCTTCTATGCATCTTGGATAGAAGTGATCTCAGTGTAATCCCATGAAATGGCGAGAAAAAGGATGTGTGTATTAGCCATAGCACAGAGCTTCTCAACGTGGGTGACCTTGCCCTCCACCCTCAGAGCACCTTGGGCAACACCAAGATGGTTTTGGTTGTCACACCTGGAGAGCTGCTTCTGGCAGCTGGTGAGTGGAGGCCAGCGGTGCTGGTACATACCCTATAAGGGTGGCAGAGCTGCCCACAAGATATGGTCCATAGTGTGGACAGAACAGAGAAACTGTACCACAGAGCAGGGGCCAGGCACAGGGTAGTGTCCACTTGTGAGAAGTAAAGTCTGCTGCCGTAGGGGAGACCACTGGCCTTGGGAAACTTTAGGCTGAGTCAAGAAAGGTGCAGTCTTTGCTCTTATCTGCACAGGGGTTCCCAAAGCTGCTAGTGAGACCCAGTGCTTGTAGCCATGATGCTGTAAGGAGAGATCATATGGGCCAGGTCTCAGGCCCCTGGCCAGGGACATTCCCTGTTCATCTGTTTTATAGATCGACATCAGCATGAGTTCTTGTTTGGGGGAAAGAGGGCTCTTCTGCTAATGAATAAAATCATGCAAATTAGATGGATGCTTATTGCTACTTCCTAGAGTAAGATTCTATGGGTACATAGCTTGCTGTATTCGCACAGAGCTGCTGTGTGCGTGAACAAAGCTATACCAAAACAGCTCCAATTATACTGGATGCTAGCTTAAGGCTGGGAAACACCATTAGGAGAAAGCACACCTTGAGAATCTTGCATGTTTACATCCAAGTGATTGGGTTTAATAAGAGTGTAAATGTGCCCATCCATCCATGCATCCCTCTGGCAAATATTCCCCAGGGCCCTGTGTGTGCTCAGCACTCTCCTAGGTTCTGGGGGAGATCCAGATGAGATTAAATCATTGCCCAGAAATGGCTAAGTCCTAGTGGGGAAGAAAAGAATGTTTAAACTAGTAGGGACAATATGGTTTCTTCATCTGATTACTACTATTGAGCACCATGCCAGGAATTCTCCTCAGCACCAGGGATACAACAGCAAACAAAACATAAAAAAGGAACTTACAGTCTAGTTTGGGGAGGTGGGGGCAGGTGGAGATACAATAAAAATAAGCAAATAAATACTTAATTCATACTAGCTAGGGATAAGTGCTTCAACAATAAAGCAGGGTAAAGGGATGGCGAGGGGCTATTTTAGAATGGGTGGTCAGGAACGGTTTTTCCAGAAGGGATGACATTTAGACATAGAGTTGAAGGTGAATCAAGTGAGGTGGTGAATCATGTCAGGTCGAGGGGAGTGAATTCCAGGCAGAGGGGAATGGATGAGCAAATGCCCTGCGGAGGAAGGGAACAGGAATGTTCCAGAAACAGAGTGAGATCAGCATGGCTGGGACATAGGGGGCAGTGCAGGGAGTGAAGGGGCCTGATCACGTAATGGACCTGCATCGATGCCCAGCATTCAGTAAGAAGCAAACATCAACAACAAAGGAAAAGCTAACTCTGAAAAACAAAACAAACCCCAGCTGCCACAGCAATGAACTTGGGCAAGCAAAACTGGCAGTGTATTATAGCCATGCATAAGACTCCTGACGCACGGCTCACTCAGTGAGATGGTTCTAGGGCTGCTGATGCCGTGGAGAGGTTATTTCCAATGAACCGGAAGAGTCAGGGAACAGGATGAGGGTCTGCTCTGCTAGCCACCTCTAGACACCTCTCCCTCTTTTTGACTGCCCAGCCCCTCCCTATATTTGGGGAATTTCCCTGCTGTAAGTTCCCACCTTTTACTACAGAAGCCAGACACCACCTCTCCCAGCCTTCCTTGCAGCTAGAGTGAAAGCACGTGACTTAGGTTTCACCAACCAGGTTGCTTGTTCCAGACTTCACCTTGGGAGCTGGTACCGCCTATAAGGGCAGCATTTTCATCCTGCTGTTCCAGTGGCCAGACCTTAGTAAAGTGTCAGGGCTGGCCTTGCACGGTCTGTGAGGCCCACGGTGGGGACAGTGATACCTCTGCTGCACCAGTTCTGCAGTGTAAGTTTCAGGATTGCCCTTGATGTAGCCTCCAAGCTTGTTCTCTCCACCTCTGTTAGTTTCCTATTGCTGTTGTTACAAACGACCACAAACTTGGTGGCTTAAAACAACAAAAACGTATTCTGTCACAGTGCTGGAGGCCAAAAGTTCAAAATCAAGGTGTCTGCAGGGCCATGTTTCCTCTAGGGCAGGCGTCCTCAAACTACGGCCCGTGGGCCACATGCGGCCCACCGAGGACATTTATCCGCTGCCTGTCCTGCTTAGCAGCCAACTTGTCCTGGGCCCGCAGTGCGCATAGGAATTTGTTCATAGTTTTTTTTAAAAACTATAGTCTGGCCCTCCAACGGTCTGAGGGACAGTGAACTGGCCCCCTGTTTAAAAAGTTTGAGGACCCCTGCTCTAGAGGCTCTAGGGAGAATTCGTTCTTTGCTTCTAACATCTTTCAGTGGCTGTTGGCATTCCTTGACTTGTGGCCACATTACTCCAATCTCTGCCTCTGTGGTCACACACACTTCTCCTTTTCTCCATGTCTCTCTTCTGAGTGTGTCAACTCTCTTCCTACTTGTTCTTATACAGACACTTGTCATTGGATTTAGGGCCCACCAGGATAATCCAGAATGACCTCCTTATCTCATGATCCTTAACTTAAGTACATCTGCACACACCCTTTTTCCAAATAAGGTCACACTCACCAGTTTCAGGGATTCAAATATGGACATATCTTTTTGCAGGCCTCCATTTAATCCACTGTACCACCTCCTGGAGGTCCCAGGAGCTAACTGATAACTTTTAATACATTTCCTTTCAGCACTACCAGCCTGAATTGGTTTCTGTTGTTTGCAAACCAGAAACATGACATTGACATTGCCCTACTTGTGTTTCCATTCCGTGTCCCCAGAGAGGACAAGGTATGTAGAATGCAGCCCTGCTTGAGGTCCCCAGCCTGAGGCTCTGGTCTCAGCAGGTGTGGTCAAATCCCAGCCTTCCTGTCTGCTCACCTTGACTCCAGCCTCAGAATAAAATGCTTGTCTCAGCAGCTCTGTGGTTGAGAAATTTTCGTTTAGGCTAAAACACGTCTCCGGGCCCTACAAGTTTGGGATGCAGACCCCACCACAGAGAGGCTGGTGAGGTGGATAGCTGTACCACATCAACTATTTATGGCTGTGTTAAAAAATAAACACCAGGCCCAACTCACCCACACACAGCTACAGAACAAGCGCAAGCCCTTGGAACACTGCTGGGGGCAGCTGTGTCTCCTCACCTCCCTGTGTACCACCATGACTTCTCAGCGGGCACCGACACTCGTCAGCTCGCCTCTCCAAGGACAACCTCCCAGGAAGACTCGAAGCCCATTTTAAGGAAGGAAACATCAACTTGACAAACACAAGAAGCAACAGAGCACAGTGTTTATTCACATACTTAGGATCAGGAGCCAGAAGGATTTGGGTGGAAATCTGAAACCTGGAGCCACTGCTTACTCGCTGTGTGAGCCTAAGAATACTCTGCCTCTCTGAGCCTGTGTTTTCTCATTGCTGAGGATATTAATGCCTACCTTGTATTTTTTGGTTTTGTGTGGATTAAATAGGTTCAATAAAGTTCTTAGCTTAGTGTTGGTACATGTGAACATGTGAAAACATCTTAAATTCTTTTGCCTCTGTTGTCACCTTCTCATCTAATAGCATCATCTTGAACACAGCTATCTGCTGTGTGTGCTGTACGCCACAGTGCCTGGCACATGGCAGGTGTCCTGTGAATCTTTGGTGAAAAAAGCTGTACTGTGTTGATGTGTGTAATCTCTGTGTAACAGACCACAGGTGACAAAACTAGAGTGAGCATCCTGGACACACATCCCAGAGCCTTATTTCTCTGGCTGCATCCTATCTACAATGGCAACCCCATCTCCACCTCAAGCTCACCAAGACCGCAGGCTCACTGTTTGGGGGAGTCTCATGGGGAATGTCTGGCCTAGGCCATCATCGGAAACCTGCCTTTTTCTTCTGCTCTTCACTGCCCCTTATGGGTGAGGGGGTGAGGACACCATGAGCGGCAAGAGGGAAGAGATGGCATTGGAACCACCAAGCAACTCCAAAAGTCCCTGTTGAAACAGATATTGCTGAGACCACCTATGACCTATGACCTTTGGTGCACTCAGTGCCCCCAGAAACGTCACCAAAACAACCCTTTTAGTTTGACCCCCTCTTTCACTGTAAAAGCCTGTGCTTTTCAGCATTCATGCATGAATCCCTAAGATTCAGAAGGTACTGATGGCCATTGCCAGGTCCATGCTGGGTTCTGCCTTGTCTCTCCTTTCGGTTCTGGAACCAAGGATCTTGGTACTTAACACATTGCGGACCAGTAGTTGTATTGCTAGCTTTACCCAGTGGCCAGATACGTTTCCATTGACCAAGTACAAAAAAATGTTTTACATAAATGTTAAAGGCATGCTTTAAAATTAAATACCCATTAAATTTTGAAGTTATTTATTACATGTTCTTACAAGCTAATATCTTTTTAAAGTATGATGCTTTGTAAAACACTGTGTAATATGAAGCGAGAATTCTCGTGATCCGTCTGCATTATGTTAAGAGTCAAGGCTTTGGGTGTGTGTAAATGTGTCATGGGACAGGGGCTTAAATATTGGCTCTATCATATACTCTCTGGGACCCTCACTAGATCATATACTCTTTTTAAATCTGAGTTTTATTATCTGCAAAATGGGGGAAACAGTTATATCTTCCTCATAGGGAAATGTAACGATGACATGAAACTCTGGCTACAGAGGGCATAGCCTGGCATACATAAGTAGTAAATAAATGCTCACTACCATTTTTATTACCTTAGGTCAGTGATCGGCAAACTGCGGCTCGTGAGCCACATGCAGCTCTTTGGCCCCTTGAGTGTGGCTCTTCCACAAAATACCACGGCCTGGGCGAGTCTATTTTGAAGAAGTAGTGTTAGAAGAAGTTTAAGTTTAAAAAATGTGGCTCTCAAAAGAAATGTCAATCATACTGTTGATATTTGGCTCTGTTGACTAATGAGTTTGCCGACCACTGCCTTAGGTAAATGATTTTCCTAATGGCTCTATTTTGCCACATGCAAATGCTGCCTTCTGGTTGCTCTGCCATGGCTGCTAAATATTTGGGGATGAAGGGTGGGGAGGGGGTGGCAGAGAGGATGGGGAGAGAGCCTTTCTAACATCTCAGAGCTGTAATACAATAACTGTCAGGAACATGGCAATCCTATAAAAGTCAGCTACTGAACCAGCCACGTGGTCACGAACCAGCCATGGGGACAAATGCTGAGAGTTTGATGCTGGAAGCCTGGACTCTGGGACTCCTCAGCTGAATTTTAGCTCCAGTTCTGACACTTACTGACAGGTGCTCTTGGGCAAGTTGCTTCGTTTTCTATGCTCCTGTTTTTCCTCTGTAAATGGGAATGATATAGCACCTGTTTCATTGATTGCTCTGAGAATTAAATAAATGAATTCATGTCAAGCACTCAAAGTAGGATCTGGCACATAGGAATTATTTGATAAATATTAATTATTATTAATTCTACAACAAATTCATCAAGAAAAGAAAAATTTTAAAAAGAAATCCATAAATGCTGCCCTGTGGCTAGATCTGTTCCTATGCCCCTTCCAATGTTTCAGTCAACCAGATGCTCAGATAAGCAGAAATTCCAGGATGAACGACCTAAAACTATTGTTGTTTGTATAACCCCATAGAGAGCTTACGTGTTGAGCTGGATTTTTGGTTCTTGGAATGCACACATGTTAGTTGCTGAGAATTTTCTACTTTAAAAGGCTCATGGAAGCAAAGATCCTGCAGACTGCCCATGAAATCATATCAGGTCCAAGGCCACTGTTCTCTCTCCCTCACCTTCTCGAGCTGCACTCTCCCTCCTTTCTGCTGCTCTCAGCTAATTCCTTTGTATTTTTTCTTCCTCGGCAGAGCAGCCTTTTCTGCCTCTATTGCCCATGACTCAAACGTGCCCACCCCATTCCTCTTCATGTTATTTCAGTTCAAGTGCCCACAATGAACTGGTAAGAATAACCAAGTCCAACTCTAAATTCCCCGGGTGAGAACCCAGTTGGTCCATTTTGTGCCCAGTCCAATCAGCTCTGCTCAAGGTGTAGTTGAAATCGTGTGTCCCAAACATGGCTGCAGGAGCTGACTCCGTTGGGTGAGGTATATATCAGATCACAGGGGTGTGCCGGGATGCAGGCCCTAAAAGGTGTCTCCCCTAGACACAGCAGGAAAAGAGCCCAAATGCATGCAGTGATTGACAATGACTCAGTCTTTGGAAGGACCAGTTGACAAGGATCTGTGCCATAGTCTTCCAGGGCATTAAACTTGCCATTGGCTAGTTCAGGTCAGTCCACTTGTCTCTTGCTTCCTGGTGTCTAAGACCCAGGAAAGGACCAGGTAGCTTTACAGGCTCACTGTGTCCTGCATCACCCTCTCTCTAAACTCCAAAGGCACAATCTCTTTCCCTGCACCAGCGTCTTTACCTCCACCCTCCCCTCTGCCTCAAACACTTTGCCCCCTCACCCTACACTTTTGCAAAGCTGGTTCCTCATCATACTTCAGGGCTCACCCTAAATTCACTTCCATGGAGAGACACCCTCTATATGCGCTTTCTTTTCAATCTTTATAAATACCCTATATGTTCCTTTCATAGATGATCATAATCTGAATTAAATGCTTATAATAACAAGAGCTGACACCCACATGAAGTTTTCTAAGTGTGATATCTCCATGAGAGCTTTGTACATAAGGATGTAATCCATCAGTAAATCTACAAAGTAGGGAATCTTCTTATTCCTCATTTCACAAGTGAGGAAAACGAAGCACAGAGTGGTTGGGTAACTTGTCCAAGATCCTCCAGCAAGGAGTTAACTCCCAAGTCTGCACCCTTTGCCCCTGCTTCAATGTTGCACTGCTCATAGGCTGGGTTACTTACTCATTATCTGTCTGTCAACTCAATGATATGCTCTCTGCAGTTAGGGGCTGTATTAACTGTGCCCACATCATATCTTTACCACGTATCAGGGTGTCTGGCACTAAGACATTATTGCAAAGGAATATTCTTTTTCATATTCAAATAATATTCAAATAAAATTATGTTTTCCTGTGTTTATTATCATCTATGGTTGAGGTGGGGTCAAAGTCACATGTCACAGACGGGGCTGTAGGAGCTGACCCCTGTGGGGTCACATGAATTATTTGCAAAATGAATTCATAAGTGAACAAACACATGAAAACCAGAATACATTAATTCCTTTGGCGAAGAAAGGCTTCTTAAAAATGTCTGCATGGTAACAGGGCATCAGGTGAGGGTGCTGTTCTAAGACTTTAAGGGGGTGCCAATGGGATTGGGGGGACCTTCTAAAAATAGCGCCAGGAGGACTGCGAGAAGAGATTCCTGTCGTAGAAAAGCGCTCTTTCTCTCTGCTGCTGGCATCCAGATCCCGTGCTCCTCTCAGGCCCGGATCCCGTGCTCCTCTGAGGCCCGGCCTCGGATGGCCTCCGCGCTGTCAGAGGGGGAGCAGCCAGCATGAATAAACAGGCAGTGCTCCCACACAGCAGGGCAGAGACCCGGGCCGTGTCCTGAGCGTAGAGCTTAGGCATGGGATGCTGATGGTGGCGCCAATAATAACACTGACGTTAGGGGTGCAGGAAATAGACAGGGGCTATGGAAAGGGCTTGGCCTGAACATAGATCCAGAGTCCTATTCCTTCTCATTACCTTCACTGCTGCCACTTGGGCCCCACCCACCATCACCCCCACCTGGACTATAGCGATGGCTTCCTGCTTCCAACATGTCCCATCAAGTACCTTCTTCTCCCAGCAGCTGGAGCCACCTTGTTAAACTCACCTCAGATCATGTCCCTCCTCTGCTCAGAAATCTCTACCACATCACTCACAGCAAAGCCAAAGTCCTTGCTGTGGCTTTCTAGGTTTGACATGACCTGGCCCCCATCACCCCTGCTCCTCTCCTCCTGGTTCATCCAGCCCTGCACCCTGGTATCCTTGCTATCATTAAACACACCAGGAATGGTCCTACCTCCAGGTCTTTGTTCAGCTGTTCTCTCTTCCTGCAATGCTCTTCCCCCTGAAATTTGCTTCCCCAAAGCCCTCACCCACTTTGAGTCTTAGTTCTCAGTGAGGCCTGCTGGTCCCTTTCTCAGCACTTAATATCACAGCCTGACATGCCCCTTCCCCATCAGTTATCCATTGCATTTACTTTCTAATATGCTCTATTGTTTACTTATTTTACTTACTTATTTATTCATTCATTCATTCATTTATTTTACTGTCTTATTCTTGTGCTCAAATCGAACTTCTCAGGTGCATCCTTGATTGCTGTGCACACTAGTGATTTCCAAGCATCCGGGATCATGCCTAGCACATAACAGGTCCTGCATAAACCTTTGTTCACTGAATGAATGAAGAATTGCTGACATTCATTCATTTATTGAAAGCTTACTATGCACCTGGCACTGTGCTAAGCCCCTTTCCATGGATTATCTCATTTAACACTCAGGTTTGAATAGAAGTGAAATTCCTTTCTGTGGCCTATGAGGTTCTTCACAGTCTGGTCCTGCCTCTCTCTGCCTCTCTCCTGCCACCTCCTCCCTGTTCACCTGCTTCAGCCAGGCTGCGCTGGCCTCCTCCACCCCCTTCCCCCTGCCACAGAACACAGCCTGACCTCCTGGGCTTTAGCTTTGCTGTTTTCTCCATTGGAAACACACCATGTGACAAGTTCACGTGACCCGTTCGTCTTTCACTTTATTTGGGTCTACACTCAAATGTCACCTCATCAGTATATAAGGTCCTTGCTGACCACTCTATTTCAAATAGCACTGCCATCACTCAATCTCCCTTCTCTGCCTTATTTTTATAGCACTTATTATATTCACACTAGGAGTCCAGCACGTGATTCAAAATCATGCGGTGCCACCCACCCTTGAGTCGCCGGTCCAGCCCTGCCTCGCTCTCCAGCCCTTGAAGCAGCAGTGGCCGCTGCTGGTCCAGCCCTGTCTCCTTCTCCAGCCCTTGAAGCAGCAGTGGCCGCTGCTGGTCCGGCCCTGCCTCCTTCTCTAGCCCTTGAAGCAGTCGCGGCCACTGCTGATCAGGCCGTCCCCCAACGCAAGCACGCAGAAGCCCCTGCTACTCTGCCCGCAATACTGTGCACGCAACCTCTTCCTGTCTGGTCGACCCATTATGGTGTCCCAGTTAATTAGCATATTTCTCTATTATAGTTACAGTTATAGTTATAGTTATAGTTATAGTTATAGTTATAGTTATAGTTATACTGTATATTGATTCCTTGGTTTCCTTTATTTCTCCCCCCACTAGAAAATAAGGAACAAGGGTGGTCTGCTCGTGGCTACAGCACTGATATCAGGAACAGCATCTGGCCTAGAGGAGGCGCTCAGTGGATCCTGTTGACTGAACAGCCCAAAGGTAGACTTGGTAGCATCCTCAGTTTTAGATGAGGATCTGGAGGCTGAGAGGGGGTTACTCCCCTAGGCCATACAACTAATAGAGAGATGAGAAGAATGAGGGTCCTGGTGATATTCCCAAGCACTGCCCTGTGGTCTTTCTTCTAATGCGGCCTAAGGCCTCAGCTCAGTTCTTGCATATGATGGGTGATTGATAAGTTACTAAATAAATTATTGAAAAGCATAAAGTAGTGAGCCACCTTTTTGCTTAAAGCCTAGAATACATCCTAGGATACCCAGAGAATACAAACTCCCAAGAAGCTCAGATTATGTGAACTTGGGCAAGTGGCATGACCTTTCTGAGCCCCTCCTCTTATCTCTAATAACTGCTGATGGAAAAATTACAAGAGCTGATGCATGCAATGTGTTTACCATAGTATCTAAGGTAATAAGGCCCCAAAACTTCTAGTTTTTATTATTATTATTTCTTCATCTCTCTCCTGGCACATAGTGGGCTCTCCAGAAATATTCGCTGTGATTCAAGTCTTTGAAAAGCACACAAGGGAATGTATCATTGTTCAAATATATTCTCTGCCTACTTCTCATCACACAGTACCTCCACTAACCCCCTAGGAGTACTCTGACCCTTTGACATTGGGCTTGGACATGTGACTCATTTTAGTCAGTGAAACATGAACAGAAGTGACATGAGCCTCATCTCTTCCAGAAAAAAATCTTTAAGAACCATTGTGCAGTTCACTCAGATCTCAGTTTGCTTTTGACATGAAACCAGCAACATCCCAGATAGAGGCCACTCTGAGACTAACTCTGGACCCCAGAATTGATGGATTTGAAACACGAGCAAGAAGTAAACCTCTATTGTTCTGAGGCACTAAGATTTAGGGGTCATTTGTTACTGCAGCATATCTATGCCTGTCCTGACTAATATACTTATGTGATTATAGTAATGGAATCACCTCTGGAGTCTACATAGTTTTGAACAAAGTGCATGTGCATTAAAACAACTCTGTGGATGGAGCAGAATGGTGGAGAGTGATGGGATGGAGAATATTCCAGCCCAGGCAGGAGAACCACAAGTAGACCAGCATGGCCAGAGGTAGTGGTGTTGATGGTTGTGGTGGGGATAGAGATAAGGCTGAAGGTGAATAAATTGATATTTTTTTCTGTTTCTCCAAATCACTAAGCATCATTGTTATCTCTCACATGGTAGGAACAATGATGCCATTATATATATTGAAAAAGAGCCTGGCAGTGAAAATACATAAAGAATATAAATGTATAAAAATTATGGAAATCTAATCCTACTATGCTCAGTTCCTCCCAGGAGATCATCACTGTATTGCTTGGCATAGATTCTTTATCTGTGCACTTACTTGCATAGATATTTTTTTCCAGCATAAATAAATGGAATCCTACTGGAGGTATTGTTCTGCAATTTGCTTTTTTATTTTAACTGAGCATTTCTTGGCGATCTTTCCGTGGCACTGCATAAAGGTCTGTCTCATTTTTATAATGGCTTCACATTATTCCATGATATGGATGAAGTGCAATTTATTTAACTTTCCCACTATTAATGGACATTTATATCCATTTGAATTTTTACCTCCTTCTGTGATTCATGGACTCCAATAGCTCCACTAATGTCAAGCTTTACAACGCGGCAGTATAAATGACCACATTTTTCTCTTGCTGAATTTGTAAACGTCTTGTCAACAACAGGATGAGGGGGGATGTGTCTGCATTGGTCTGGGATGCCACTTGCATGGGCCATGCTGGAGGCAGACACGGTTTGCCTGCATTCTCTCTGAGAGCAGGAGACGGCTCCCAGAAGAGCAGCCTCCCCCATCTCTGATCCCGCCTCTTCCTCTCCCCTCCTAGGCACAGTTCCGAAGAAAATTCCAGGTCAAAGTGCTTCCTGTCCTTTGGCCCAAGAACCATATCCATGTATGCGTGGAATCTTGATTAACTTTACACTTGTGTTTGGGCATTGGCCTCAACTCTTCTGTAAGCCTACTCTGCATTTATTTTTGGTGTCTTGCTCTCTCAGTTTATACCTGTCTCTATCACCCCCTCTTTTTGTGTTTCTGCCTCTTTCTCTCCTCTACCCCCAGATACAGATACTGGTAGATACTGACGATGTCCTTATTAATTAAATAACCAATGGC
Source organism: Plecotus auritus (assembly GCF_963455305.1). Taxonomy (NCBI): domain Eukaryota; kingdom Metazoa; phylum Chordata; class Mammalia; order Chiroptera; family Vespertilionidae; genus Plecotus; species Plecotus auritus. The sequence continues at coordinate 83,893,226 of NC_137774.1, read as the reverse complement.
ATTTTATAATTAAAGTAAATTCCTACAGGTAAGAATGATTCAGCAGCCCTGTTATTAGGAACAAAGTAAGGGGTGACTGCAAACAAAATGCTGAAGGGCACCGAGAGGCCAGCCATGGTTTGCTTCTCTCTAGTTCCCTCCCTCCAGGGTGGTGCCCAGGCCTGGCAAACTGAAGCATTAGCATGTCCTGGAGTGATTAGCACATCATCCAAGCTGGGCCATTGGGACTTGTTCTTGGGAAGGTCACAGAACCATTAGGAAAGAGATCCTCTCGGCTGGTATAAGGATATATAGGTCCGGAGCTGGCAGGGGCCTGTTGGAGATGAAGCCAACACGGGAAGTCAGAGTCCAAAGATGGAGAGAGGCCATTCCCAGTGCAACTGCAGAGTCGGAACCCAGCTGTCCCTGAAGCTGGACAAGTCAGGTTCAAGCCCATCTGAGTGGGGCTCCTGCCATAAGCAACCAACTTCACCTGGGGATGGGGAAGCGTGGAGTGGGAGAGGAAGGCGGAGAGACATTCTAAGGCTGAGAGGGACTGTGTGACGATAAAGGGATCATGAATAAGGCCGTTCAGCGCCTGGCCTGCAAAGCCCTCCTGGTTGGGCCTGTCTCTTCACACTCCTCCACCCTGTACTGCTCCACCCACTTGGCTTCCTGTGCCCTCCCCCTTGAACCACCTCTAAGATGCTGTGCACATCCTATAAGCTCTTCTCCCAGGAGGCCAGGCTGACACCACACCAGGCAGATCCCCCAGCTAGCTACTCATGGAGCACCATGTAGCCCTTCTCCTGAGCGCTCTCTCCATTTTTAAAGACACGTGTGCCTACATGTGCACATGTGTGATTCTCTGGTCAATCTCCTTCTTTCCCACTATTCTGTAAGCTCTCCGGTGTGAAATCCTTGTCTCCATTCACAGTCCTATCCCCAGTGCCCCGCACATGCCTGGCACTTTGTAGGTGCTCTTTAAATATTTGTTGGGTGAAGGAATCAGGGTCATGTCTTACCAGTTATGTGTCCCCAGGGCACATAACTGGTAAGAGTTCAGACTCTGGAGTCAGACTCTTGCATTCCAAGTCCAACGAGCAGTGATCTTGGGAAAGTCACTTACACTTGTGAGCCTCAGTTCCCTCATCTGTGAAATGGGTATGCTTCCAGGGATGCTAGAAGGATGGTGTGAGCTGCTACCTGTAAAGCATTGAGAAAGGGTCTGGCCCAGAGTCAGCATAGGGGGAAGATGAGCTCAGTTCACTCTCACCAGTGAAAGAACAAACCTTGTGTGGCCATGGGACTGATGTACCTTTCTGGGCTTTGGATTTGAAACAAGAACAAGAACTACAAACACCCTGGGGGAACAGTGGGTGGGCCCACTGCGGCTCACGGTTCCATGGATTGCCCATGTTCTCAGAAACATCACCCGGTGCCCAGAGGCTCCTCAAAAGCAGTACTTCTCATGCTTCAATGTACTTGAGGCACCTGGGGGGTCTTTTGAAAGTGCAGATTCCGATTCGGGAGGTCCAGAGCGGGCCCGAGGTTCTGCATTTCTAACCAGCTCCTGGTTGATGCCTCTGCTGCGGCCGGTGGAGCACACTCAGTGGAGCAGGCTTTGTGCAGCCCGGCAGATGCCCGCTGGGAAGTGGTCCCCAGCACGCACGCCCGGGAAGCAGGCTGGCTCCAGCGCTGGGCATTGTGTGCCCCGGGGTGGGGGCGGGGGGCGGAATGAGAAGGAAAGAAAACAACCTGAAATAGAAATAAACACGGCGTACCACAATCTCATTAATGTCTAAAATTAGATTAACGTAATTAAAAATGTAAAAGCTAGATTAAAGTGTGTCCGTCTGAAATGGAGTGCTGAATTATGCCTTGGCTCTCTCTGCTTTTTTCTTAATGGTTTGTGCTAATGGGTATTTCAAAGACCACGGGGTTACATGGTGTTCTTTGTGATTTCTAATTATCACCAGCCACCTCCACTTGGCCCTGTTTGCGAGATGACTTTCCCAGGACGGGGCTGCCAGGACTCTGAAAATGCCCAAGCCTGCTGGGCCCTCGGCTCCTTCCTCCCACTCACACCGAGGCTCCCAGCGCTGAGAAAGGAGGCTGACTCACGCTCCAAACCCTAGGCGTGCACCTCGTATGTGCCATGCCATGATGACTGGCATATTAGCGAGATGCCCATTTTATAAGTAAATAAATGGAGGTTCAGAGAGGTAAAGGAAGCTGCTCAGGGTAACGCAGTTAATTAGTGAAAGAGTTGGGATGCTAACCCAGTTCTCTTGGACTTTAAAATATCCATATTCTTTTCATGGCCTCTCTGAAGAATAAACCATCATGGGGCTCCAGCAAAGAGGTGCGTGTATTTGTGTATGTGTGTGCATGTGTGTATATGTGTGCATGTGTGTGTACCCCCACACACATGTAAATGTCTGTAGAAAGAGGAGGGAGATGGCTCACAGAGAAAGAGAAAACATCCAATTGTAAAATGTCTCTCTCTACTCTTCAGTTGCCATACTGGACCCATTAACCACTGATGTAATTGACAGCATATTTTAACAGAATTGGACTAAGTGGCCTGTTCCCTCAGCGGAGTCACGAAGCACATATTAGCTCGGGCGCTAATTCTGGTCCTGGAGTCCTTAAGTCTGTTTTCATCTACCAGGAGATTAAGATCACAAGGGTGAGTATTATCTTGGCAACATCCCTGATGGCCATGGCTTTAACGCTGGAACAAAGAAGGTCATAATTCTCTCCGTCCAGGGGAGGCGGACAGGGAGGGCAAAGTGGGGTGGGGCTCCATGGAGCTAGGGCTGATATGGTGGCCATTCTTCCATACGTCAACCAAACTTCTCTCCAGGGTCCTCTGAGACTTGCAGCTTTCCCCAAACATCTCCCTATAAACCCAAAATGAAGTGAGCTGTTCTCAAAGTGTCCTGGGAGAGAGCTCGGCCTAACCTGGAGTTAAACGGAAGGACACTGATGGAGGTAAGGGCTGCTCACTACAGGGCTGCTGCTTTGTACTGCAGACGACTATTCTCACCTACCTATATGAGCCCGAGAATCATGCTCTACTATTCTTATTCATTTTAGAATAGAATGAGGACTTACTATGTGCCAGCCAGCACGAGGCGGGAGCCCCAACAAAGCCTAACAAGGCAGAGGCATCAAGGAGGGCTTCCTGGAGGAACTGGCATTTGAACTGAGGATCTTAGCATGATTGAAACTCAGCTGGGAAGGCCACTCTTGGCAAAGCAAACAGCGTGAACAGAGGCACTGAGGCCTGGTGCAGTAAGGTTTTATGTGGGACATAAGAGGTTCCTTCAGGAATGAGGCAGGGTATTACCATATAGGTATGTGTCAGTGGTGTGTGTGTGTGTGCGCGCGTGCACAAGTGTAGGGGTAGGAACAGGCTGATCAGTATTGGTGGGGTGGCTAGGCGTGAGAAATGAGAGTGGAGATATTGGCAGGCGCTGGGCATGGCAGATCTTATATGGATCCCACTCTGAGGTGCTGGGGAGCCACTGATCAGAACAGGGAGAGGGACAAACCCTCCTCCTTCTGCTTCTGTCAGTGAGAGCCCTAGTCTGAGCATACGTGGGTGAGAGAGGAAACGTTTGAGGGAGCACATTCAATATGATATTTGTGGTATACGGCGTATGTGTGAGGATCCTACTTCCCGGCGGAACTATCACTCTTGTAAAAAATAATCTTTTTTCCTATTATGCTAATCACCTGTTTGTTTTGAAAATTGAGAAAATATGAACTAGAAAAATGAACCAACATTTAAACCTGAAATTCTGTCACCTACTGATAACTCTGCTCGTATTTTATTGTATATCCTCCCGTCATTTGAAATTACAGAAGCATGATTTTTATATAAATGAGATCATACTCGGCACGCTGATTTATTAGTAAGCGTTTTCGCTTAGCAATATAGCATTCACAGCTCCTGCATTCATTTCCTAGGGCTGCCCAGACAGAGCACCACCACCTGGGGGGCTGAAAACAACAGAAATGTATTGTCTCACAGTCTGGGCGCTAGACGTCGAAGATCAAGGTGTTGCAGGGCCCTGCTCCCGGGAAACCTGTAGGGAATCCTTCTGCCTCTCTCTGGCTTCTGGTGGTTGTTGGCTGTCCTTCATGTTCCTTGGCTGAAAGTGGCATCAGTCCCATCTCCACCTCCATCATCACATGGTGTTCTCTGTGTGTGTCTGTCTCGTCTCTTTTTGGAAAGACACTGGTCATATGGGATTAGAGGCCCATCTTAGTCCAGTATGACCTTATTTTTACTAATAACATCTGTAATCACCTTATCCTATATAATAAAAGCCTAATATGCAAATAGTCCCCTTGAGTGGTTGTTTGACTGCTTGCTATGACCTGTGCTGACCACCAGGGGGCGGCATGGAACATGGCGGGTGTCTGCGATGCGGCTCTGGCAGTAGGCAGCACTGGAGGTGCTGCCGGCCTGAATGGGCCCTGATAAGAGCAGGACTGTGGCGGGATGATGGAGCAGGTGAGCAGGCGGTGCCAGGTCAAGGTGGGTGCAAGCGGGTGCCCAATAGCCCTGCCGATCACCCCACACATGGCAACCAGCAGTAGCAGCAGGGGGCGGGGCCGCCACTCAGCTCCCAGGCACTGAGGGAGCCAGGCAGGGGGCCCGGCCCCAATCAATCACTCCGTAGGCAGGATGGTAGAACCGGTGAAGGAGTGGCACTAGGCCAAGGCAGGGTGCCAGGTGGGGCTGCGAGGCTGGGGGCGTGAGCTGGGGCCTAATCTCCGCAGGCCACCCAGAGGGACTCCACCCGTTCACAAATTCATCCACTGGGCCTCTAGTTTCCAAATAAGGTCACATTCTGAGGTACTGGGATTTATGACTTCAACATATCTTTTTATTTTTATTGAGGGAGTGTAATCCATAAAAGCTTTCTAAAAAATATATTTTTATTGATTTCAGAGGAAGGGAGAGGGAGAGAGAGAAACATCAATGATGAGAGTGAATCATTGATCGGCTGCCTTCTGCACAGCCCACATTGGGGATGGAGTCCGCAACCCCGGGCATGTGCCCTGACTGCGAATCGAACTGTGACCTCCTGGTTCATAGGTCAATGCTCAACCACTGAGCCACACCAGCCTGGCAATAACAGCTTCTCTTGGCATTTAATATTGTTTTTCAAGATCAGTTTCCAGTGGCTAAAAGATATTCTGTTTTACAGATGTACAAATGTCCAGGGTCAATGCTCCTTCACATTGAACACACAGCCTGTAGCCTGTCCTCGTCCAGCCCTCTGCAGGGGCAGTGACCACCACCCTGACAACAATGATGCTGGCGACCTGAACTCACCAAAGCTTCCTCTTCCCCCTTAGTTCCTACTAATGAAGGACAACAGCGGACTCCGGGTCTTCAGAAACCGTCCTAAACACAAGGGCAAGGACAAAAAGGGAAATCTTGCCTAACCCGAAGAGCTAATTGATCAGAATTGCCCCCTCCACCAACCCCCATGCACCTCCAACAGATCCAGATGTAGCCACATGTTGGAACACATCCAATGATAAGCAGTGATTCATCAGCTACTCGGCTGAATGCAACAATTGTTTAAGTCAACCTGCTTTATGAGTGTAGGCGAAAATTTTCCAGCCTGTTTCTTAGATGCCAACAATTATCTTAAAAGACGTTGCAACAGACTGAAAAGAAAGTTAGCTTGTTTGCTTTCCATCGCAGAACCTCCCTGTGCTGAGCCGGGAGCTTCGGAAGCATGCCTTGACGAACGCTCAGAGCTACAGCACTTTAAGCATTGCCTGTTCGGGTTATAAAGGGGTTCTCATGTACGTTCTCTCGTTTGATTCTCCAAATAACCCAGCCTGCTAGGGCAGGAGCATTGTTACGTGAAGCTCGGGAGTGCCTGGACTTGCCCAAACCCGCTCAGCATACAACCACCTCTGTAGATAAAGCTTTCCTAATCTTCCCCCCTAACATGGCTCTTCACTAGTGCCCGGCTAAGATGTCCTCGCTGACTCCTGGCTCTTTTTCCCATGAGCTCATGTGGTTCAACAAGGGCAGTTCATCTCTAGTTCAGAATGGCGGAGATAATACACACCCAGGATGCACTGTCCCTTGTCCTGTTCCTTAGGACAGGCAAGGACTTGGGTGGCAAGGCATGCTGGGTGGCACTTAAGCTGGACACAAAGGTATTATTTAGAGATTTGTTAGATACAGGGGGTGAGCTTGATAGAAGGGACTCTTCCCTGAGGTCCCCAGGTCCCCACCATGTTCATGGATAGTCGTTAGGGAATACATGTGCAAACTACCCTGAAAGCGCATGCATGTTCCTGGGAGTTAGTCCACATCACTCCTCACGAGAATCTGAAAGGTCCTTGTGACCCAGAAATAAACCCAAACCAAAAATAAAACATACATTGTTTCATAGTTGCATGGCAGGCTCTCTGGACACCACTGTGGTTTGCTATTGAGAAAAGTCTATTGCCTTTGAGTATTGGTATTGCAGTAAACAGAGCACTTAGAGTGCACACAGTAGGTGCTTAACAAACACAGGGTGGGGAAGAGGATGCTTTGCAGGGATGTGGCCAGCCACCTTCGATGATCACATCCAAAACCATCACCCAGCGCCCACGGCCTCAACCTCCAGAATATGCCTGGGACCCTGCCCTTCTCCTCACCCCAGCCTAAGCACCTTGGTCCAAGCCTCCATCAGTCAAGCGTGGTCCCTTCTCTCCACTGATCTCAGAGGAATCCTGCCTGCCTCTTTCTTGAAGCCCTCCAGGAGTGTTCTGCTGCCCTCAGAATGCAGCTAAGCTGGCGATGGCTGCAAGGCTGAAGTGACCTGCCCACTCTCCTACACTCTCCTCCCCCTTCAATTCACTCCACGCACTCCCTTCTGGCCTCCAACACCTCAAGCTTGCTGCTTCCTCAGGCCTCTGCACTGGCTGGAATCTCTGCAGGGCCACGTCCGGTCTGTGGGATGCGGCCTCTTCAGAGAAGCCCCTTTAAGGACTCCATCCTAAGGTACGTGGTGTATGCTGTCCTTCTAGCCCTCATCAGCATTGAATAATGGTCTTCTTTAGTTGCCTATTTATCCTCTGGCTTATACCCCAGGATACCAGCTCCACTGGCCAGTGTCTGAAACTTAGGTCCTCAATAAATATATGTTGAGAAGGAAGGGATGGGAGGTGGGCAGGGTTCTCCTTAAAGCCGAAGCTCACTGGATCCCAACTTCCTTCAGAGAACCAAACTCAGAGCCACAGCAAGCGGTTGCCTGGGGGCACACAACCAGTTCCCGGCACACCCAGGGTAAAGACCTGGGTCCTCTGACTGTAGCCTGGGGTGTGCTTTGCTGCTCGGCCAGAATCTTCATCCATCTTCGCAACAGACATTTTTAAGGACCAGATATACTTGGTGCTCTCCTAGGTGCTAGGGGTTTAGGACAAGACAGGTGGACACAGTTCCTCTCCTCCTGGAGGTTACAGTCGAAGTAAAGTGGTTACAACCGGGAGAATTTCACACTTGCTCCCACCCGGGACACTGGACACTGGGGGAAACAGGAGCAGCCAAGGGTCGGCATGTTCCCGGGAAACGCCAGCTTCCTCAGAAGCTGAGAGGCTCGCTGTCACCCCACTTAGCAGTGAATGATGTTACCTGCTCGTGAGGGCGACGCCACTGGGCCCATAATTAGTTCTCTGCTTATTCGCAATTGAAGCCATCATGGCTAACCGATGGCGTACACCACAAAAACCTGTAGGGGAGCCAGGCCATTTGGCAGCCACCACGGTCCCAAGAAGGCAGATCAATTTCCGTTTGATTTGTTTAAAAATAACAAACAATGCAGATCCACTTGCAAGGTTTGGGTTCATCTTTTCTGAAATGTGGGGAAAGAGGCGGTGGCAGGGAATTGCCTGTCAGAAGTCAGGCTGGACATGCTCCCAGCACAAGGGGGGTGGGGGTGGGGCGGCTGCAGAGAAGACTCCTGTGAAATGCAGTGCCGAAGGCCACTTCCCCCACTTTGTTCTAATTTTGTTCTAATTTTATCACGGGATGACCCGTGATCCCCTGGCACTTTCGGGGAGAGATACTGGACAGGGGAGATTTCTCACGAAGCTCAGAAATGCCTGCCTTTCCCTGGACTACAAAGGGAACTGATTTCCTCTAGGATCATGAATTTAAAAGGCTTCTCTACCTCGATGCCCTTTTAATCTGGGCTCTTGCTTGACCTGTGCTACTCCCCAGATATCAGAATATGTCCCTTTCCCAGCTAAATCCTTCAGTGACTTCCCACAGCCATTAGGATATGCCTAAACCACTCAGGTGGCTTGCATACTGGCCACCTCTCTGTGCACCTCCCCGCCCACCTCCCCGTCCCCCAATGTCTCATGTCCCTAATAGAGTGAATTAGCATCTGCATGTAACAAAGTGGTCAAAGTTATGGATTCTGGGAGCCATGATGCCTGGTTCTAATTCCAGCTCCACTACATATCAACTGTGTGACCTTGGGCAGGTCATTTGACCTGTAGATATGCTACAGGTGCCACATCTACAACATGGGGATAATAGAAGCATTCGCCTCCAAGGTCCCTGTAGTAAAAGCATGAGTGATTGCACACTGCTTAGGACAAGTGTGGTGGATGCTGGGTGCCCAGAAGAGGCGAGGTGTGAGCACACGCTGCTTCCTTTTTCTGGATCACTCCTGCCACAACCCACATTCTCTTGTTTGACTCACCTTGTCAGTTTTCAGCTTCGACATCACCTCTTCCTGGAATCATTCTAGATCCCACATCCGTGCATGAGGTGCCTTTCTCTGGATCCAACCTCAACTTTCTCCAACACAGAGGTCACCCTCCCCCCTTATATTTTAATTGCCTCTTTATATGTCTGTCTTACCCCCTATTCTAGCGTTACTCAACCTCAGCACTACTGACATTGTGGGCCAGATCATTCGGGGTTGCAGGGGCTGTCAGGTGCATTGCAGGATGTTTAAGCAGCATCGCTGGCCTCTGTCCCCAGATGCCAGTCACAGTTGTGATGATCAGAAATGTCTCGGACATTGTCCAGTGTCCCGGGTGGGAGCAAGTGTGAAATTCTCCCGGTTGTAACCACTTTACTTCGACTGTAACCTCCAGGAGGAGAGGAACTGTGTCCACCTGTCTTGTCCTAAACCATGGGCCTAGCACCTAGGAGAGCACCAAGTATTTATCTGGTCCTTAAAAATGTCTGTTGCGAAGATGGATGAAGATTCTGGCCGAGCAGCAAAGTAAACCCCAGGCTACAGTCAAAGGACCCAGGTCTTCACCCTGGGTGTGCCGGGAACTGGTTGTGTGCCCCCAGGCAACCGCTCGCTGTGGCTCTGAGTTTGGTTCTCTGAATGACATGGGTGACCAGCGCTTCGCCAGGGATGGGTGAGGAGGGTGGCATTCACACCACCTGGCGCAAGGTGGTCAGAGATGCAACTTCTCTTCTCCTCCCCAGACCCTGTGCACTGGGAAATCTGAGAGAGGAGCCCTCAGCCCTCTGATTCATCCTCAGCGGATCTTACCCCTGGCTGATCCCAGAATTTACCGGGGATGCTTTCTAAGGATAGGATGCCTGATGCCAGATTCCCCCAGCACAATGCCATGCGCAGCTCTGCTAGAGGACTGGCTATTGGCATTCCACAGCCAGGACTGAGACTCTCAATGCAGACGCGCCCTAAGGCTCTGTGCTTCCCATGATAAACCTTTGGAAATTGCATTAACTCTTGCAGTCCACCAGAGGGCCAGGCACAGCGCTGAGAGGGGCAGGGTTATCAGTTCTGGGCAAGGGGCACATGGAGTCAGGAACCACAAATGCACAGGTAGGAGGAAGTGTCTGGGACCTTCCTCCCAAGCTCTGTTGGGAAAAACATGCAGGTCAGAGTCAGAAGCACCAGAAGGGAGTCCGTAAGGATTTCGTTATGCTCCTTGCAGTGGCCCAGGGATGGCAAAGAGGGATGAGCAAACCCTAACCTGGCTTCTCCATGGGACCCAATGGTTTTAAAAACCATCTCAAGCCCTGACCCATGTGGCTCAGTTGGTTGGGTGTTGTCCTGTGCACCGAAAGGTCGCACATGCCCCGGTTGTGGGTTCAAAGCCACTAGGGGGCGTGCAGGAGGCAGCCGATTGATGTCTCTTTCACATGGATGTTTCTCTCCCTTCCTCTTTCTCTATAAAAAATAAATAAAATAATTCAGTAAAAATATTAAACTAAAAAACCATGTCAAGAATCTTTTAACAAAAAGCATTTCTGAAACCTCCATGTGTCTGGGTCCATCAGCTCCTGCAGTGAGTGTGCAGAGGAGTGGAAGTGAAGCCAGCCACGCCTGTGTTTCTGAGTAAATACCACTTCCCTCTTCTGAACCTCAAACGGGGTAATGAAACTCACTGGCTGAATTGTAGTACAGGTGGGGGGAACACTGGCACACGAACAGATGCTCGGAAACTCAGTGGTTCTCAAATTGTGTTCCCCGGGCCAGCAGCATCGCCTGGGCACTGGTTAGAGATGCAGATTCTCAGGTGGCACCCCAGACACACACAGTCCGAAACTCTGGGGGTGGGGCAAGTGACTTCTCTCTGAGTCTCCATTTTCTCTAAACTAGCATAATTGCAGTACCTGTACCTCAAAGACCATAGCAAGGAGTAAATGAGATATGCACGTAAAATATTTAACACGGTGCCTCGAATATAGTAAGAACTCCATCAATGGTAGCTATTGTTGCTATTACAATTATTATTCTCTTCAAAGCTCCCTGCCCTGTGCAAGCCTCAAGAAACATTTTTGTTAAAACTCTGCCCAAAATAACCTCTTGTTGGACTTTGCAAAATGCCGTATTTTGGCTCAGGATGCTCCCGGTGGAATGCATCATACTGAGCAGGAGTTACGGTGTACAAACGTGCCATGCTAACGCCCCGGCCAGCTTTATAGCTCATTCTGAGAGAGGCCATCGCTCAGAGCAGTGTAGCTATTTTTTGTGAGGTCCATTAGGGGCCGTGATCTATTTAAGTCTCTAGCTGTCAGAAAGGCCAGCTTTCCCACCACCAAAGAGAAACAAGTAGACGGGTTGGGGGAGTAACAAACAAAGAGCAGAGGGGATTGAAAAATGTTCAGCTCATGGCTAGAGGAAATGTAAAAGATGCTGAGGGAAGAGACAGCTCCAAGCGGCCTTGCAGTTGCAGCAGAGAAGCTGCAGGTGAATCAACCAGACAGAGGATGGTCTGATGTCTGTGGGCATCCCGATGGGGAGCTTGCAGAATAAGATGAAGTTTTCAGGGGGGTGAAGGGGAAGGTAGATTGAAATTCCTTCATGCATTGCAAGTTTCTATAACAAGGGTGAGAGGTGGAGAATCGCTCAGCTGGATATGGTTGCCTTCAGCGGAATTGGGCTCTACTTCCTCTTTGTTGCTTGCAAGGGACTTTCTCTTGCTCACATTTCCTGAGCCGATTCCACTGGCCACCCACCGACCACAGGGCCACTCACACAGCCACCCACGCTCACTCAGACTGGGACAACGTAGACACACTGATTCACCTCATGTACACATCTTTGGGATGTGGGAGGGATCCTGAGAACCCGGAGAAAATGAATGCAGACATGGGGGAACCTGCAAACTCCACAGACAGCCGTCCCAGCCAGGCATCGATTTTTTCCTCACCAATGTTAGAACCTTACTACTAAACGATGCTGAATGAAATGTTATTCGAGGATCTGCTGTGTGTAATTCAGTTAGAAACAGGCAAAGGACCTGAATAGACATTTTCCCAAACAAGACATTCCAAAATTGCTCAACATTGCTAACCATCAGGGAAATGCAAATCCAAACCACAATGAGATGTCACCTCACACCCATCAGAATGGCTATTGTAAAAAACACAGGAGATAGTGTTGGTGGGGATGTGGAGAAAAGGGAACTCTCGTGCACTGGTGGTGGGAATGTCAATTGGCACAGCCACTATGAAAAACAATATGGAGATTCCTCAAAAATATAAAACGTAGAATTACCATATGATCCAGCAACTGCCATATTATCTGCTTCTGGGTAAATATCCAAAGGAAATGAAAGCGCTAACTCAAAGGGATATCTGCACCCAGGTGCGTTGCAGCATTATTCACAGTAACCATGTCATGGAAACAACCTAAGTGTCTGTGGATGAATGAATGAATGAATGAATGAATAAAAACATGTGACGTATACACAACGAAATATCATGCAGCCATAAATAGGAAATTCTGCCATTCGTGACCACACAGATGGACTTCCAGGGCATTATGCTCAGTGAAGTAAGTCAGACAGAGAAAGACCAATACCATATGATTTCACTTATATCTGGAATCCTATATAATAAAAGGGTAATATGCAAATCAACCGAACGGTGGAACAACTGTTTGCTATGACACACACTGACCACCAGGGGGCAGATGCTCAATGCAGGAGCTACCCCCAGCCTGCAGGCCCCGATCACCCAATAACAAACAGGGAACCAGAGGTGGGTGAAGGTCGGGGGTGGGGCCGGCTGCCAGTAGCCGGGGAAGATGGCCCTGATTGCAGGCCAGGCCTAGGGACCGTACCCGTGCACAAATTTCATGCGGTGGGTGGGTCTCTAATCTAAAATAACTGAACTCATTGAAACAGGCAACAGATTGGTGGGGGTCGTGGGAAATGGGTGAAGGTGGTCAAAAGGTACAGTCTTCCAATGATACAATAAACAAGTGCTGGGGAAGCAGTGTGCAGCATGGTGACTATAGTTAGCATACTGTAGGGTATATTTGAAAATTGCTAATAGTTCTCATCACAGACACACACAACTATACCTTTGTGGAGTGATGAATGTGTTAACCAACTTTACTGTGATGATCATTTCATAATATATACATATGTCAAGTCATTATACCCTAACCTTATACAATGCTATATGTAAATGACATGCTATATGTAAATTAAAGCTGGGGAGAAAGAAACAATTCTAATTCTAGGAGAATATATTATTCTTAGAGGGTACATACTGAGGTATTAAGGGTGTAGTATTATGACATATGCAATATACTTACAAATAGTTCAGAAAACATCTGTGTGTGTGTGTGTATGTGTGTGTGTGTAGAGGAAGAGAGAGCAGAAATTGCAAAGTGGCAAACATTTTTTCTCTAAGTTGGAGGATATGCAGGTGATCACTGTATTATTCTTTCAGCCTTTCTCTGGAGCCAGACTTCTTGGGTTCAGGTCTCCACTCTCTCATATACTAGCTGTGCGATGACCCTAAGACAGTTACATAACCATTCTGTGCCTCAGTATCACCATCTTAAAATGAGAGCCATGTAGTATATACCTCACAGGGTTTTTGTGAGGATGAAATAAGTTAATGTTCTAGGAGCCGTTCCTTAAATGGAGTAAGTGATCAATAATGGTTAGCCTAATAGTTAGCTGTTTGTGATAAACAGATAATAGATGATAAGATTTATAGATAGATAAATATAGATAGAAAAGTAGGAAGAAGGTAGATGAATGGATAGAGATATATAATAGATGATAATGTATAGACAGATAGATAATAGATAGATGATAGATTTATAGATAGGTAATAGAAAAGTAGAAAAAAAAAAGAAAAGTAGGAAGTAGGTAGATGGATGGATGGATAGATAGATAGATAGATAGATAGATAGATAGGTGATCCTATATAATAAAAGCCTAATATGCTAAGTGTCTGGTCGTCCGGTTGGTCATTCAACCAATCAAAGTATAATATGCTAATGATATGCTAAGGCCACTCAAGCGCTCACTATGATGTGCCCTGACCACCAGGGAGCAGATGCTCCGACCGGTAGGTCAGCTTGCTGCTGGGGTCTGACTGAGCGAGACTGAGAGAGATAGGCTGGACATGCCCTGGAGCCCTCCTGCAGTCCCTTCCTGGCTGGCCAACTTCCCACGTCCCCTGGCCCCGATCACTGGTGGGGTACCTCGGCCTGGCCTGCGCTCTCTTATAATCCAGGCTGAGGGACCCCTCCACCCCCGAGTGCACGAACTTTGTGCACTGGGCCTCTAGTAGAAAGATAAAAGCACATAGGTGGATAGAGATGAAGATGGATGGATGGACGAATACATACAAGCATATGGACAAAAGTTATGAAAATAAGTATGTAAATTATATAATGCCAACACCTGGATTGTAGCATGTGACACAGCTGGAAGACTGTTTCCCCTCAGAAGTGTGCCTCACCCCTTGTGGGCCTGGGCAAGGCATGAAACAGGAGTCATGGAGACCTGGAGTGATCACTCACCACCCAGACAGCTGCAGGGCATCTCATATGGAGGCAACGTCCTGAGCGTGGGGGATGGAGCCTCCCACGTGGCGCTGCATGTAGAGCAGGGCCTGGCACCTGGACTGCATTCTAAACACATTCTGTGCAATTAGCAGCTCTCATCACTCAGGGGGCTGATGGCTGCATTGCAGGATCCTCGTGGCCCTGAGCCAAGCTCAGCCCGTCCATCCGGACGGGCATCCTGCCAAGAACCTCCAGCCGAGACCTGGCCACTCTCAGCTCACCACTCACCAGGCGGGCGACCCGATGAGGAGAAGCCAGCCTGGTGTCCACAGGAGCCCTCTTGTGAATCCAGATCAGCCTGCCCAGCAGGAAGGGCCTCCCTCGGAGAGGATAAGTGCTTTCTCTTTAACACGTCTTTCCACCTTGCTCCAACACTGTGGCGACTCTGATCTGACCTTCTTCCTGTTTCTCCAACACACCTGGAACTTTCCTGACCTTATCCCTGAAGTCCCCTCTGAAAGTTTCTTCCCTCCGCGGGCCCCTTCTCACTGCATGAGTCACCTCCTCAGAGAAGCCCTCTTGGATTACATGATATCAAAAGTTGCCTTTTGATTATCCTTTATCTTGAGACTGTTTTTCCCCTTCGCTGTGCCTCACCTTTCTTATTTGTAAAAAAGGATAACAGTTGTGGTGAATATTCTCTATCTGCCCTTCCCTTTCCACCCTCCTCTCTGCTCCCTTGAGCTGACCAGTGGTTTTCCCATGTCCTCTGGCTGGATTCAGTCAAAGAGAGGCCGGAGGAGAGATCAGGCCATTTATTCACCCAGCTCCCTGCCTGCTGGTGGCTCTGCCTCCTCTCCTGCCACCCCTCCCCCTACCCAACCAGGCTCCTGACCCACACCCTGTCCTCAGCTCTGAAACCACTCCCCACCATGCACCTTCAGCACCAAGGGCGGTCCCAGCTCCCTGCTTGCTAGCCACCACCCCCCTCACCCCTACCATAGTTCCTTCAGCCCTGCCCACACCTTTGTAAATACCCCTTTCATTGCCCTCACCTCAGTTACCCCTGGGAATGAGCCACCACCCAACAATGGTATCCATCTCGTAGGGTTATTGTGAGAATTAAATTAGTTTTAGTGCAGGGCACATAGTAAGTGCCAAGAGTATTATTATTTGTTATTGTTATTATTGTTGTTAGCTATTTTTTCCTTCCTCTCACTTGGCATACTTTACACTTGTTTGTGTACTAATTGTTCCGCACCTCTCCCTGCAGGCAGTCTACGTCTGCATGAAGAGGGAGCCCGTGTCTGTTTGTCTGTCTTTGAAGCCCGGGTGCCTGGTGTGCAGTAGACCTTCAAAGACACCTGATGAATGGATGAATGAGGGCTGGCTTTCACTTTCAAAGCATTTCTGTATATTTTGTTGAAGTGTGTGATATTGCTGGTATTAGGACATTTTTGTCTTATAATTTTAGCAATTTCCTAAGGTTTTCACCTATTACCTTCTCCCCTTTGATCCTGGGTAGTCAGCAAAATGGGGAATATAATCACCATTTTATAAATGATGAAATGAGAACAGAGGGAAAGGGAGGGAGAAACCATTACCTCTGAACTTGCTCTGTGCCCGACTCTGGGAGGCCTTCAATGGACACGATTTAATTTAATTTCATGATGATTCTCCTGACGATATCATTACCTCCCCAGTTCACAGAGGCAGGACCAGGGGGAAAGAGGTTCGAGGGCTCGCCCAGGATTGTGCAGCTGGTGGGTAGCAGGACCAGAATCTAGTCCTGGTGGGTCTGACTAAATTGTGTGCTTTGCCCAGACAGCCAGTTTCATGATACGCCCTAGAGAAACTTACACATGTGCACAGGGAAAGGCATACAAAAGTATCAGGTTGTAGTGGTGAAAACAAATGGGGGAAAGAAGGATAAACAAGCTGGGACATTAAAACACTGAAGCAGTTACGCTGAATGAACTGGGGGTACAGAATCACCTATAAAGTGGAGTAGAAAACCAAGTGTGGGTGGCAGAATTGACTGCCAAAGAATACATTGATATAACATCACTGTATGGCAAGGTTCAAATATATACCAGACATCACCATGCATCGTTTAAGGATGTGCACATGTAACAGAAATGCTCAAAGTCGAGGGATTATTGGCACCAAATTCCAGACTGTGGTCTGAGGGACGGGGATAATAGGGTTGGGGTGTAAACAGAGGTCTCATGGTTCCTGTGATGTTTTCCTTAAGCTGGGTGGGTGCTGGTCACATTCGTTTATATCTTTTCTTCCTAGAAGAAATACATCATTTATAAAAAAAAATAAAAATAAATAAAAAGTCCTGCCTTGCCTAAGGTCCCCCAACTGGTTAACAGTGGAGCAGGACAAGTATATATGCCTCCGGACTCCTAGTCCAGTGCTCTTTCTGCTATACAGCAAGCTGTCCAAAAAGGAGGTAGTTATCCCCATTGAGCAATTTGGAGAGGAGGTGAAACCCAAAGTGATCCTCATCTCTACCCTTTCCCTTCCCCGGCTACTACCTTACCCTCACTCTCCACACCTTCTTTCAAGCTGCCCAGGTAGCCCCAGACCCCCGAATGTGGTTTGGTTGCTGTATGGCTTCAGTGCCAGAAACAGAAATCCTTTCATAGACTGAATCAGAAAGTCTAAAAAAGCCAGGGGGAGCAAACTTAGTCTCAAGAGGCTGCTTGGCAGGCACTTGTGTTTGCCTGCTCAGCGACCACTTCCCATGATAGCAGAAACATGGTGGCTACTCCCTATGGAATGGCCAGTGACCCAATCCCCATAAAGAGAAAATCTGTTGCGAGATTTCTGGGAAATATGCCCACTGCTGGTAAAAAAAAGGAGAGGAGAGGAGATATAAGGAGAAGACCTCCTTCTCTTCTCTGTCTGCTTTATGTATTGGCAGGTGAAGATGTGATGCTCGGAGCTGTGGCAGCCAACCTGTGACCATGAGCAAAGGGCCAAGAGAATCATAGAGAAGCTATTGCGGAGTGGCCGAGTGAGCTCTGAATCACCTACCTCTGGGTCACTTAAGTGCAAAAAATTAATCAATATTGTTAATGTACTTTTAGTCAGAGTTCTATTACCAGCAAACAAAAGCACACTGTGACTGTTAAGAGGAAAGAGAGATAAGCAGGTGCTTTTTCCAGGGGTAAGTCACTGGGACCCATATGCTGGGATGCAATCTGTTAAAAACAACAACAATAACATATGGTAAGTAGAAGCTTCCCACTCCTTTGCTTAGACTCTCAGTGGTTCCTCCTTGTTCTTTAAATAAGAACCAAAATCCTTAATAAGGTCTCCCAGGCCTGCGCTGAGCTGGCCCTGTCTGTGTCCTGGGCCGTCTTGGGCCACTCTCTCCATACGACTCACAATGGTGTAGTCACATTAATTTTGTTGTCATTGCTTTGTTCTGTTTTGTTTACTTTCTCTAGTCTGTCAGGCCCTTCTCACATGAGGGCGTGTGCATGAGATTGTCCCTCGTCCCAAAAGGCTGCTCTCCTCTCCCTGTGCCTGGCTGATTCTGAATCTTCACTGCTCACCTGAAGTCGGAATTCGTCATGGAAACCTCCTCCTATTGTTTATCTCACGGTACCGTTTTTTCCTTCTTAGTGCTGATTTGCTTATTTTTCTGTGCATTTACATTTCTTCAACCTCAGTTTCCACCAATAGACTTTCACCTCCATTGGTGCAGACACTGTGTTGGACTTGAGCGTCTCTCTATCCAACCCACATATGTGCCACCATGACATATACATGTTGTGCCCTGTTTTCCAAAGTGAAGATCTCCGCACCCCCCCACCCCAGCTTTGCAGTGAATGAGCAGATCACCCCCATTCTCAAAACTATGGAAGATAATAAATGTTCACTAGGATTTTCATGTGCCTTCTCACTGACCATAGTCAAATTCCATGCTCTTATCCTAGCACTCAAGGTCGCCTTTGATCCATCCCTTTGCGTATTCATTCAAAAAGACGTATGGAGCACCTACTGTTCCAGGCAGTGTTCTATCTTCTCTCCACTTTTCGCCAAGTCATCTGCCGTCCAAACATCCCTTCTCCATTCTCACTACTCAAGTTCATCTCTTCATCACAGACTAAATACTATTCTCTCCAGATATTTCCCCAAAGTCTTTCTTTTGCTTAAAATACCTTCTCACTGTATCCACCCAATAACACATTCCCCATCATTTAAATCTCACCTTCAACCTTTTATTCAAAAACATGTATTAAGGCCCTTCTGTGGGTGTTCCTGCATCGGATTGCAGATCCAGAGGGACACAGGTGCTTCATCGCACCCACAGGCTGTCTCATGCAGAGTGGCTGCACATAACCTGCTGAGTGGTGGAAGAAGACGAGAGCCTAAACAACAGAGACCTACAGCCTCTTTTTCTTTTTTTTTTAAATTCTTACCCGTGCATACGTTTTTATTGATTTATTTTTTTGAGAGCAAGAGAGAAACTTTGATCAGTTGCCTCCCATATATACTCCAACCAGGGATCGAACCTACACCCTAGGTATGTGCCCTGACTAGGAATTGAACCCACAACCCTTCAGTGTATGGGACAATGCTCCAACCAACTGAGCCACACCAGACAGGGTGAAACTCTTTTGACTCCAAAGGCAACATCTGAGCCAACAGTCTCCAAATATTTTTTATCATAAACAGCTCTTTCAAAAAAGTGAATGGGCACCCCATTATTAGAATAATTATATAGAAATTATATGTTGAATTATATATTCTCCAAATGACAGTGCATATAGAAGAAAGGGCTATCGAAAAGCATGACATAAAAACATAAAGATGAACAGAAATTTAAACGTTGCCATCCGGTACCCCAGTGGACCATGCCGCCTATTCCCATGTTAGACTGTTTGGCCTAACTCAGATGACTGCCCTTTCTAGTTCTCATGGAGTGGCCTTAAGCATCCTTTGGGGAGAGGCAAGGCATTTGGCTGCAATGACAGCGGAGTATTGGACTGGAGGCTCCTTCTACCTCTTTTGCTTCCCATGACCCCCGCATCTCTGTCCTCTGGGTTCCTTGAACCTTGCTCCAGCCAGAGTTCGGGGCCTGACAAATAAAGTATTTTCCCCCTCTTCCTTGCCTCCGCCAGTCCCTGGGATGCAGCAGCAGACTGCAGCTGGGCTGACTTTGGGCGCTGTCTGTGAAGGCATCAGGACCACATCTTGCTGGGGTTTTGCTGCAGAGGAGACAGAACCCCTTCCTTCTCAAGGTGGTGGGGGGGAGGGTGGGGCGGGGGAACTTCTGTGAATGCCTCATGCTTTGGACGAAGCAAGCCTGTCAGGAGACACATCTGGACGTTGTTTCCACCATTGTGTCACAATAATTTACAAAGAGTAGCACCACCTCCTCCCCATCCCACTCACTCATGTGCCAAATGGCATCCAGCTGCTTCCCTAGGCGTCCCCAGCCCCCTCCTGCTCTGCTGTGAGCGGCCCCTTTGGAAATGCCCAGCCTGTGTCTCTGAGCCAACACCCTGAGCCTGGCTGTGCACGGCATCCGGACCGAGGGCTCAGTGAATCCTCTGCGGGCACCCTCTTGGGGCAGCCAGGGGCTTGGGAGTCCACGTACCAGATGCCCCTTGAAGGTGACTCACTCTCTTTCTCGCCTGGGCCATGCATGCAATTCGGGGTGACCAACCATCCCAGTTTGCCTGAGACTGTCCCAGGATTAGCACCGAATGTCTCACATCTGGGAAACCCCTCGGTCCAAGAAGGACTGACTGCGTAACTTGTGGGACCCAATGCAAAATGAAAGTGCAGGGCTCTTGTTCAAAAGTGTGAAGAACTTCAAGACTGTAATAGCAGGGCATCAAACCAAGTGTGGCAGGCATCCTTCGGAGCCTGGGGCCCCGGGTGACCGTACAAGCTGTGTGCTCATGGAGCCCGCTCAGGTCCCAGGCAAACCAGGACTGTGGGTTAGCCCACTTCCCATACGGAGATCCAGGGAAGAGAATGCATTGTTATTTCCACAACGTGGTTCACTTCCCACAGCACTACTGAGACAAGAGAACTTGCTTCCACCTTCCACCCACCTTCCCACCGCCAGAGCTTTCTGAGACACAAAACCATGCCACTCTCCACCTTAAAGCCTCCCGGTGCCCTCCCGCCATCTGCAGTATTCTCACTGTGAGTGATAACACCCTTCCAGACATTGCAAAACTCCCAGTACTGACTTAAATTATTTTTACTACACCACCGCTTAAATATGGACCCACATAAAACTCGGCATAAACTTTGTGTGTTAATAGCTCTTACACAAATTTGTAATTTTTTTTTAAAGTGAGACTTTAGAACCAATAAAATTCAAATCAACCACATTAACTTAATGGAACGGATGAGGTTGTTTTGCCAAAACTGAAGTGCCCCTGGCAGTGATGCTGGCCCGCGCTGGCTGCTGGATGCAGATGCTATTTCATGGATATCCTCCTCTGGGCTGGTCCCATGATAGGGCATCACTTTCCTGTCATTGAACACGTCGGGATACCTTTGTTTAAACACCATGCCCTGACACTACTGGAGCCTCACTTACTGCAAAGCCACCCTTTACAGCTCAAGCTCCTCTCTGTTCTTTTCCAATTAGCCCCTGACAATGAAAGACGTGCTCATTGGTGCCAGTCGGATCGTAAATATGAATGCAAACATGGGCACTGTCATCTCATTGCAATGCCAGGTTATAAGTGGGAGCGAGCCACCCAAATGACCTAAAAATGCCTATTTTAAATAAGAACAAGAATAACATTGGAATAACAATAGCAATAATTAGCATTTATTGGGCAACTGCTGTGTGCTAAGTACTTCCCATATAATAACTTACGCATCACAACTCGGTAAGGCAGGCACTATGATTATTGCCATATTGTAGATGAGAAAAATGAGGCTCAGGGAGGGGACATTACCTTCTCTGGAGTCACCCCACCAGAAGGTGTCTAAGAAAATCCTCAAACTGAACTCACAGACCCCTGATCAGGCGTAAGGGACCGTGAGGGGTTCTTGGACTCTAGTCTGGGAGCAGTAGCCAGCGTAAAGTACAGACGCCCAAGTTTGCCAATAAAAGACCTTCTTCATCCTGCCTGATGGCCTCTGCATCCTCACCGCTTTTTTTTATTGTCTAAAGTTTTACATATGTCTCCTTTTTCCCCAACTGACACCCCCCCCCCCCCCGCATCCTCATCTCTTGCTGCTCCCACCTCATCACACATCTCTACCACGGGGCTAGTGGAACCCTAAGAGGGCATCAAACACTCACATTGTCCTGCTTCTTTCACTTAGAAGGCTTTCCTCTGCCTTTCCCACCTGGAAACCATCTCCAAGGTGCTCAGTGTCCCCTCTCTGGGATGCTGCCCCCAAATAAGGAAAGGCTGATGCCCCTCCTTTGGTTCCCCACAGCACCAAGGTCGCAGCTCTTCCCGAAGGCAGAGGTGCTGTTAACCTCCTGACAGCCCCTGCATGGTAGCCTGAACCTTCCTCTCTGGAGGGTTTTAGCTTAGAGGCCCAGAGCCGGTGGGAACTTGAGGTCAGAGCTGTGCTATAACAACAGCCGGCGCGGGCTTAGTTAGTGCTTACTTTGTACCAGGCCCTGTGCTAAGGCCTTTGCATAGTTCACCTTATTTCAAGCCCACAGCCCTCCTACAAGGTGGGTACCATTGAGTTCCCATTATACGGATGCTGGTGCACAGAGAAGATGATGCACCTGCTGCCCTTGTACCAATAGTGGCAGCACCAGCGCATGAATCCAGAGTCCCTGCTCTGAGCCATGAGGCCACAGTGCCTCCTGCACTCCAGGAGAGCCGGTGCTGGGCTGGCATCGTGTAGAACTGCTGGCAAGCTGAAGGTCTATAAGGTCAGAAACTAGCAGGGGTGGGAGTGAGTACAGTAGTCCCCATGTGTAGACAGCACAGATGGGACAAAAACCAGCCCCAGGGAGACAGGGAGAGAGAATCCTTTGTCCTCAACTGCTGAGGCCCAGCCACTGTGTAATGACCTACTGGACATCTTGTCTTAGAGTCCTAGGGTTTCCCATGTACCTTTTCCTTTGACTTTATAATTTTTTTTCCTGATTTAGATGGAGTGAGATTTCTCCTGGATATACTATAAAAGCAAACAAACAAAAACTAGAAGCCCACAAGCTCCAGGAATCCGGGCCCTATCGGTATGCATTTTTTGTTGCATCTAAAAGGAAGCTCACCTGTTGTCTCACTATAAACTATTTGGGTCATATTTATAATATTTTAAACATAAGTACATCCCATGCAATTATATTTAGAACATACTTATACTGAATATTTATTTGGCATTTAGCTGAAATTCAAGTTAACTGTATTTTATCCAGCAACCCTAATCTGGGGTCACATGAGAACACCAGAATATCAGGCCACCCAAGACCTACTAAATCAGAATCTGCATTTTAACAGATGGTTTGTATACATACTAAAGTTTGGGAAGTCCATCTGAAAGGTGAATTAAGGCAGTCCAAAGATGGTACAGTAGCTCCTTCATCGTCAGGAACCCACAATCTTCTTATTTTCTCTAACATCTTTATCTCATGATTTCCATCCTGAAGTTCACTTCATGGCCCAAGAGAATTTCTTGGAGTTATTACCACAAGCCTGGCCTCCAGCTGGAAGCAATGGGAAAGGATCCAGAGCCATTTCCCCAAATCCCATCCAATGGCTTCCGCTCACACCTCATTGGCTGCCCCTGCCTGCAAGGGAAGCTGGAAAAGGTAGTTTGGGCCAAGAATGCCATTCCTTCACTTTGAGATTTGCAGCTAAGAATCTCTGTGACTAGGTTGACCAGGAGGCCCTGACCAAGGCAAAGGGGCAAGGACAGTCAATAAGACCCATTTAATAAGGTTTCTTTGAAGAAAGAGGAAGTCCTAGCTGTGTTCTAGACCCAGGATAATTATAGCACTGAGCTCAACAATAAAGTGTGCAATTTCACAGAGAAGAGATATTTTGGGCGTAGTCTTGAGTGATACAGGAAGTTCTGATGAACTCAGACATCCATGCTTGCGATACCATGCTTGTGATTCTGAGATCAGTGGCTGATTGCAGGAGTGCTAAATATGTGTAATCTTACAAAAATGAGCACAAAACACTGCTGGCTATGCTGAGCCCAAGGAAGTGGAATTGTTTCTCCCTCAAAGAACCACTGCAGCCCTAGCTGGTTTGATGTCTCTCTCACATCAATGTTTCTCTCTCTCTGTCTCTACCCTTCCCTTTCACTCTCTCTAAAATATCAATGGAAAAATATCCTCAGGTGAGGATTAACACACACACACACACACACACACACACACACACACACACACACACACACGAACCACTGCACTTCTGTAGGGAATTAGGTTACCAAGTGGAGCATTTCTGAACCAATCTCAACATAACCAATCTTCAACATAACCAATCTTCAATAGCGCCATCATGTGGCCGCACGCAGCAACAGCAGTGATGGACAGATCAGACTCTTCACTCATTGTTGAAGATGCCTGATTCTGGTTAGAAAAGATTAGCCCTCTAAGTTTTAACGCCACTGAGAACGGTACTAAATGAAGTACTTGATGCCTCACTGGTAAAGATGTTGAAGTGTTTAACTGGAAACAAAAGTGAGATGTGAGCATACAGGCACTCTGAGATTGAGGAAGAGAGAGAATCTGTGCTATGGGATGGTACTGGATTTATTTTTGGTAGAGATAGCTTTTCATTTCCCAGCAAGTCTCACCAAACCCCAGGACTGGGTGGACTAGGCCAAACCCATAGCTAGCTAGGATTCATTTCAAGCCAGATTTTCTCAAGTAAGGACAAAGTGGACTGAACTGGGGTTTCTAGATGTTTGCTATGCACTGTGCCAGAACATACTTTCAAAGCAAGATGCATTCTCCACAGATAGCTGTTGAGCATGGCAGGCAAGTCCTGACTGGAACGAGCCTATTGTATGCCGGGGAACCTTAAAACAAACTGCCTCTCTTTAAGTAACATTCTTTTTGAGGCAATTTGCAGAAGAGGCTGAAAATCCCCTCTGACAAATTACAACTCCTCCCAGAGGAAGACACAAGGACCCCACCCATACTCTTTGCTGTGGGTCCTCCAGCAGATGTGAGCCTAGAAGGACAAAAGGTGAAGTGAAACGTCTTCCCTCGGGAAGGGAGGGGACGGAGTGAATGAAAGGCCACAATGGCCTGAGTTGGGAGGACACGCCAAAGGGTGTCAATGAGAAGAGGGAGGTAGAGGCCCAGTCTTTGCAGGCAAAGTGCCTGGTTGGCCAAAAAATAAATAAATAAAACAAAACAAAACAAAAAACAACACTCTTTATTATCTCTGCCTAGAAAAAGAATATTTATAAGGGGGAGAAGAAGAAGGAGCAACAAAAGGAAGGGAAGGGAAAGAGGAAGGAATATTAGAACCTAAAGGATTAAAATATCCAGTGGATTGTGCAAATCCATCTGATGGGTTCAATGTCTGTGATTCATCTGTTACACGTGGCTTTAATTTCCTTTGAAAACCAGATGTGTATGAAAAGAAGACAGAACAGGGGTAGGATGCAGGGGAGCCTGGGTCTCAGAATTTCCCTCAAAATGGAGATTTGGATATTTTGGGTCACCCTCTCTGGGTTCTCAATGCCTGGTAGATTCAATTGATGGTGGATGGCAAGTCCATTCTCTGGAGGGAAAATCTTCACAGATACTGCAACATGGAGATAAGTGTCTAATGTGAGTAGTGGTTGCCACCAACTCGCCTATGCCTTTTAAGAGGTTCCTAACTCCAAACTGTCTGGAAATTGAACAGGGAATCCAGTTCACTGCTACAACATGTCAATATTATTACAATCCATGGTTGGCAGAGCATCATTTCTGAAACATGCCAACAACAATAACTTCATTTTGTCAATGCAGGTCCAGATACTGGTTTGAAGAATGTTAGCTTTGTTTCTAATCTCCCATAGCTCACTTTTTCCAGATTTCAGATTGAGTCAACACCTAGAGTATGATCTCTGTCACCTCTCTGACCTCACTTCCTTTATGTTCACTCTGCTCCAGCCACTGACTTCTTCATAATCCCGTGAAGATGGCAGACAAGATCCCATGTCAGTATCTCTGCTTAAAATCCTACTTCTCCAAAGATCTGACTTTGGGTGGTGGGCACATGGTGCGATATGCAGATCTTATAACCTGAAACCTATATGATCATGTCAACCAATGTCACCCCAATACATTTAATTTAAAAAATAGAAAAAAATTCTCCTTCTCCAGACACAGACTTGCTCCTCACATCCTCAGGTCTCACCCTGAACATTGCCTTCCCTGATAGCCCAACCTAACATTCTAATCTGCCCGTCTCTTCCTAACTCCCTTGTCCACTTTATCATTTTTCCTCCTAAGCACTTATTCCTATCTAATGTAGTATCTAATTGTTAAATGTATGCCTATGAGAACAGGCAATTGGTTGATTATGTTCTCTGCACAATCTCTGTCCAGTGCCAAGAACAGAGCCTGAAACATGGTAGGCCCTCAATAAACATTTGCTGAATGAACTAATAAAGTAATAAATAGAAATGGGCTATTGGAAAAGCTGAGAGTGCAGCAGAGTCTGGGGTTTGGCAGTCAATAGAAAGCTGGGGCTCAAGTTAACTCAGTTTCATTTCCACAAGAAACCCTCCAGTGTGCCTGTTAGACTATGTCCACATTGGTCTACGAGGAAGACCCAGGGACTATGGCCAATGGCAGGAGCCCCCTGAGGATGGCATGCCTGCCTCCCATTGTGCCATGCCTCTGCCAGATCCACTCACCTTGACTTGGCATTCAGGGCACTCCCCAACCTGGCACCAGTCAGCCGTTATATCCATGTCTCTAATACCCTTCTATTTTATATTCATTCAACAATATGTCTCAAGCTTTATCTTTAAAATTTATCCCAAGTTTTTATTCAACTCTATTATGTAGTTTTGCTTGGTAAAATATTAAAATAACATTTTTGTTGCCAGAACCTTAACTTTTCACTCAACATTCCCACCTTTGCTCATCTAAATGGAGTATCAGGAGACACTATAGATTCAGGGATTCTGCTTCCCTTGTCAAGGGGTTTCTAATATTTAGGGTTTTTGAATCTGAGAATAACTGAATTCTCTTTGGTGGCATTTGTTCAGCAAAATACAAAGCATAATCCTGGAGCCCAGCTGAAGGTTGTATCTACCATGTCATTTAACCTGCAATGTATATTGGCACACCACCATAAAAACACATCAACATATACATACACATAAACACACGGAAATGAAGAATCAAACATATACAATTCAAGGCACAGACATGTAGACACACATAAAGTAAACCACCATATACACATTGAATTTTGTGGTCCAAGTTTAACTAAGCTTTCAATGCTTTGTTTAGAGTGCCCTGGAAAATAACATTGAAAGACATCAAGACCCTGCTGCTTAAAGAAAAGAGTCATGGATTCTTCACCCCAATGGGTAGTTATTTCCTTTTTCTTCCCCTAGAATTGACTTTCTTGACCAAAGCAATCTTTTGGCTTGGTTTTGTTTTGAAATAACCATAGTTCAACCATATACCAGATTGTCCTGATATGCCCTTAATTGGCTAAGTGTTAAGTAACTTGATTTATGGGGATTACTTTAAGGAAATTTATTAGCATTGGAGGTGTGCTACAGATACAGTAGGAAATGACTGTTCTTGGTTGCTCTGCTTTGAGAAGCAATAGGTAATCACAGGTAGGGAAAATCAAGAGGAATATTCTATAAACTTTTTTTTATCCTTTTGATCTTTGAAACTGGAATAAATGTTCTAAAAGTTGTTTCTCTGATAAATGACCTGATGAAGGAAAATAAATAAGGAAATGTAACCAAAAACACAGGTTCAGCTGCCTACCTCAGTAAAAGACAAACTCCTGAGACAGGTGCTGGTACAAAAGGAAAGAGGTTTATTCAGATGCTGAGACCTAGGACAATGGTGGACCCCAGTCTCAAAGACCATGCCCTCTTCCTGCTCAAGCCCACGATTCTTTTTTTTTTAAATATATATTTTATTGATTTTTTACAGAGAGGAGGGAGAGGGATAGAGAGTTAGAAACATCGATCAGCTGCCTCCTGCACACTCCCCACTGGGTATGTGCCTGCAACCAAGGTACCTGCCCTTGACCGGAATCGAACCTGGGTCCCTTGAGTCTGCAGGCCGACGCTCTATCTACTGAGCCAAACTGGTCAGGGCAAGCTCACGATTCTTATAGGGATAAAGATGGGAGGACTTTTTTTCTATACAATTATCTTGCTAGCTTTTGGCACTCTCAGTCCCTATCCCTTCATCTTTTTAGCTTTTGGTGGGCTCAGTGTAAGAATCTCCCCCTGTGCCATCTTGGCCAATAGGGGAGACTCCCCAGTGCTGTGAATGAGTGTCTACTGTAACAGAAACAGGTTTGTTTCAGGGGAGCCAGGAGTAAGGAATCTCTTTGTCCTCTTCTTCTTAACTTCTTGTATCTTCCATCTTTTCTAAGTGTTTCTTTATGGAAACAATCTCAAAAGTCTTTCTATATTAGGAATGGAATTATTTACTTTCATTTCATAACTCTGGGATAAAACTCACACATATGCATGCATTTACACACATGTGTACACTCATATCTGTACTCAGACACAAATATTGATGGGACTGAAAGCTTTCAGAAAATGTTTTAAAAAAATAAAAAGCATGTGGCACCACTTCCAATTGCTAATAAGAAACACATCAATTTAGTTGTGAATTGAGAACTTTATAAGGAATGAAGGAATTATTTTCATTAAGCCCTAAAACAGTATTGACCATCCAAACCAATTTGCTCTCTGCAGAACTGTGGTGTTAAAAAAATTAGCTGTTGATACTATTCAATAGCAATCAGGTGGATTTTCCCCTTAACATAAGGTGCAGCTGTAGTTTTTCTCAGTCTCATAATTAAAAAAGGGTGATAAGCTATGTGTTCTGAATCAATTCACTTAGATTTCGAGGAGCATAATAGAATTCTGTTGTTCCAGAAATAAACAAAAATCTCATCTACTTAGTCGGCATGGATAAAGTAAGTGGTAAGAATGACATTGCCCTGACCGGTTTGGCTCAGTGGATAGAGTGTCGGCCTGCGGACTGAAGGGTCCCAGGTTCGATTCCGGTCAAGGGCATGTACCTTGGTTGCGGGCACATCCCCAGTGGGGGGTGTGCAGGAGGCAGCTGATCGATGTTTCTCTCTCATCGATGTTTCTGGCTCTCTATCCCTCTCCCTTCCTCTCTGTAAAATATCAATAAAATATATTAAAAAAAAAAAAAAAGAATGACGTTACTTGTCCTATCCAGGTTCTTCACTTGGGGCCCACTGACCCAAATCACCCATAAATAGAATTCAGGAGTCTGTGCCTTGAATGGGAAAATTGTTTATAACAGTTTTCATGAACTTCCACTTAAAATTTAGCATTTCAGTCAATTATGAATATAAAAAAATGACAATAGTATTAGTAGTACAGGGTGGGACAAAGGGAGGTTTATAGTTGTATGTGAAATAGTTTCTTCTTGTATTATTATTTATTAATGATTGTATTATTTTCCACTAGAACAACTCTAAACCTACTTTTGTCTACCTTGTATTTTATGACTTTTCATTTATAGAAATCATAGACAGTTTCTATCAAATTACAGGCTTCTTTTGTAACCTAATGTAGTCCACTTTCTGCATTTAAAAACATCATTGTAAGAAGGAGTCCATGGGCTTTCTCAGATTGCCAAGGCGTTCGTGGCACATGAAGGGTTAATACCCCTGTTCCAGGACACCTGGGGTATGAGTGAGGGTCAGAATCTGGCACAGCTGGTTGGGATACCTGAAATCCCATTAGGTAAGTCTTTCATTGGGCCTTGAAGACTTCTCCACCACCCAGTAAAATGCTCATTTTAATGCCCCAGAGTGGAATTTGTTGTTACCAACTTTAAGGTTCTCTGGAGTAGCAACAAAGGTGGAGGAGAAGAAGAAACAGAAGATTTGGACTGTTCTCCCAGCCCTCTGCATATTTTCAACATGGGATTACATTCTATATCAGTATTTTGTAAACTTTTTCCCCTTAACGTTCTAATAGTTACCCTTGATTTGAGTGCTGACTCTGCCCAAGCACTTGACCTATGTCATCTCATTTAATTCTCACAACTGCTCTTTGGGGAGATCTGTTATGAACTCTCATAAATGTTGGCTAAATGAATAACAGGTCTTATTTACTGAATACTTACCATGTGCCAGGTACCATTCTCAGAGCTTTGCACATGTCTCATGTACTCCTTCCCAAAGCCCAGAGCTAGCTTTTACTATTACACCATTTTACAGATGAGAGAACTAAGGCTCAGAGAGATTAAGTGCCTTGCCCAAGATTGCATAGCTAGAAAATCACGGATGAAACATTCTGGGCCTTGGGGGAGGCAGTCTGACTCCTGAGACCTGGTTCTTTGCCAGCAGGCTATCCTGCCTTCCTGTGGACTTTTGTCACAGTGAATCTCTGAGTGTGCTTTAGTTTTAAGGTTGCTGCACGATTCCTGGAATTGGATGTAACTTTTCTTTCATATGCGGTGTATGATGAAAGGTGAGTACATCCTCAACATTGATAAACAACTATTTCTTGAGAAACAACAGAAAAATGAAGTGGCAGCATTAGCATTTCTCTATTATTGGGTTGTAATAAGGCCACAATTTTAGGCTGGAGCTCCAATACCTGACTTTTTTGTTGTTCCACCTGGAGTTCAGGGCACCCATTCAGCCAAGCTTCCTGCCTGAGAACAGATGCCCGCCACCTAGTGACCAAGTGAGGAATTGCACCTTCCCCTTGGTCCAGGAGGGAGATGGGGGAAGGGCCATGCTAGATGAGAAAGGTCAAGAGTAAAGGACATCAGGAAGGCCAAGGCATGGAGGCACTGTGCCCGGCATCTGGGTGAGATGTCCATACGTTTCATTGTGAACACTTCTGGAGCCCGATGCTATTGTTTTCACAGTACATCTGGCTGGGTAGATGTTACCACAGCCACCATCACGGGCTCATGTCAACTGAACATCTTTTTCCTGACAAATCTAATTTCCTGGGGGAGGAAAATGCACAAACAAAACATACTAGAAAATTGTTACATATAAATAACCCTGATGAACAATTGGTCTTCTTATTTAGACTTTCTGTTTTATGCTAGGCACTGTGCTGAGTGTTGTTGCACACAGCGTCTCACCTGTTCTTTTCTTTTTTAAATACTCACTCGAGGATATTTTTATTTGCTTTTTAGAGAAAGAGGAAAGGGGTAGGGAGGGGGAGAGAGACAAAGAAACACTGATGTGAGAGAGAAACATTGATTAATTGTCTCCCGTACATGCCCTGACCAGATTGAACCAGCAAGCAACCTAGGTATGTGCCCTGACTGGGAATCAAACCTGTAACCTTTTGGTGTACTGGACAATAATCCAACCAACTGAGCCACCCAGCCAGGGCTCACCTGCTCTTTTTTCATAGCTCTAAGAGCTAGAGATGAAATTATTTCTCTGATGAAACTGAACCTCAGTGAAGCCCAAGATAGTGTCCAGGTTCCAACAGACGGTGTGTGACTGAGCTGGGAGCTGAGTGCAGACCGTTCTGCCTCTCAAGCCCTGAGTAGACTACTGTGCTATAATGCCTCAACTACACACACACACACACACACACACACACACACACACACAAGCACATGTTTAAGGATGTAAAAGATTAGCTATTTAACTAAGCTACCCTCAAGACAGCAAACATCTAAGTGAAAATCTAGTGCACTTACTAGAAAATGAGTTCATTATATCTAGGCAGAAGAGAGAGGACTACTGTTCATTACAACATGGTTACAATGACATTTTTGAGGATTTGGCTTTTATCCAAAATATTATTTTAAAGTGACAAATGCTAGCAAATAGAATCCAACAGCCTATTGAAAGGATTATACATCACAGCTAAGTAGGATTTTACCCCCAGGAATGCAAGGGTAGTTCAATGTAAGAAAATCAATCAGTGTAATACATCATATTACTAAAATGAAGAAAAAACATATAATCATCTCCAATGATAAAGAAAATGCATTTGATAAAATCCAACATCTTTTCATGATAAAAATAAAAAACAACTCAGAAACCAAGGAACAGAGCAAACTTCCTCACTATAACAAAGAGCATTTATGAAAAACCCACAGCTAACATCACACCAGTGGTGAGAAACTGAAAGCTTTCTTCCTAAGATTGGGAACAAAAGAAGGTTGCCTGCTTTCCCCACTGTACTAGACATTGTACTAGAAGTTTTAGTCAGAGCAATTACACAATAAAAAATGAAAATGTCATCCAAACTGGAAAAGAAGAAAGAAAATGATCTCTGTTCACAAATGATATGATCTTATATATAGAAATTCCCAAAGAATCTACAAGAAAGGCACTAGAGCTAATAAACAAACTCAGCCGAGTTGCAGAGGACAAGATGAACGGCCCAAAAGAAAAGTAAGAAAGCAATTCCATTTACAGGTCCAAAAGAGATCAATTTAACCAAGGAGGTTAAAATTGTATGTAACTGAAATCTATAAAATAGTGCTGGAAAAAATTAAAGAAGACCTTAAAAATGAAAAAAACAATACCATTCTGTGTGCATGGATTAGAAGAACTATTGTTGTTCAGATGTCACTATACAGAAAGTGATATATGGGTTCAATAGCCTATCAAAATTTCAGTGACTTTGTTTTTTTGCAGAAATGAAAAAGTCATTCCTCAAATTCATATGGAATTGCAAAATTAATACATATAAATAGCCGAAACAATATTGAAGAACTCATATTTCTCCATTTCAAAACTTACTAAAAAGCTATAGCAATTAAAACAGTGTGGTACTGCCATAAGGATGGACATATATACTAATTGAATAGAATTCCATAAATAAGCCCATACATCTATGGCCAATTGATTTTTGACAAGGGTACTGAGTCCACTGACCGAAGAAAGAATAGTCACTTCACCAGTTAGTGATGGGAAAACTGGATTTCCACATGCAAAAGAATGAACTTGGACCACTACCTCACACCTTAGATAAAAATTAACCTAAAACAGACCAATGACCTAAATATAAAAGCTAAAACTATAACACCCTTAGAAGAAAACATAGGGATAAATCTCCATGATCTTGTATTTAGCAACAGATTCTTGGATATGATACTAAACAAAGAAATTGTGTGTGTGTGTGCGCGTGTGCGCACGCGCGTGCGCGCATATCCCCAGAATTAGAGGAGGACAAATAACAAGAATAATATTTTTTTAGAGCACCTTCACCCCAGAGTTGAATTACAGTTCAACAGACAACACCAGGAAGATCTATAGATCACTTTCAGTATATCGACACTTTAACAATATTAAGTCTTCCAATCCATGAACACAGGATGTTTCAATTTATTAAGATACTGAAACACAGAGAAAAAGTGCTTTATTCAATATCATATCACTAATATATGGGAAAATGTTAGCACTCAACCTAGCGAGTTCTCTCTCCCAGAGAGAGCCAGGACAATTATTCCTTCACAGACCGATAATCAGGCAAGGGCTGCTCTCTAGTTTCCCCTCTCTGTGCAAACTTCCTCATGAGCAGTGTGAACAGTGTGGGGGAAAGGCTGCAAAGATGATGCTTGAACTACTGACAATCAAATTGCTTTTAAGCACACTTCAGCAGTTTAGAAGAATCCATTTATATATTAAGAACGAGTATGCTAATTGCAAGCCATTCTTGTGTATCCTTTAAGGGATTTCTATGGAGCAAACCTCATTTGAATTACTCTCTTCCTTCAACAAACACCCAGTACTTGAGATTTACTGATTTTGGCACCGAGTCTGAATTACCAAGACTCTTTTGTAGAGATGAAATGATTAAGGTAGAATGAGAATGGGACTAACCAGCATTTACTGTATGTGCCAGGCAAGGGAGCCCCTGTTCGCTGGTCATGCCTAAACCAAGAAGGGCTCAGCTCTTGGCAGATTAGCCCCTCCTGAAAGCAAATAGATCCAACTCCCCAATTCAGTAATGAGAAGGGGATAGTTTACTGGAGTCCCTGGGTAAGGGGAGAGGTTTTACATCAGACACCACATACAACATGAAAATCTCCAGACACCTGTTTTCCCCCGCCTAAATCTTCTCTATTTGTCATTTGTCTCATCTTTCTTCTCTTCCCCATAGAGAAGAAATGTTTTCTATTGTCCTGAATAATTCAGCTGTGCCTCTAGGTTGTAGACATCACTCAGGATGTCCACTGAGCAGTGCCAATCAAAACTGTTTTTGCTGGGTGTGTGCCTGCATGCATACATGTGTGTGAGTGTGCGTACACACATGGTCCTGTGTTGGGTGATTCTCATTTCACCTGAAATCACTTAATGTTATCCCCTTTGCCGCTTAAAACACCCCTGAGAGATTATTTCATCCCATTTTATAAGAAGGAAGACTGACAACAGCTCGGTAACTTGTCCGAGGCTGAACATCTTGTCAGTGGGGGAAGCCACAATGGAACACAGGCCTAATTCCAATATTCATGACTTGAAAAGCTGGTCCAGAAATGGAAGGCTTTCTTGATTTTCACAGTAGTGGGTGAATTCTTTTTTTTTTTTTTTTTAAATCCTCACCTGAGGCTATGTTTATTGGTGTTTTTTTTTTTTTGGTTTTTTTGTTGTTTTTTTTTTTGAGAGAGCGGAAAAGAAGAGAGAGAGAGAGAGAGAGAGAGATGAGAAACATGGATCCTTAGCTGCCTCCCGTACACACTCGGACTGGGGACCAAATGTGCATCCTAGATCTGTGCCCTGACTGGAATCAAACCCACAACCTTTTTTGTGTTCGGGAGGATGCTCCAACCAACTGGGTCACCCGGCCGGGGCAGCAGTGGGTGAGTTCTTGTCTCTACCACATTAGACCTTCCCCAGTGGACCCTTAGTGAGTGGTGACGAGCCATGTAGTAGTTTTACTCAAGAAGCTTAGAGTCTAAATTAAGGCCAGTGGACCAGACCCAGCGTGCTGCAGGTAAATAAAGGATTACTGGCACCCACTACACCTGTCCCTTTGCATAATGCCTATGACTGTGTTTGTACAGCAACGGCTGAGTTGAGTAGTTGTGACAGAGACTGAGTGGTCTGCAAATGTTTACTATCCGGCCCTTGGAAGAAAAAAGTGTGCTGACTCCTGGTCTAGAGAGTCGACTGACACATAAATTGGAACTTGAGCACCAGAGCATGAAGGGAGGTGGCAGCGAGCTGTGGGACTCCCCAGGAGGAGAACTGTGTTGTAAAACCACTCAGCAGGCATCAGCAGCCCTCCACCTCTCCATTCCCCACACTAATAGGACCCTGACAACACCATAAATGCATAAAGTCAACACAGTAAGTACTTGCTATTTGCCAAGCTCTCTCGTGGAGAGAGCTGTAAGCAAAACAGACCACGGCATGAGTGTGGAATGGGAAAGAGTTAAAGGCCAACACCATAGGCTCTAAGTGAGAGCTGTAGCAACGTCCCGACGAGGCTGGGAGGGAGCAGAGCCAGGTCATGGAGGTTCTTGCAGTGGGATTTCATTCCAAGGGCACCGAGAACTTTGAAGCCGAGTGGGAGGTGGCGGGATCTGCTTTAAACTGAACACTCAGGCCACTCTGTAGAGAATGGATTAGTGAAGGGTGTGGGTGGGGGAACCAGGAGGATGCTGTTTGCAGTTACTCAGGCATGAAGTGGGAGGAGCTTGAACAGGCCGGTAACAAGGGAGATGGAGAGAAGGGTTTGGCTTGGGGAGATATTTGGAGTTAGAGCGAGAGGACTCACGGATGGCTAGGATGTAGAGTGGATTCTAATAAAGAAGCCAGAGGCTTGCCAGAGGCTCCCGAAAGCACCAAGGACAGCGTGCCAGGCTGCCATGGGGTTTATTATGATTCCCGCCTCCTGCCCACGCGGGCAGGGCAGGGCGAAGCAGCAGTCGGTGCCCTGGGCGCCCTGCGAGGAGGCAGCCACTGGCTTCCCGTTGGGCTCCACCGCAGCTGGAACAGGCAGATGCACCCTCAGAATAAATGAATCGCCTGGTGCCAGGCAGCTGGCCTCCCCGCAAAAGGATGGATTGGACTGGTTAGAGGGAGCTCGAAACTTGTGTTGCGAATCCATTAATGTCAGCCACAGGTTAATTCTGAGCAATTTCCAGGTGATCCAAAAATTCATTAAACTGACGAAAACAAATCTTTGGAAAATCGAGCTGGTGACAGATAGAAAGCCAATGATTTATTGCCTGGACGAGAAGAAGTGTCTCCAGTTCCAGTCCTCAGTCTGTTGAGTGAATCGGAGTGTGCAGGAAGAACAAGGGAGGCGTGAGCCCCACGTGATGGGCATGGCTCGGGCCCAGCGTGGCGTGCCCTTCCCGCTGCTTGTTTCATCAAGTACTGAGGTGGAGGGAAGCGTGAGGGAGCAGGGGGGACAGTAACACATGGAGATGGAGGTCAGGCAAAACTGAGTTTGAATTCCTGCTTTCCAGTTATTAGCTTCTGTGACCTTGGGCAAGTCACTTGGCATTTCTGAGTTTCCACTGGCTCCTCTCTTCAACTCGGGTGACCATATGTTTTCTCCTGGACTCAGGAGAGCATATAATACATGAAAATGATGGAGCCCCGGGCCTGGAACGTTACAGGGGACTCAATAAAGAGCCAACATGATAGTGTGATAACAAATGAGACGGGTGAGCTTTTTTTTTTTTTCCTTTAATGGACATACACACTCGATGCGAGCAGTCACATTGCTGCTGCAGAATGCTATGGAATGCTTACTTACACTTCCAAGGACAGAAACGTTTTCCAAGGTCAAAAGTTGCGGGGAAAAGTGGGAAATCAGAAGACGAGGAAGATGGGTGAGGAGATGTGGAGGTGGGTGCTGCTGTTAAGAAGAAAAGGGTGGTAGTGTGAGGAGGAGAGGTAATGAAGGCCGCCGTGGGGGCTGTCCCGCGTGGCAGTGGCGAAGTGAGTGGTGTGAAGGAAAGGACCACACTTGGAAACTGGTGCTGTAATTGGTTTGAAATTTGGATGAAGATGGTTTCTAAACTTATACCCATAATACCCTAGGTGTGGAAGAAACCTCAGAAACCAAGGGAAGGACTGATTTCCCTTAAACACTTGTAGGGTGGGCTGTCCACCATCTGGTGACGGCATTGTGACATTCCTTAGGGGCCCTTCACAAGGTGCACACACATCCCACTTTCCATACACGTCCTTCCATCTCTCATTAATGGGAGGTCTGTCACAGCCATCGCAATTTTAGAATTGTGACACTCCTCAGCTGAAAATACCCAAAAGCCACAAAGATGCCTCAAAGGAATATTTTGGTATGGATTATTGTTCTTGTGAATGGATTTCTGCTCTAATGAAGTATATTTAGGTGTTTATGAGTATCTATTGGGAATACATTAGACAAACCTTAGTTGGAGTCCACAGACCCTAAGAAACCAAGAGGAACTCTGAACTTCGGCATTCCCATAGTGTGTCCAAGATGCCTTTGACTTGGTCTGCCTTCAAAACATTGAAAATTAGTTTGAAATCAGGGAATGCCTGAGCATGCACGGAGCACAATCCACCCCCCACTGGGGGCATGCTGCCGAGTATTCACCGGCTCTTCCTGTAAGAGCACCGCACTCCTCTGACCCCCTGGTGTTAGATTCATCCATGTGACTTGCTCTGGACAGTGGCACATGATTAGATGCAATGCAAACCACATTCAAGCGGAAGTTTTAGGATTATGTGTTTCTATCAGTTCTCTTTCTCTTTCCCTTTGCTCCATTAATGTCATGGGGCATTTACACGGGATGTTCCTTCAACTTGGATCTTGGAATGAGAAGACACGTGGAATAGAGCTATAGCTAACCCGTGGCTACCAACATATAAGGAGGTAGTAAAATAAACCTAAGCTGTTGTAAGCCACTGAGATTTGGGGGTTGCTTCTTACACAGCATAACCTAGGAATAGCAAACTGACACAGGAGGTGAGCTGGTTGGTTGTTCAACATTGTCAGAGAGGTCAGAGATTTTTTTTCTAATGCTAAACTCCTCAAACTTAACCCAATGAAACATTGCTCCTGCTCTTTCTGATTATTCAGGAGTTTGGTGGCTCAGTGGGTCTGATTTTTCAGCTTCACTGTGTGTGCACGTGAAGTGTGTGTGTGTGTGTGTGTGTGTGTGTGTGTGTGTGTGTGTGTGTGTGTGAGATGAAGCTTTCCAGACTGAGCTCATGATGTCAGGAGGACACATGTTCCTGCTGAAAACCGGCATGGACTCGGCCTTCAGGAACTGTGCTTCCCAGAGCCATTATACACAGTCAGCTGCTCGTTACTTGGGGGCAGATGATACCACCTCTTTCCACCTTCAAATATGGACTTTGACCATCTTGCTCATATACATCAGCACTGCTCTTCAATAGTGACAGTGGAAGCTAAGGGAGAAGCCCAAAGCCACTTACCTGCCTTTGACTAATAACTTCAGCAGCAGTGAGCAACTAATGCCTGCCAGGCACTGTCTAGGTGCTGAAGAGATATGACCTAGTTTCATCGTGGTGGCCACCCATGAGATCAGTGTTACTATCCCCATTTTACAGACGAGGAAACTGAGGCTAAGACAGTAAGGCACAATCCCAGGTAGAGTTGCAATACAGAATCAGATATTTCTCTACGTTTTTTCATGACTTCAGTTAGTACCTCCAAAAACTGATTTACGTGGAGAATAATGTCAAATAATGTGAAAACAGCATCTATGTACCAGGTAGAAGCGTGGGGCTAGAGAGCTCCTCTACAATAATGAGCTGGGAAAACTGGAAGCTCAGAGGCAGACCCACAGTCCTGACCACACAGAGAGGGGACAAGATCCCACTAGCACTGGGGCCCTGTTCTTTGGTGCACTGCATCTAAATTGGCTCCTTGGGCCGATCTGATCTGGTGGGAAGTGGCAGGAATGGCAAGTGAGAAGACTCTGTTTCTATTTTGGGAGGTTCCTCCTTTCCTTCAAAGTGAAAAAGCAACAGCTTTTGTTTAAACCCTTAAGCAAACTGTTTACTCCCATACCTCATGCGACGTGAGACTGAGAAGCGGGTGGCGCTGCACTTTGCATGGCAAACTTGTCCTCCGCCGGTGCTATTAGTGATGCAACGGAGCTATTTAATTAATTACCACTGACATATGTTCGTGCTAATTTATAAGACTGGTTAGCTTGCACATTGCATCTGAACTCTCGCCTGCCCAGAGAGCTTCCTGAATGTAAAGCAACTGCCAAACTTGAAGCTAAAGAAAGAATGAAAGAAATCCCAGAATATTTTTAAGTTTGGCAAGTCCTGATGGGTTAGGTTACTTCTCGGTGGTTCTCAACCAGGAGAGATGTTGTCCTCACAAAGGAAATTTGGTCATGTCTGGAGACATTTATGGCTATGACACTGGGAGGGAGGGAAGTGTGGGCAGAGTGGGCAGAGGCCAAGGTCTGCCAAACATCCTACTGTGCACAGGGCAGCCCTACCACCCAGAATGATCCAGCCCCAAATGTCTGTGTATAAAATCTCAACCTAGTTCAATGCTCCTGCTTTGGCCAATGTCCAGAGAGGGAAAGTAGCTTATTTAAGGTCACACAGCAAGTTAATGACAAAACTAAGCAGCAGGATGATTTACAATCATTAAAGCACAGGCTCTGGAGTCTGAATGCTTGGCTCCCCAACTTGGACTTGACTCTTTCTAACTAGGGAAACTTGAGCAAGTTACTTTGGTTCTCTGTGCCTCAGGTACCTCATCCAGAAAATAAGAATAATAATCATGTCCACTAGTAGCTTTTGAGGATAATCCAATGACATAGACCATGTTTCGATTTGGCTCAGTGTGTGTCCTATTTACTGTCAGAATTCTGTACCTTCTCAGCAGCAGGATTCAGGGTTAGCTAAGACAGTAGTTATTACAATAATTACTAATACAAGATAAGAAACTGGGATTTAAACATTGTTAGTCGCTTCTATGTCCACATATACACATACATTATGCATATAGGTATACATGTATAAAGTATGCCTGTGTATAACATATTTTTTTCATTTGATTGTCATTAATAACAGATTCTGTATTTGTGAATTCACCTCCTTGCTAGACTGTATTTATAATCCCAATTCCATGTCTGCGTGCTCTGGCAATCATTCACAGCCACGTGCAGAGTGCACTCAAAAGCATCTGAATTTTTAAAAAATGTAATTAATAAGAGAGAGAGACATTGATTTGTTACTCCACTTATTTATTCATTCATTGGTTGATTCTTGTATGTGCCCTGACCAGGGATCAAACCCATAACCTTGGAGTATCAGAAAGATGCTCTAACCAACTGAACTACTTGGACAAAGCTCCCCAAAGTGCCTGAATTTTTAATTAAATTAGTGGGCTCTTGTTTCTGCCCTTCTCATCTCAGAAGGAGGCAGGTTGTAGGGTGATCAGCCAGAACAAAAGACATCTCCAAGGGATGTTCTTTAAAACTCACTTTAGTGCACCCCCAGGCGAGACAGAGTCCATCCCAGCACCTCAGGGGTAGCAAGTCAAAGTTAACACACAGCTTTCAATCTAGAAGAGAACAGGATTCTGAAGTCAGTACAACCACTACTTTGCCTTTCTATTGATTTCTTTGTCTCAGTCTGTAAAGGCCCTTGTTTTTGTGTGCTGTTGTTGTTGTAGGTTAAGTTAGGCTCTTATAAGTTTTTAGGTTGAGATTTCTATGCTTTTGTTCATTTATTATGAGAGCCTGATGACTACTTTCACTGTTTTTTACATAGAATCTGCCTCAATCATAAGAATGTTCTAGAATGTAGCTTCTACTGTGATCCACGAATTGCCACACGAAATGCTGCAAACAAGAGGGCCGCCTGACCCACAAGTCGCTGAGTGCATCCTGCCCTGTTTTCTGACAATGGACTCAAGCACCCCACTCCACTCTCTGCTGGAAAATTTAACCTCAGCTCCAGGATGTCTGCAGGTTCCATGGTCTTCAGTTCTTCCAGGCGCCCTTGCTTTCATTTCCTGCCGCTCTCACCAGTCTCTCTCTGGGGAGGCCAATGCAGATGTGGACGCCAGAAACTTCTTGATATTCCGAGCCCAAGATCCACAAAAGACATTTATTTGAGTGTGTCACAGTCTCAAAGGAAAGTCTGAGGCAAGGGATGACGTCTACCCAGCACACAACCCGAAAACGGAGTTTTAGGCACACGTGCCCTAAAAATCCTCCAGCTATTTCTACTGCTGGCTTTTTCCAAAAACCGACCATTCCTGGCCCCTTTGCTGGAAGATTTTTCTGTGACTTACCCTCTCTTTCTTACTTCTCCCAACCCCAAATTCCTGGTACAAGCCTAGTCATCTCTCTCTTTGTATGACTGCCCTTCCACATTTAAAGCTTATTATCAAGCTGTTTTTCTAAAAAAAACAGAATCCCCTAAATGGTATTTTCCTGCCAGCTATAAAAATAACATTTTTAGTCCTTTTTTATGGAACGGGAGATCCATAGAAGGGAGAATTTGGATGAATTCACTGGGGATTTAAAGAATCAGGACTCTGAAGGTGAGTCCAAAAATACTACGATATGAGAACAATTGGATTTTGGATCTTTGTCTGCTTGACACTCTGCCCACTGGAGTTCCCACTTTCCTAAGAA
The DNA here is from genome assembly GCF_963455305.1 of Plecotus auritus. Classification (NCBI taxonomy): domain Eukaryota; kingdom Metazoa; phylum Chordata; class Mammalia; order Chiroptera; family Vespertilionidae; genus Plecotus; species Plecotus auritus. Next base: position 83,852,207 of record NC_137774.1, on the reverse strand, counting down.
TGTAGGTCCAACTCCCAGCCTCTGATGCTGTCACTTTCAAAGAAAGATGGCCAAGTTCACTTCAAAAAGATGAGATTGTGCAGAAAATGTGAGATGGGCTTGCACTAATTAGCTCACCTTTGTCACATGTTTTCTCACCATTTCTCAGCTATGTGGGCCGTTCTAGTGGAGAACACCAGCTCCTTCATTACAAGTAACAATGTTAACAGTTAACTCATATAATCACTAATTCTCAGGGGGTGCTCACTGCTTGAATGTTTATCATTATTTAATTATATCATTTAACTCATTTAATCTTCACCATGAACCAATGAGGCAGGCGCCATTTTCATCCCCATTTTATAGGAGAGAAAACTGAGGCAGAGAAGTCTCCCAAGGTGGTTACAAACCAAGGTAACTCGGCTGCAGAGTTCATGTTCTTAACTGCCATGCTATTCAATCTCTCTCTGATTTCAGCAATAACGATGCCTGGGGACTGCTGAGTCCAGTGGTTCAACACGCAGTGACTGGGATCTCAAGGTCATGTGTTAAATCCTGCCAAACCCTTCAAGTGTTAGCCTAAATGCCTTTCCAAGCAGCAGGCTTTCCTAGCTCCCATACCAGGAGAGCTTCTGCCATCACACTCTCACTTTACAGTGTGCCATTTGGTGGTCTGTGGTGTAATGGTTAAGTAATTATTGGTGCAATTTCTTTATCTCCTCAGCTAAAATGCAGTCTCCATGAGAATGGGGATCATGTCTCCCCTCTTGGTCACCACTGCATTTCCAGGACCTAGCAGAGTGTTTGACACATAGTATGGCTTCAGCAGATACTTGCTTAAAGCATGCATGCATGAATCCTAGATGGCCATATGCTGATTCCTCCAGAGCAGGGCCTTTCAATTTCCACACAATTGACGTTCTGGCCAGACAGTTCTTTGTTGTGGGGCCTGTTCACACAGTAGGATGTTTAGCAGTATCTCTGGCCTCTACTCACTAGATGATGCTGGCATCTCCACTCGCAGCTGTGACAACCCAAACTGTCCCCAAACATTCATGACTGACTGAAAGACAAGGCATATAGATAGACATAATGCCACCTCTTATTCTAGGGAAACAGAGAAAAGACCATTTTCTAATGGTTGAACTTTACTAATAACACCAGCTTATTATGAAAGTGCACTTTCGCAGGTCAGGTTCTTTGGGAACAAATACCATCTCTTATTCTAGGGAAACAGAGAAAAGGCCATTTCCTAATGGTTGAACTTTACTAATAACGCTAGCTTATTATGAAAGTGCACTTTCACAGGTCAGGTTCTTTGGGAATAAATATAGCAAGGGGAGTTTACATAAATAAAACAACACCTATCATTGGGAAGTACATATGATGAACAGGCACCTTGCTTGAAGGCACCTTCCTATAATGAGTGTTTGACACCATTATCTCATCTGGTTCATAGGACAACCCTGAGGGTGACAGAGGCGCAAACAATGTAGTAACTTAACCAAGGTGACATGACTGGTAAGTGGAAGACCTGGGATTTGAACCTTGGCAGGTCCAGCTGATGGCAAAGCCTTCTCTCTCAGTCACCAAATTATCAGAATCCTTTTGTGTTCCTAATGCCTTATGTTTGCAAACATTTCTCCAAATGCTCCAACACCCATCTATATTCAAGGGAAGGCACTTAGAAGACAAACACTCATATCCCTGTGTCTGGAACAGCGCCTGGCACTTAAAAAGAATGGATGAATGGTCTCCCTAGTTATTAAAATAAAGTTCCCGTTATTTATTAAGGGGTGTGTCTCTTTTTTATCGAATTCTTGTCCGTGTCTAGACCAAGCAGTTTAACCAAATCTTCAGGCACCTGAGCTTCTGCAGGCTCATACTTCCCACACGGCCCCTTTAAGTCTAATCTCTTATGAAGGTATTTTTCCTATAGGGGAGATAAATTGGTGATGGAAAAACTATTAAATTATTTTTTTAAAATCTATTTTTCCTAAGAAGAGACAGGCACCTCTTTACTAAGGGGGATTCATAGTAAGACCCCCACCCCTCATATCTGCATGCGTTCATTTAGCAGGAATCATTTCCCCCATTTGGCCAATGGGATAAAATAGAGCTGGTCCAGAATGTCCCTTAAAGCCCACCATACGTATGTGTTTCTCAGTAAACTCTTGTTCACATTTCTTTTACAAACTACTGCCAGCAACGCAGGCAGGGCAATGTTTCTGCCTCCCTGGGTTTCCTTTTGGGTTATAGTGGATGCTCTGAAATATTCTACCCACTGACTGCTGCTCAAGACAGTGAGTGTGAGCCAAGAACATCTATTCAGCCACTTGTGACATCCCAAGGGTGCCAGTGAGATAGAAGGCCTCGGGCTACAGGCTCCCCAGCACCGATCTGGAGCTTCTATTTTCAGTGGTGCAGTGGGTAAATGGCACCCACGAGGTTTGGGATAGAAAAATCTGCAAAGGAACAATCAAAATAGCTCTCCATGTTGGTCCCCTCTCCCTCGCCCTCCCCCAGTCTGGGCCACAAAGGGACTTAAGTGGGCAAGGAGACAACAGAGCGTCACCAGAAGAAAGAAACTTGTCATCCGTGAGTGGCCTCATGAGCCACGGTCCATTCTTTGAGGGATGCATTTCTCCTGTGATGGAATCAATGCCGACGGAACATGCTCTCTAAAGAGCCGAATATGTCTCAGAGAAAGAAAGACACAAAAGAATACAATGACAGTGTCGATTCTCGGCTCGCCAGCAGTGAAAAACTGCACTTGAAGGCTATAGAGGGATCGTCTTGGGAACTTTATAGAGTGGCTGAATATCCTTTGTCGGTTGTAAGAACGTCTGATGGCTATAATGTCTGTGTGGGCACTTGTCCCCACACAGGGTCTGAACAGCAGGGTCTTGGGGGAGAGATTCTGGCCTGCTCATTTTAGAATCCCAGTGGCACTGAACAGAGGGCCAGGCAAACAGGACGCGGTCACCAGGGAGATGGGGTGCAGGCAGGGAGAGGCACTAGGTTTGCAGAATCAGACTGAGGCATCTCCACTTGCTCTGTTGATCTTGCAACCTTTCAGCCTTAACCTTTTAAACTCTTAACCTTTTCTTGTGACGTGGGTCCCTTTGGCAGGCAGTTGAATATCATGTGATACCTTCTCAGAAGAATGCTTTTTAAATTTTTTAATTATTATTTTTAATCCTTATCTGAGGATAGTTTTTATTGATTTTTAGAGCAAGAGAAAGATCAATCAGTTGCCTCCCCTTTGCATCTCAAATGGGGATTGAAGCCCCAATCTTTTGGTGTATGGGACGACACTCCAACCAACTGAGTCACATGGCCAATAATGCTTTTTTTGTTTTGTTATTTTCGTGTGTTCCTTTATTTTTTTATTTTTTTGCATTTTTTAAAATTGCTTTATTGATTAAGGTATTACATATGTGTCCTCATCCCCCCATTAACCCCCCAACCCCCCCCCCACTCATGCCCTCACCCCCCTGGTGTTCGTGTCCATTGGTTAGGCTTATATTCATGCATACAAGTCCTTTGGTTGATCTCTCCTTCTTTCCCCCACCCTCCCCTACCTTCCCTCTGAGTTTTGGCAGTCTGATCAATGCTTCTCTGTTTCTGGATCTGTCCCTGTTCATCAGTTTATGTTGTTCATTATATTCCAAAAATGAGTGAGATCATGTGGTATTTATCTTTCTCTGACTGGCTTATTTCACTTAGCATAATGCTCTCCAGGTCCATGCATGCTGTTGCAAATGGTAAGAACTCCTTTTTTACGGCAGCATAGTATTCCATTGTGTAGATGTACCACAGTTTTTTAATCCACTCATCTGCTGATGGGCACTTAGGCTGTTTCCAAATCTTAGCTATGGTGAATTGTGCTGCTATGAACATAGGGGTGCATGCATCCTTTCTGATAGGTGTTTCTAGTTTCTTGGGATATATTCCTAGAAGTGGGATCACTGGGTCAAATGGGAGTTCCATTTTTAGTTTTTTGAGGAAACTCCACACTGTTCTCCACAGTGGCTGCACCAGTCTGCATTTCCACCAGTAATGCACGAGGGTTCCTTTTTCTCCGCATCCTCCCCAACACTTGTCGTTTGTTAATTTGTTTATGATAGCCATTCTGACAGGTGTGAGATGATACCGCATTGTAGTTTTGATTTGCATCTCTCGGATAATTAGTGACTTTGAGCATGTTTTCATAAGTCTCTTGGCCTTCCTTCTGTCCTCCTTTGAAAAGTATCTATTTAGGTCCATTGCTCATTTTTTGATTGGATTGTTTATCTTCCTTTTGTTAAGTTGTATGAGTTCCCTGTAAATGTTGGAGATTAAACCCTTATCGGTGATGACATTGGCAAATATGTTCTCCCATGCAGTGGGCTTTCTTGTTGTTTTGTTGATGGTTTCTTTTGCTGTGCAAAAGCTTTTTATTTTGATGTAGTCCCATTTGTTGTTTATTTTCTCTTTAGTTTCCATTGCCCTAGGAGCAGTATCAGTGAAGAAGTTCCTTCGGCATATGTCTGAGATTTCGCTACCTGTGGATTCCTCTAGTATTTTTATGGTTTCCCATCTTATGTTTAAGTCCTTTATCCATTTTGAGTTTATTTTTGTGTATGGTGTAAGTTGGTGGTCTAGTTTCATTTTTTTGCATGTATCTGTCCAATTTTCCCAACACCATTTGTTGAAGACACTGTCTTGACTCCATTTTATGTTCATGCCTCCTTTGTCAAATATTAATTGGGCATAGTGGTTTGGGTCAATTTCTGGATTCTCTATTCTATTGCATTGATCTATATGTCTGTTCTTGTGCCAGTACCAGGCTGTTTTAAGAACAGTGGCTTTGTAATACAGCTTGATATCTGGTATTGAGGTCTCACCTACTTTGTTCTTCTTTCTCAGGATTGCTGTAGCTATCCGAGGTCTTTTTTTTATTCCAGATGAATTTTTGGAAAGTTCTTTCTAGGTCTGTGAAATATGCCGTTGGTATTTTAATGGGGAGTGCATTGAATCTGTAGATTGCTTTGGGTAGTATGGACATTTTGATGATGTTGATTCTACCAATCCATGAACACGGTATGTTCTTCCATCTGTTTATGTCTTCCTCCTCTATCTCTTTTGTCAGTGTCCTGTAATTTTTCGCATATAGGTCTTTTACCTCCTTAGTTAAGTTTATTCCTAGGTATCTTAATTTTTTTTGGTGCGATGGTAAATGGGATTGCTTTTTTAGTCTCTCTTTCTAAAAGTTCACTATTGGTGTAAAGAAATGCCATAGATTTCTTGGCATTAATTTTGTATCCTGCTACATTGCCAAATTCATTTATTAAGTCTAATAATTTTTTGATGGAGTCTTTAGGGTTTTCTATGTACAATATCATGTCATCTGTGAACAAGGATAGTTTTACTTCTTCTTTTACAATTTGGATGCCTTTTATTTCTTCTTCTTGTCTGATTGCAATGGCTAGTACTTCCAGTACTATGTTGAACAGGAGTGATGAGAGTGGGCATCCCTGTCTTGTTCCTGTTCTTAGGGGAAATGGTTTTAGTTTTTGTCCATTGAGTATGATGTTGGCTGTGGGTTTTTCATATATGGCTTTTATTATGTTGAGGTATGATCCTTCTATTCCCACCTTGCTGAGAGTTGTTATCAAGAAGGGGTGTTGGATTTTGTCAAATGTTTTTTCTGCATCAATTGATATTATGTGATTTTTAGCTCTCAATTTGTTTATGTGATGTATCACGTTTATTGATTTGCGAATATTGTACCATCCTTGCATCCCCGGGATAAATCCTACTTGGTTATGGTGTATGATCTTTCTGATGTAGTGCTGGATCCGATTTGCTAGAATTTTGTTGAGGATTTTGGCATCTATGTTCATGAGGGATATTGGCCTATAATTCTCTTTCATTGTGTTGTCTTTACTGGTTTTGGTATTAGGGTGATGCTGGCTTCATAGAATGAGCTTGGAAGAGTTCCTTCCTCTTGAATTTTTTGGAATAGTCTGAGGAGGATAGGTTTTAGTTCTTCCTTGAATGTTTGGTATAACTCCCCTGTGAAGCCATCTGGCCTTGGGCTTTTGTTTGCTGGGAGCTTTTTGATGACTGCTTTAATTTCTTCCATAGTTATCGGCCTATTGAGAGTTTTAGAATCTTCCTGATTGAATTTTAGAAGGGTATTTTTCTAGGAATATGTCCATTTCCTTCATGTTGTCTCGTTTGTTGGAGTAGAGTTGTTCATAGTATTTTTTAACAATCCTTTGTATTTCTGTGGGGTCTGTTGTTATTTCGCCTCTCTCATTTCTGATTTTGTTTATTTGCGTTCTCTCTCTTTGCTTCTTGGTGAGCCTGACTAGAGGTTCATCAATTTTGTTTATCCTTTCAAAGAACCAGCTCTTGGTTTCATTGATCTTTTGTATTTTTTTTGGGGGGGGGGTCTCTATGTCATTTATTTCTGCTCTGATCTTTATTATCTCCTTCCTTCTGCTCACTCTGGGCTTTTTTTGTTGCTCTCTTTCTAATTCTTTGAGTTGTAGAGTTAGATGATTTACTACCATTTTTTCTTGTTTTTTTTTTTGAGGTAGGCCTGTAGAGCTATAAACTTCCCTCTCAGGACTGCTTTCATTGTGTCCCATAGATTTTGGATTGTTATGTTTTTGTTGTCATCACTTCCAGGATGCTTTTAATTTCTTCTTTGATCTCATTGGTAACCCAGTCATTATTTAATAGCATGCTATTCAGTTTCCAAGTGTTTGAGATTTTGGGATTGTTTTTATTGTAATTTATTTCTAATTTTATGGCATTGTAGTCTGAGAAGATGCTTGGTATGATTTCAATCTTCTTGAATTTGGGGAGACTTTGCTTGTGACCCAATATGTGGTCTATTTTTGAAAATGTTCCATATGCACTTGAGAAGAACCTATATTCTGTGGCTTTGGGGTGAAATGTTCTGAAGATGTCAGTTAAGTCCATCTGATCTAGTGAGTCATTTAGGATTGCTGTGTCTTTGCTGATTTTTTGTTTAGAGGATTTATCCAGTGATGTCAGTGGTGTATTAAAGTCCCCTACTATGACTGTATTGTTGTCGATCTCTCCCTTGATATCTTCCAGGAGTTTTTTTATGTATTTGGGTACTCCTGCGTTGGGTGCATATATGTTTATCAGGGTTATATCCTGTTGTTGTATCAATCCCTTTAGTATTATGAAGTGGCCTTCCTTATCTCTTGTTATGGCCTTCACTTTGAGGTTTATTTTGTCAGATATAAGTATTGCTACCCCAGCTTTTTTTTCATTTCTATTTGCCTGAAAGATATTTTTCCATCCCTTCACTTTCAGTCTGTGTGAGTCCCTTGTTCTGAGGTGGGTCTCTTGTAGACAGCATATATATGGGTCGTGTTTTTTTTATCCATTCAGCCACTTGATGTCTTTTGATTGGAGCATTTAATCCATTTACGTTTAAAGTTATTACTGAAAGGTACTTGTTTGTAGTCATATCTATTTTTGTGTCTGTGTTCCTTCTTACCTTTTTATTTCTTCTTTTTACAGTATTCCCTTTAGCATTTCTTACATTGCTGATTTGGTGGTGATAAACTCCCTTAGCCTTTTTTTGTCTGTGAAGCTCCTGATTTCCCCTTCAATTTTGATAGATAGCCTTGCTGGATAGAGTATTCTTGGATTCAGTCCTTTGCTTTGCAACACTTTGTATACCTCCTTCCATTCCCTTCTAGCTTGATGGGTTTTTTTTTGGTTTTTTTTTGTTTGTTTGTTTGTTTTTAAAATGTATTTTATTGATATTTCACAGAGAGGAAGGGAGAGGGATAGAGAGCTAGAAACATCGATGAGAGAGAAACATCGATCAGCTGCCTCCTGCACACCTCCCACTGGGGATGTGCCCGCAACCAAGGTACATGCCCTTGACCGGAATCGAACCCGGGACCTTTCAGTCCGCAGGCCGACACTCTATCCACTGAGCCAAACCGGTTTTGGCTAGCTTGATGTTTTTATGTTGAGAAATCATTTGATAGTCTGATGGGGGATCCTTTGTAGTTAACCCTCTGTCTCTCTCTTGCCACCTTTAAGATTCTCTCTTTGTCATTAATATTTGCCATTGAAATTATGATGTGTCTTGGTGTGGGTCTTTTGGGATTGATCCTGCTTGGGACTCTCTGTACTTGTGTAACTTTTTTCTTCCCCATATCCGGGAAGTTTTCTGTCATTATTTCTTCAAATAGATTTTATAATCCTTGCTGCTCTTCTTGTCCTTCTGGCAGCCCTATTATACATATGTTCCTTCATTTCAGGTTGTCCCAAAGCTCCCTTAGGCTTTCCTCCTGCTTTTTAATTTTTTCCTCCAGTTGCTGTTCAGATTGAGCTTGTTTCTGTGCCTGATCTTCTAACGCACTAATTCTGTCCTCTGCTTCTTCTAGTCTACTGTTGAAGCTTTCCATGGTGTTTTTGATTGTAGCTATATCACTTTTCATTTCTTCCTGATTCTTGCATAGTTCGTTGATTTTCTCATCCATCCGATGTATGAATTCCACAACCATTACTCTGAATTTTTTTTCGGTCATGTTGCATGCTTCAATTTCACTAATTTCCTTTCTTGGCGACTCCTCATTTTCTTTTCTCTGGGGATTGTGTCTCTCCCCATTCTGACTATCACCAGAAGGTTCAAAATTCGAGTTGCGTGGACCTGGGCCGTGTGCTGTGGGAGCTTCGCACCACCCAAGTGTCACTGAAGTGCTCTGACACTAGGACGTGTGGCTTCTGTGGGTTGGTGGGAACCAGGCTCGCCCAAGGTCAGTGTTACCAGCGTTCAGTGTGGTCTCGTGTGCGCACCTAGAATCAGGGACCCCGCCTGCACTGCGCTGTTGGCGTGTGCCAAAAATGAGTCCCCTAGCGCGTGCCAGGAGTAAAGTTTCCCTGTGTCTGCACCAAGACTCGAGTATCAGAGTGTCTGTTGCCTAGTGCGACTTCTCACTGAAAATCAGGGTCCCCGTGTGTGCATGCACCAAGAATTGGAGTCACTGGCTCTTAGTGTGAATGCGCTGTGAGTCAGGGATCCCAGGCACACACGGTAAGAAACAGAGCCAAGTCAGTGGTGCTCAGTGCTGCCTCTTGCTGGGAGAATCTGGGTCCTGGTCACCATGGGGGACTGGGTTGCACAGTAGCACTGTGGCATGCCTGCGCTGCGGAAAACTGACTTCCCTGTGCGCTTGCCCAGAATCAAAGTCAGGTGGCACTGCTGCCCTGTGTGGGCTTCGAGTTTGGTCCCCAGACTGCATTGCGGGGAGCAGATTCCAGTGTAGCAGCGCTGTAGCCTGCCCGTGCGCACGCTCCCAAGCTCAAATTCCCATAGGGGCTCTGTGGCCTGAGTGAGGGGCAGGTCTATCAGTTACTATGGCACTATCTGCGAGCCTGCGGGGAAGGGGGTAGGCTCTTTGACTCACAGAAATCTGCGGCAGGGAAACCTGGATTCTTGTTGTCTGTTGGTCTGAAGCTGTGGTCGCAGTTCTCTGTCCCCAGTGGCTGCAGGGTCCTGGTTTGCCTCTGAGATGCAACTGGGTGGTGCTGAAGCAAGGATCCTAGTCTCAAGCAGCTCTGTTTCTCAAGATGGCATGGTCTCTGTGCCCGCACTGGCCACCCAGAAGTGTCCACTTTGTGTGTGGGGCTCCGCCATCTAAGACTGCCCGGTTTGGCAGCCACTTGGAGGACCTGCAGAATATAACTGTTCCTAGCTCATACACACACACACACCACACATGTCTACACTCTCCTCTATGGCTTCCTCACTCTCTCACACTCTCTCCCTCCCTACCTTCCTGCCAGTTGCCATCTTCCCTCCTCCAATAATGCTTTTAAAAAAAATTATAAAATATTTTGTGTCAAAGAAACTGACATTAAAAACATTTATCAATATACATAATAAAACAAATGTATGAAATGATAATATATGAGCTTCTTTATTAACATATTAAAAAGAAAATTCAGTAGCGAGCCCTAAGACTTCATAATTTTGAAACAATGATATGTGTAAATGATATTTTGAAATATCTGCAACACTTGTAACATGATAATTAGCTGTGATTTCTATTGGTGGCATGGTCACAGTTACACTAATACCACTGTGGTTTATTCTCTCATTCATAATTGAGGGACATGTCAAATTTTAGTTAGGAGTTAGTGAAAATGAGGAAGCATTTTATTCCTCCACTGAATTCATGGCCCTCCTGAACTCTATTGGCACACCAGGCTGGAAACCTTTGCTTTCAAAACGACAGTGATACAACCCCCCCCACCCCCGCCTCTCTCTTTGGTATTTTTTAAAATCTATTTTTATTGACTTTAGAGATAGAGGAAGGGAGAGAGCTAGAAATATCTGTGAGAGAGAAATAGCAATCATCTGCCTCCTGCGCGCCCCCTACTGGGGGTCAAGCCTGCAACTGGTGCATTTACCCTGACTGGGAATTGAACTGGAGAACTCTTGGTGGATGGGACAACACTCAACTGCTGAGCCACACCAGGTGGACAGACATTTTCTCTTCTTTGTCTACAGTCATTCCCTCTGGTCTTGTGGGCTTAAATGTGTTTGTTTATATGCTGATGATTCTCAAATTTCTACCTCCAAACCTGGGTCTCTCTGCAGACTCCCTCTTCAGTAGCTCTGCTTGGGCAACTTGTTGGCTTCTCATACTAAATGTGTCCACATGGGCTGGGGCCCCATCCTTCTGATAGTTCCCACCAAGACCTTGGGGTCTCCTTGACTCCTCTCTCTCTCTCACCCACATCCAACTTATCAACAAGTCTGATCAGCTCTACTTTCACATGTATACCTCAACTTGCTTCTTGCAACCTCTGGGGTACCATCTGGGCTCAGGACACTCATCCTTCACTGAGGTTATTGCAATAGATTAATCAATTCTCCTTCTCCTTTGCCTCCCTAAAGCCAGCTCTCAGCATGGCAGCCAGAGGAATCTTTTAAAAACAAGAGAGATGCAAACTGTATCACTCCTCTGTTTAAAACTCTCCAAACACTTCCATTACACTAAGAGTAAAATTCACGTGAATACAAGACTTGCCTTCTGCCCCCCACTCCCCATTACCTCTCTGACAGTATTACTCAATTAACTTGAGTTACTTTGTCTCCTTCTTCAAATTCACCAAGCCAATTCCCACCCCAGGGCCTTTGCTCTTGCTGCTACTCTGCCAGAATGTTCTTCCAAATATCCATGTGACTCCTCACTTCCTTCAAGTTCTGGTCCAATATAACCATACTAGAGACCCGGTGCACAAATTCGTGCATGGGTTGGGTCCCTTGGCCTGGTCAGCAATCAGGGCTGATTGGGGCCGGTGGGGGCCAGGTGTCCGGGGAGGAACTGTGGGAGGGCTCCAGGGTGTGTCCAACCCTCTCAACAAGTCCCGATTGGCCGGACCCCAGCAGCAAGCTAACCTACCAGTCAGATCATCTGCCCCCTGGTGGTCCACGCATGTTATAGCGACTGGTCAACTGGTCGACCAGTTGACTGATCAGTTGGAAACTTAGCATATTATGCTTTTACTAGAGGCCTGAATCACAAAATTCGTGTACGGGGGTGTGTGTCCCTCAGCCCAGCATGCACCCTCTCCAATCTGGGACTCCTCAAGGGATGTCCGACTGCCCGTTTAGGCCTGATCCTACCAGTAGGATGACTGCCCCATGTGGACACAAGATGGATCGGGCCTAAACGGGCAGTCGGACATCCCTCTCACAATCCAGGACTGCTGGCTCCCAACTGCTTGCCTGCCTGCCTTCCTGATTGCCCCTAACCTCTTCTGTCTGCCAGCCTGATCACCCCCTAACCACTCCCCTGACAGCATGGTTGATGCCTAACTGCTCCCCTGCCAGCCTGATTGCCCCTAACTGCCCTCCCCTGCAGGCCTGGTCACCCCTAACTGCCCCCCCTGCAGGCTTGGTCACCCCTAACTGCCCTCCCCTACAGGCCTGGTCCCCCCCAACTGCTCTCCCCTGCAGGCCTGGGTCCCCCACAACTGCCCTTCCCTGCAAGCCTGGTCACCCCCAACTTCCCTGGTCACCCCTAACTGCCCTCCCCTGCAGACTTGATCACCCCCAACTGCCCTCCCTTGCAGGCCTGGTCCCTCCCAACTGCCCTCCCTGCTGGCCATCTTGTGGCGGCCATCTTGTGTCCACATGGGGCAGTCATCTTTGACCACATGGGGGCAGCCATCTTGTATGCTGGAGTGATGATCAATTTTCACATTACTCTTTCATTAGATAGGATAGAGGCCTGGTGCATGGGTGGGGGCCAGCTGGTTTGCCCTGAAGGGTGTCCCGGATCAGGGTGGGGGTTCCCTTGGGGCATGGGGCAGCCTGGGTGAGGGGCCTGTGGTGGTTTGCAGGCTGGCCATGGCCCCCGGCGACCCAAGCAGAGGCCCTGGTATCTAGGGTTTATTTATCTTCTATAACTGAAACATTGTAGCCTTGAGCAGAGCCAAGCCTCCTGCTCACTCTGTGGCCGCAGCCATTTTTGTTGGGATTTATTTATCTTCTATAATTGAAACTTTGTAGCCTTGAGTGTAGACCTGGCCCAGCCAGGGCGGCAGGAAAGCTTGGCTTCCTCCATTGACGGGGAAACCCAAGCCTCCTGCTTGCTGCAGCTCCATGGCTGCAGCCATCTTGGTTGCGTTAATTTGCATACTTGCTTCTGATTGGCTGGCGGGTGTGGCTTGTGGGTGTAGCAGAGTGATGGTTAATTTGCATATTACTCTTTTATTATATAGGATGTATAAGCCTTCCCCTAACAAACTGTTCATATGTTGAAGCTCTAATCCCAGAGTACTTCAGAATGTGGTTGTATTTGGAGAGGGGGGTCTTTAAAGAGATAATGACATTAAAATGAGGTTCTTAGGGTGGGCATTAATCCAATCTTATAAGAAGAGACTAGGACACAAAAAGAGACACCTGGAGTGTGCATGTGCAGAAGGATGACCATGTGAAGGGGCAGCAAGAAGGCAGCCATCTGCAATCCAAGAAGAAAGGTCTCAGGAGAACTGCACCCTGCTGACACCTCGATCTTGGACTTCCAGCCTCCAGACCAGCCGTGGGCAAACTACGGCCCGCAGGCCGGATCCGGCTTTCTATCCAGTTCTCTTGCTCTCCCCTCCACTCCTTTACTTTGAATTTATATTAGTTCACACAAACACTCCATCCATGCTTTTGTTCCGGCCCTCCAGTCCAGTTTAAGAACCCATTGTGGCCCTCGAGTCAAAAAGTTTGCCCACCCCTGCTCCAGACTATCCTTGCCATCTTATCCTGCTTTATTTTCCTCTAGGAGCACTTGTCACATTTCCTAGATTATAGACTAATGTATCATCAGCATCTACAGTCCTGCACTCAATAAAAATTTGTTGAATGAATGAATGAATGAATGGAATGGAATAGAAAATTTCTAATGAAATTATTTTCCTACTTCATAAAAGTCACAAGAGCCACTGTTACTAACATAAGGTCACCACTTGGGAATTAGATGGACCATCCCACATTCACCCATAAAACAACACTCCATCCACTGAATCATGAAGGAGATGACCATGGCACTAAGGAGGGCCTAAGCCGGCCCTATTCCCTTCATATCATAGGCATGTTCTTTCTCACCTGGGCAGGTAGGTAAGGAGCTGTTTCTAATCTATACTAATAAGAGCCTAGATGGTGTCATGCCCTCACGTCATCACAAAATGACCATCACAAGATGGCTGTCACAAGATGGCCACACACACAGCAGAGGCGGGGCCTGGTGGCTGCTCCACATAATGAAGCCTGGGAGTCCCGTCTCTGCGCGGCGTGGAGGAGGCCGGTCCCGGTGTTTTCGCCGCCTTGCGCAAAGGAGGCAGTCCTAGCGGAGGAGTGGGTCGCAGCAGGGGAGGGCAGTTGTGGGCTATCAGGCCACCAGGGGAGGGCAGTTGGGGGTGATCAGGACAGTAGGGAAGCAGTTAGGCATCAATCACACTAGCAGGGGAGTAGTTAGGGGGCAATCAGGCTGGCAGGCAGAAGTGGTTAGGGGCAATCAGGCAGGCAGTTGGACATCCCCCAAGGGGTCCCAGATTGGAAAGGGTGCAGGCTGGGCTGAGGGACACCCACCCCAGTACACGAATTTTGTGCACCAGGCCTCTAGTCCTATAAAAAAAACCTAATATTGTAAGTGTCTGGTTGTCTGGTTGTCCATTCAACCAATCAAAACATAATATGCTAATGATATTCTAAGGCCACTCAACTGCTCACTATGATGTATACTGACCACCAGGGGCCAGACGCTCTGACTGGTGGGTTAGCTTGCTGCTGTGGTCCAGCTGATCAGGACTGAACGAGACAGACCAGACATGCCCTGGAGCCCTCCCGCGGTCCCTCCCTGGCTGGCCAACCTCCCGTGTCCCTCCCTGGCCTCGATCATGCACCAGTGGGGTCCCTCGGCCTGGCCTGTGACCTCTCGCAATTTGGGCTGAGGGACCCCTTCCTTCCGAGTGCACAAATTTCATGCACCGGGCCTCTAGTTGTTAATAATACTACTTCCCATCTTTTTGTGCATTCAAGCTGGTGTAGTTCTTTCCTATACATTACATTTAACCTTTTTCTCTCTTATGCCCTCAGAAAAAAATTGCTTAACTCAATATTTGCATTCAGTTTTCTTCATATTGTGAACATAGCACTTTGAAATAGTTATGTGTTTATCTAACTTTTCTACTGGTCTGTGAATTTCTAGATGGAACGAATGCTTGTATTTTAGGGCCAAGCAGAGTACCTGGCAGATAGTAGATGCTGACTGAATGTTTGTTGATGGTATTATTATCTAACTAGTGACCCGGTGCATGAAATTCGTGCACATTAAAAGGGGATTAATTAGGAAATAATTTAATATTGCTATTTGCCCTTTCTCTATAATAGAAGTGTCAGAGATGAAAGAAAATTAGTAAAATATATATGAAAACCTTCCTCCTGTCAGAGTCTGGGGCTCACCACAGGACCCAGAGTCAAGTCCCCACCCACCCACATGCACCTCAAAATCGCATGAGACCCAGACCTGGCCGGCACCCCCCCGCATTGAGCTAGATCCAGACCAGGCCAGTCCCACCCTTGTCAAGCCCTGCCAGGCAGGAGGCGTAGCCTCAGGTCCCCTGGGCCGGCGCCAGGATGGGGGGGGGGTGTGGCCTGAGGTCCCCCAGCCCAGACCAGGGTGGGGGTGTGCCTTTGGGTCCTCCATCAAGCCCCGCCAGGTGGGTGACACAGCCTGAGATCCCCTATCAAGCCCTGCCAGGTGCGGGGGGGGCACAGCCTCAGGTCCCCCATCAAGACCCACCAGCAGGGGGGTGCAGCCTCAGGTCCCCTGTCAAGCCTCACTGGATGGGGGCGCGGCCTGAGTTTCCCCAATGCAGCACTGAGGGTGCAGCTTGAGGTCCCCCGTCAAGCCCTGCTGAGTGGGGGGCATGACCTGAGGTCCCCTGTCAAGCCCAGCCAGGCAGGGGGGTGCAGCCTCAGGTCCCCTGGCCCAGTGCTGGGGTGGGGGATGCAGCCTGAGGTCCCCTGTAGCCCCGCTGGGTGGGGGGTGTGGTCTGAGGTCCCCCAGCCTGGTGCTGGGGTGGGGGACGCGGACTGAAGTCCCCTGTCAAGCCCCACCTGGAGGGGGGTGCAGCCTGAGTTCCCCCAACCCAGCACTGGGGGTGCACCTTGAGGTCCCCTGTCAAGCCCTGCTGGGTGGGGGGGCACAGCCTGAGGTCCCTGTCAAGCCCTGCCGGGTGGCAGAGGAGATAGCCTCAGGTCCCTGGTGATTGTTTGTTAAGGCTCCTTATGGGAACTTGGTCTCAGCTGTGGGTGCAGCCATCTTTGTGATGGAGTGATGGTCAATTAGCATATTCCCTCTTTATTAGATAGGATATTTATTGAGTTGTTCCAATTTCCTTATATTACAATAGGATGTTATCAGCAACAGCTCTCAAGGTTGCTGTGTTAACACCACTAAACCACTGAGAAGTGTCCAGCACAGAGTCAGCACTCAACAGTGTTCACACTGCTGTCCTTATTGTTAATGATGCTGTCATTCAAGCACTCATTTAGTACCAAAGTGCTTTCCTCACAACAAGCATGTGAGAGGCAAACCAGTCATAATCATGGTAAGAATTAACAGCTATTAATTACCTAATAAATACCAAGTTTGGGACTATTTAAAAAATGCATTATCTTATCTAATTTTTACAACACTGTGTGATAAACACTCTTCTGAGTCTCAATTTAGAGAAGTGGGGACAGACTCAGAGAGGTTGAGTGACTTGCCCAAGGTCACACAGCAAATAAGTGGCATGGCTGGGATTTGAACCTGAGTCACTCTGACTCCAGGGCCTTACCCAGTATATTGTAGTGGGGTGGCATTGTCCTCATTCTGGGAAAGAAGAAACAGAAGTGGAGAAGTCAGCTAATGATCAAAGCCACGTAGCATGTGAGCATCAGAGCTGAGATTTGAGACAGGAGCATTTCCTTTGAACCAGTGGGCCAGGGGTGCTAGCTGGGATTCGGGATGCCCTTCAAAAGCAGGCTGAACAAAACCAGGCACATCTCCCATCCTAATGGGATACTAAACAACTGCTTACACTATTACTTATTAAGTGCAGACTGATAAGTGCTATAAGGTGTAGGGGCTCTGAGAGTGAATAGCAGGCAGTTCTGACTGAGTCTGGGTCAAGGACACCGCAGTCACAGAGATGCATGGCTTGTGCGGGAGGCTACGCAGTTGGCACAGCCTCCCTCCTGCATCTTCTAGGGAGACCAGTCTTTGGAGCATTACATGATCTTGCAGTTCCTCTCAACCATATGATTTAATTATTGGGAAGTACCACGTGCCCTTTTCCATAAGGACAGATGTGTGGAAAGGAAGGGAGGCAGGGTTAATATTTTTTCTTCTGGTTTATGAGTTTCATTGATTTTTTTAGAAGGAAAAGACTTCTCTTTGACCTTGTTCCAACTAAGCAGGTTTGCTGGGACAAGGGGTCTGGCAGCTGCTCAGAGAAGGATGACCCTGGCCCCATGCCCTAAGGGAAGTCACGAGGCAGCCAGGCAGGAGGGTGGAGGTAGAGACAGCCCCAAGTGTCTAAAATGGTGTCTCACTCACTTCCCCAACCCCACATCCAACCGCTCCACACCGAATCCTGTTAATTTAATTCCCAAACCTCTCCAATCTACTCATTCCTCTCAGACCCTTTGCCATAGCTCCAGCCTAAGATGCTATCTTTGCCTGAAATAGAGTAACTTGACCCTCCACTCTTATTTCCTCCCAACATCTTCTCATCTGAGCAACAGAGTGACCATCTTAAAATATATATTAGATCGCTGTCACCTCCAACTTTTTAAAACCCTGCAGTCACTTCCCATTGCATTTGGGATAAACATCAAGAACCCTTCACACGTGGAAGGATGTTCAACAGCAGGTGAATGGATAAAGCAAATGTGGGAGGGACATGCAACAGAATACAATTTAACCTTAACAAAGAAGGAAATTCTGCAATGTGCAATAACATGGATGAACCTTGAGGACATGATGCCAAGGGAGATCAGTCAGTCACAGAAAGGTACATACTGCTTATATGAGGACTGTACTGTAGAACCAAGGAATGGAATGCTGTTTGCCAGGGTTTGGGGAAGGGGAAATGGGGAGTTATCAATCAACGGGCTCAAGATGAATACCCTCTAGAGATCCGCTATACACACTGTACCTATAGTCAACAATCTGTATCATGCACTTAAAAGTGTGTTAAGAGGGTAGATATGTTAAGTGTTCTTACCACAATAAAATAAAATTTCTAAAAAAGAATTAAGCCAAGTATCACCACTAATCATTATTTTAAAATTGAAATTTACTGATTGACCAAATCCTTGTCTGCCTCAACTCATCTGGGAAATAGATACTTACCAATTTATTCCAGCAACAAGATATGCTTCATGTACATTATTAATAAATGCTGGAAAGAGTGTTATTGATTTGATAAATTGATAATCAATGTTTTCTGTGTATTGAGATTATTTTACTTAACATACAAAATGTGTGGTACAATTAGACAATTTTTAAGATATATTCTTATTGATTTTAGAGAGAAAGGGAGAGGGAGAGAGAGATAGAAACATCATTGATGAGAGAGAATCATTGCTTGGCTGCCTCCTTGCACGCCCCCTACTGGGGATCAAGCCCGAAACTCAGGCACGTGCCCTGACCAGGAATTGAACCCTGACTTCCTGGTTCATAGGTCAATGCTCAAATACTGAGCCATGCCGGCTGGGCCAATTAGACAATTTTAACATGAAAAAGGTAACTTTTTTAAGTTATAAAAATCCCTTCACATGGTCTCCCAAGCCCTTCAGGACCCCTGCTCACCTCAATTGCATCATCTCCCACCTCTCCTCCCCTTCCTCACCATGCTGTAGCCACAATGACTCTTTCCAACTCTTTGGAAAATTCAATTTCTTCCTATTTTGTGGTCTTGAGGGTTTCAACATACATGAGTGGCTCCCCCTTTGTAGCATTCCCACAGGTTCCAAACTTGTATGTGTCTGCAGTGGTTTGTTTCCTGAGCCTCTCCAGGTGGAGTTGACAGACCACGAGGGGAGAGACCACGCTGCCTTGTTCGCTATTTCACATCCTGTGCCGAGAGGCTGGCTTTATTCCACACATATGTGTGGAGTTCTTAGGAGGCACCAGATCTCATGCTAGGTGTTAGGGATATGAGAAGAATAAGCTATAGTCTCTGACCACAGGACAGCAGGATAAATAGGTCTTTGTTGAAACATATGCATCCCTAAATGGGAAGACATGGACCTCATATGCTTTCTGGTGCATAGAATGTTTGAGGAAGGAAGGATGAATGGATGGAAAGAGGGAGGGAGGACAGAAGGAATGAAGGAAGGATGGAAAAAGTGATGGGAGAAGGGAAGAAGAAGTGAGGGAGAGAGGGAGGAACTCTGAAATACATATGGAAACAGTACTACACATGGGAAAGGAGAAGGGAACAATGAGTTTTGCCTGGGAAAACTGGGAAGGCTTTTCAAAGGAGGTGGTGACTGATCTTGACCCTGAAGGGTCCTGAAGGATGACTAAGCATTTTCCAGACTAGAGGCCCGGTGCATGAAATTTGTGCACGGGTTGTGTGTCCCTCAGCCCAGCCTGCACCCTCTCCAATCTGGGACCCCTCAAGGGATGTCTGACTGCCCATTTAGGCCAGATTCCGGTAGCCTAAACAGGCAGTTGGACATCCCTCTTACAATCCAGGACTGCTGGCTCCCAACTGCTCCCCTGCCTGCCTTCCTGATTGCCCCTAACCACTTCTGCCTGCCAGCCTGATCATCCCCTAACCACTCCCCTGTCATCCTGATTGATGCCTAACTGCTCCCCTACCAGCCTGATCGCCCCTAAATGCCCTCCTCTGCAGGCCTGGTCACCCCTAACTGCCCTCCTTTGAAGGCCTGGTCACCCCTAACTGCCCTCCCCTGCAGGCCTGATCCCCCCCAACTGCCCTCCCCTGCAGGCCTGGTCCCCCACAACTGCCCTCCCCTGCAGGCCTGGTCTCCCCCAACTGCTCTCCCCTGCAGGCCTGGGTCCCCCACAACTGCCCTTCCCTGCAGGCTTGATCGCCCACAACTGCCCTCCCTTGCAGGCCTGGTCCCTCCCAACTGCTCTCCCCTGCTTGCCATCTTGTGGCAGCCATCTTGTGTCCACATGGGGGCAGCCATCTTTGACCACATGGGGGCAGCCATCTTGTGTGTTCGAGTGATGGTCAATTTGCATATTACTCTTTTATTAGATAGGATAGAGGCCTGGTGCACAGGTTGGGGCCGGCAGGTTTGCCCTGAAGGGTGTCCCGGATCAGGGTGGGGTTCCCTTGGGGCATGGGGCAGCCTGGGTGAGGGGCCTGTCTGTGGTGGTTTGCAGGCTGGCCATGCCCCCTGGCGACCCAAGTGGAGACCCTGGTATCTGGGATTTATTTATCTTCTATAATTGGAACTTTGTAGCCTTGAACAGAGGCCAGGGCAGGCCAGGGTGGGCGGGAAGCTTGGCTTCCTCCATTTCTGGGGGCAACTCAAGCCTCAGGCTGGCTCCAGCTCTGTGGCTGCTGCCATCTTTGTTGGGATTTATTTATCTTCTATAATTGAAACTTTGTAGCCTTAAGCGGAGGCCAGGGCCAGCCAGGGAGGGTGGGAAGCTTGGCTTCCTCCATTGCTAGGGGCAACCCAAGCCTCCTGCTTGCTCCAGCTCCATGGCCACAGCCATATTTGTTGGGTTAATTTGCATACTCGATCCTGATTGGCTTGTGGGCGTAGTAGAGGTACGGTCAATTTGCATGTTTCTCTTTTATTAGGTAGGATGCTCAATTGGGGAGGAACACTGTATCAACAGGCTGCTGTGTGGGGGTGGTCTGTGTGAGATGGGAGGCAAGGAGACTGGTTAAAAGGCTGTAGCAAGAGTTCAGATGAAAGATGAGCCAGCCTGACCTGGGCAGCAGGTCTGCTTGGTGAGGAGATGACTTTCAGAGGCATTGAAAATCAACCGGATTCAGGGAGGCTATTCATTAGGACATGTTTGGCTCTGAGTAATAGAATTCTAATCAATAGTAGCCTAACCAATACAGACATCTCTCATCTCACTAACACAAAGACTGGAGACAGACCCTGCAAGGTTGGTTCAGCAGCTCAATTATGCCATTAAAGATCCAGACCCATCCCAGGATGGATCCAGCCTTTAGTATATTGGCTTCATATACTCCTGCTTGTTGTCTTATGGTTGCAAGCTGGCTGCCAGAGCTCAGGCATCCTGGCTGCGTTCAATGACAGGAAGGAGAGGGTGTGTCAGGGCGAGCCAGAGCATCAAGAGAGGATGACTTTGCTTCTTTCTCCTTTTATTAGGGAGGAAATATTTTCCAAAGTTTCCTAGTTGACAGATGCTGATGTCTTATTGGCCAGGATAGTGCCAAATGACCATTCTTAGCTGCAAGGTGAGCTGGGCCATGAGATGTTCAGCAAAGGGGAACAGGGATGCCTGGATGGCTCAGACCAGTCATGATTCATACCCTGGAGCTTGGATACTGTCTGTCTCCCCAGCAAAATCAAGATTCTGTTAGCAGGTGAACCAGCTGCTAACAGTGCCGGCCACAGGGTGGGAGGTGGGCTTTAGATTTAATTCAATCCGTCTCCCCCTGGATGTGAAAAATGGCAGCCACCTCTTGGCTTTGGTGCTGCGGAAACTGCAGCTACTTCCAGCTGGGCCCGCTGTTCTTTGCTCATACATTCCCAAGAAGATGATTATGCAGAACAGCGAGAGCTTTCTTGTTTGCTGGAATAGTCTCGAGAAATAAGACTGCATTAATAATTTGTTTTCTTGGTATGGGCCATTCAGTTGCAAAACGATATTCCAGTCATAGCACGATACTTCCCTTCCTCATCTACATTCACTGTTGGTTTAATTATGCTTTTCAGTCAGAATACTTATTAATTTTATAGACCTACCTGAAAATTAAATTGGATAAATTCCTTTTGCTTGGTACCTTGGAAAATGCGTCTTTCTGAACTGCTGCTGGAGCCCACCGCAGCCTGTGCAGTTCAGTTCCTCTTTAAGTTCATTTGCAAGTAACTTTAAAGGGTATATCCATCATTTCTGAGCGGGAGAAACGCCACAAAATGCAGCCCAATTCAAAACAAAGTGGGAGGACAATAGAGAAAATGGTCAAATATTTTATTTTCTCATGGTGCGGGGGAAGCCATTGAATGAGGCATAACATTTCCCTTCCAAGTCCAGGAATCTGTCACTGAGTGCAGAAAGGACACGGAGCAATGGCCTTCTGCTGACCAGCTAAGGGTGGAATCATGAGAGCAGCAGCTGGTGCCTTTGTCCATTAAACATTTACCAACCTTTACCGTGCCTTAGGCACCGTGGAGCTAGGAATACAGTAAAAATGTGTTAGCGGCTCTCAAGCAACTCACATCTTCACAGGATGGACAATGAGAATCAAGCATGCTCGGTGCCATGATAATGGACAGAACACTGGGAGAGGCCAAAGCCGGGCAGCAGACCCTTGGACGGAAGCAAACACAGCTACATAATGTGAGCTGGAACCGCACTGCCCAGTCCAGTGCCTGGCCTAGAGAGGCTCAGTAACTAGTTGTTGGGTGAACTGCATTGAACTTAATCAGACTTGGTACCATGTATTAAGATAATATTAGCTGCTATAACAAGTAAACCACCAAATCTCAATAGCTGTCACATAGTAGAAGTTTGTGTCTCTATGTGTAGATGTGTGTGTGTGTGTGTGTGTGTGTGTGTGCACTCGCGCGCGCGCACAGGCGCTACCTCCAACTTATCCAACTGCAGACCTTGGGACTTCTCAGCCTCCATAAATACATGAGCTAATTCCTTATAATAAATTTATTTACATATATTTCGGCATTTGTTTGCCCTGTTTTTCTGGAAAACCCTAACACAATAAGCAACACAGATGAAATGAATGAAAGAACTGACTTTGGTTAGTGACTAATCATAAAATGACAAAGTTATACTGATCACACTTACACCCAAAAATGCTGTATGTGGGAGAGGAAGACAGGAGCAAGTCATGGACACTTTCCTGTATGACCAACGCAGAAGGAGGTCACTGGCCCAGACCTTGACTCTTGCCCAAGTCCTGGAAGCCCCTGACAAGGTGTCCAACCTACAAAGTGAGTTACGCAGGATGAGTAAGTTCTGGGACCGAATGCACAACAGGCTGGCTGCAGCTACCCGTGCTGCATTGCATACTGATATTTACTAAAGGAGTAGATCTCAGTTGTTCTCACTTAAAGCCATGCGAGTGGATGGATATGTTAATTAGCTTGATTGTAGTAACCATTTCACAATGTATGTGTATATGAAGTCATCACCTTCTACAACTTAAATGTATACAATTTTACTTGTCAATTAGACCTCAACAAAGCTGAAAAAAATGAATATTTGTTAAAGAACAAACAAACAGATGCATCGGTAGCCCAAGGTTCGAATTCTGCCTGTGCTTTCAGTCACAGAGTGACCCTGTTGGGGTCCACAGTGTGGCCAGACCAGTGCACAATTAGGGGTCGAGTTACTCGGTCGGTCCTGATGCCTCTAAGAATCTACAACTTAAGGCATGTATGAATTGTCACAGCGTCTGCTGAAGAAGTGTGGCAGGTCCTGGCTATAGGAAACGGGAATCAAGTGAGTTCCTCTCTGTGGTGGAACTTGAGAGATGGTGAATTCTGCCTGAGTCCCAGCCAGCTCCACCACCAGGTAGCACTGACTTTGGGCATTTGTAGAGCCTCCTTGGCCCCAGTTCCCTCAGCTATGACATAATAATGGCAGTGGTAAGATAATTATAGCACCTACCTCAGAGTGTGAGTTATAAAAATTAAGCACATACAACAGTGCCTGGCACATAGCGAGGGCTCAATGAATGTTAGCTATTATTATATTATTATTATTGTTATTATTAGAGATTGTCTTGTTATTAATGGTTGTCTCTTTGCTTTTTAGTATTTTTTTTCTGTTTTCCCCAACTATTTTATACATTCCCTAAATGGGGGACGGTGTCATGCATGCTGGTGATGGGGGAAAATACATATAAAAATAGGTTTCTAGATACTTTGGAAATAGTAGACATAGAATTAAAAATACAAGGACACCATTTTGTAACATTCTCAAAGTGTCAAAATTATACTGATGGAGAACAAACCTGTTGTTGCAGGAGGTTGGGGTTGGGGGAGGGGGAGACTGTAAGTGGCATCAGGGAATTTCTCTGTGGTGGTGGAACAGGTCTGTGCCCTGGTTGTGGTGGTAACATTTCATAGGTCTACACACACGCGCGCGCGCGCGCGCGCACACACACACACACACACACACACACACACGAGCACATGCACAAAACCCAAACAGGTCTATAGTTCAGTTAACAATAAATATTGTACTTGAGTCACTTTCCTGGCTCTGATGGAGTACTATTGTCATGTATGATGTCACCCTGAGGGAAGCGGGGTTGGGGGGTGATGGTACCCAGGAACTCTCCTTACTACGTTCACAACTTCTTGTGAGTCAAAAATTATTTTAAAATTAAAAGGTTTTAAAAAATTACAACAGCAGTAAGAAAATAAAAAATATCCATTTAACAGTAACCAGTGGCTACAAAATATAACAGAAAGTAAATTCTTGATTTCTCCGGTAGATTTGACCATAGAATCAGATTAGGTTGGGCCGCAATGGAAGGAAAACCAAGTACTTAGGTTATCATCAAAGAGCGACTGACTGTGCAGGCACCAATTGTGCCCAGCATTGCCATGACAGGGCAGTAGTCCAGGGCTGAGTGCGAGCAGCTCTGTGGGGCCCCGGGGCAGAGTGTTTGGTCCTGCAGGAGGTGGGGGACAGATCTGGGCGGCCAGGAGAGGAAGCAGAGTGGAGAGGCGGCTGGTGTGTTGTCTGTAAGCTGCAGTGTGGGTGCTGCAGACCTGGGGTGCACCAGGACTCTCCCACTAACCCCATCACCAGGCTGTGAGTGTCATCCGTGCTGCTGACTCCTCACGCTACGTACCTGTGTCTTTAAGAACAGATTTCAGGCTGGGATGCAAAGGGGTGGACGTTCTCAGCCTTCTTTATGTTGTCCTTAACTGCTGAGATTAGGAGAATGAGAAGGATGACAGCAGCAGTCATAGAAATGTGCATGTGTTGCATGAGTTGTTCTAAACACATTATGCATTCTTACTCATTCAGCCCTCACCACCAACCCTGTGAGGGAGGAACTATTATTCCTATTTTAAAGGTGGGACAACTGAGGCGCAGAGAGGTGGCATGAATCGCCAAAGATCACAGCTTATAGTCGAGACTGTTGAGTTTGCTCTCATTGTGATCAAACCTTTCTTTCCTCCATGTTTATAAGTGCTGGTGCTGAGGAGGAACAAAAGCGGGGCACACTTAGAAACCTTGATGATTGTCTCTTTGCTTTTTAGCCTTTGATTTTTTTTGTCTTGCTTCCCCCAACTATTTTGTACATTCCTTAAAGGGTGTCATGGTATGTGATGGAAAGGAAAATAAAGAAAAAATATAATGTAATAATAATAATATAATATAATCCTATCTAATAAAAGAGTAATATGCAAATTTACCACACCTCTGCTACACCCACAAGCCACGCCCACAAGCCATGCCCACCAGCCAATCAGGAGCAAATATGCAAATAAACCCAACCAAGATGGCTACGGCCACAGAGAGCAGGAGGGAGGCTTGGGTTTCCCTGGCAATGGAGGAAGCCAAGCTTTCCGCCTGCCCTTGCCGGCCTAGGCCTCCACTCAAGGCTACAAAGTTTCAATGATAGAAGATACATAAATCCCAACAGAAATGGCGGCAGCCATGGAGCTGGAGAGAGCAGGAGGCTAGGGCTTCCCGCGGCAATGGAGGAAGCCAAGCTTTCCACACACCCTGGCCAGCCCAGGCCTCTGCTTAAGGCTACAAAGTTTCAATTATAGAAGATACATAAATCCCAACAGAAATGGCTGCCGCCTCGGAGCAAGCAGAAGGCTTGGCTCCGCTCCAGGCTACAAAGTTTCAATTGTAGAAGATAAATAAACCCCAGATACAAGGGCCTCTGCTTGGGTCGCCAGGGGGTGTGGCCAGCCTGCAAACCACCACAGGCCCCTCACCCAGGCCGCCCCACACCCCAAGAAAACCCCCACCCTGATCCGGGACACCCTTCAGGGCAAACCAGCTGGCCCCCACCCATTCACCAGGCCTCTATCCTATCTAATAAAAGAGTAATATGCAGATTGACCCTCACTCCAACACACAAGATGGCTGCCCCCATGTGGTCAAAGATCCTGCCCCCATGTGGACACAAGATGGCCACCACAAGATGGCCAGCAAGGGAGGGCAGTTAGGAGAAACCAGGCCTGAAAGGGAGGGCAGTTGGGGGTGATCAAGCCTGCAGGGGAGGGCAGTTAGGGGTGACCAAGCTGGCAGAGGAGGGAAGTTGGAGGCGACCAGGCCTGCAGGGAAAGGCAGTTGGGAGGGACCCAGGCCTGCAGGGGAGGGAAGTTAGGGGTGACCAGGCCTGCAGGGGAGGGCAGTTGGGGGTGACCAGGCCTGCAGGGAAAGGCAGTTGG